>NW_024609839.1:69253828-69812068 GCF_016920785.2 Ixodes scapularis | reverse complement strand
AAACCTCGGGGAGCGTAAATACCCTGTCAGTGTCCTTTTAACGAGGCCGTCGGCTCCTGTGAATTTCTCGCATGTTTTGTGCGCCTGCTTTGCACGGTTTCAGACACCGCCGGCTTCTGGCACGTTTTTCGCGGTTACAGACGATGCCAGCTCCGCTCCATAGGACATTTAATGCTTTCGCATTAAAAATGCCCCCCCCCCCCCCCCCAAAAAAAAAAAAAAAAAAAAAAGAACAAGAAAAACAACAACAACAAAGAAAAAACAATCTATTACAATGCGCAAAAAAATAGTTACGCCGTTCATTGTTTCTACACCCACTGAAAACAGTTGGTTCCATTCGCCACTAGTTTTAGAATAAAAGAATAATTTCAACAGGTTTGGTTTGCATTTGTATTCGTGCACTTTCCGTTCATGATTGGCTCGATGTGACACGTAATATTTTAAAGAGGAGACTCTGGCGAAGATAGAAGGGTTCTGTGTCTCAGTCAATGTGCCAACTGCTTGAGTTGATCTTGTGAATTTCGTATAAGCCATTGAGAACTAGTTACAGGGGGAATTCTTGACCATCTTGGGTGCCTTATTTGCCCGGCTTTTTGTGAATCGAAAACGAACCTACTGGAACGTCGCCTCATGGTAAGGGGAGACCACAAAAGGGGGTTCAGACATTAGCGTTGGAGTACGACCAACCGTTATACGACCTACTAAGACTGCTTAAAACGAGATAGTACTATGGATTGTTATGGCAACGGGCGTCCGTGAAACACGTGGTAGCAGAACGCAAGTAATCGTAATTCGTAAGGCAGCGTTGGTTGTACTCGAACGCAAATATCTCAATCAGCCTCACGATGCGCACAGATATGAACTGCTGAAGCTTAGAGACAGAAGATAGAGGTAAGCCAGTGCGCAATAAAACACAAATAACACTGTACATTCTTAAAAGACGCATACAGAGGGCAAGGTAAAAAAAAACGTCAGAAATAGTCCCAAATAGTTATATAATTGTGTCATCGTAAGTTCGTTCACACTTCACTGCTTTGGTTGTTAATTCCTGGCACCTCGAGACTTGATATGAACAGGGCTTTTATCTAATTTTGTGAACTAGCGTGACCTTTGCACGGAGCTCCAGCCTCTCCTGGTTCGTAATTCTTACCATGACTACAAACTCCTTCTTTCCTCTTCCTAAAAGTGAATCTTCATGACTCCGCACGTCTCACTTTTAGAGCATTGCGTGTTGTATAAAAGTGGTATAAATATTTGAGACGGCGTTGAAAATTAATCCTCCGTAACTGAACGCTTTCAATATAAACTGAATTATATTACTTTTCCTATACGAATCAAAATGCAGTCGGTATCTTATACTCTGGTTACACGGGCATCCTTAACCGCAGTTATGTCATATTTAACTGCAATTACGCTTCACCACATTTACTACACTATACTCTCGGAAAGCTATTTCAGAAGGAAGAGTTTGTGGGCAAAGCTTTGATTGGCTGTCAAGATGCGAAAGCGCACGTGCGCCCATAGCTTTTACTGAATAGCCACAGAAAGTTGTTCAAGAGTACGGTGATAACGGCGGTTAGGTGTAACTGCGATGAAGTGTTCCCGTTGAACTATGGTGCTAGAGGTTCAAAGTAACTAGAAGAAAACATGCGCACAAAATGAGCGCTCAATTATGGCGACTGTACGGTGGAATAACTGAGAGGAAAGTAACTACGTGCCGATTTCGACTTAGTTGTTTATACAACTTAAGAATGCAGTTTGTTTCATACTTCTTTTCTTAATACTTTTGTTTCTCGCGTATCCGGCTTCGATTTTGTCTGCTTTAAAGTTTTATGCCGTGCCGCGTTGTAGTTTTGTTTAAGTCCGTAAAGTTTCTATTTCGCAGTACAGCCCTATTTCGTTTCACGCGGCCTGGATCTGAGGAAGCGGCTTTTCAAGTTGGTGAATTCTAGATGATGTATAGCGATATTTCGGTGTTAAAGTTGCAAAAGCTGAAAAATGGCCATGCATGATTAATGGTTGCGTCTCGTGAAAGATAAATTTCTCCGACGCCAGTCTTGATTAGATCCGAAAATTGACTCGAAAAGTCCCGCTTCTCGAACACATTTATTTATATTATTTTTTTTATTTCAAATACCCTCAGGACCCGAGGGTATTGCAGAGGGGCGTGGGTTACAAGGAGACATCAAAAGCAAACAAACAACAATCCTAAGAATGAAAAATATGCATAATAATGAAACGCTAAAAGTTAGCACTGTTAAGGCATTGTTTAAAAGCGATGGAACCGGATATAGATGCTACAGACGCTGGAAGGTGGTTCCATAAGACCATGGTCTGAGGTATAAATGAATTATGAAAAGTTGTAGTGTTACATTGAGGCAGGGTTGGGCAGAAATACCCAAAAATGTATTTGGAAATACAAATACTGGGATACATTAATATAGTAGCTGAAATACTGATACTAAGATACATCTGTAAAAATGTATCGCGATATGTATCGGAAATACTTTTCTAAAAGAGGCAAAAAGTATTTGGAAATACAAATACAGGAATACATTTTAGTGAGGGCAGAAATACAAATACAGAAATAGTGATATTGCAATACATTTTCCAAATTGTTTTGAGACGCCAACTGAGATGAAGCTTGAAGTATGAAGTGAATGTTTTCGATCCCTACATTACTTTCCTGTAGGCTTCACACTTTGCCTTGAAGGTAGTGGTTTCGGACGACAAGGAGTCTTCAATGGGCCCAAAAAAACGTTCCATCAAGGGCTGACCGCGGTCCCTTCCATGACATCCTGTCTGTCTGACGAGGGAATGCAGTCAACATTGATCACATGATGTCACGGTGGAATAAACTAGTATTCTTTATCTGCAGGTGTGGCCTTGAACATGAAACCTTACCACGCTTCTGTACGAAAGGACAATACGTACTTTCGTTGTAGGTTACCTCGTTGAAGATCGTGCATGCAGTGTCATTTGGAATTTTGGAGAATAGTGGACCATCTAAAGCATCTTGGAATGCATGTCTTATTTTCTGCAGGGGTGGAACGGCCGCGCCATTTGCGCCATTTTGCGCCAGACGCATTTGTCTGCGCCATCCTGCGCCATTATGCATCAAATCGCAAAACGTGCGCCAAAAAATGTATTTTGTCTTGGTTTCGGTTTCTATCGACTCAATTGACAACAATGTTCGCGTTTAGCTTGGTCAGCCTAGCAATCCTTTATTCTCTTTATTCTCCCTGTGTATCATGAGTTGGGAGTGTGCGAAAAAAAAAAGAAAACTTTGGGGTCGTATTCCAAGCGCGACAAAACCTGCCACTCGATTGTTATTCTTCAACCATCAGCGGTTAAGCAAGTCGGCCGAGGTGAGGTCGAGTCGTTAAGCGTCAGATTGCCTGAGGCTCTGTGGCCCGGGATCTGGACGTTAGTCAGTTGAAAACAAATAAGCAAAAGATTCCTTTTAGCACTTAAGTTGGAACCGCATTCCCGCAACATAAATCGTGATTTGATAGAACTGTGACGCGGTCCGATATGAAACCTTGCCGGCCAGCAGCTCTCACGCGAGCGGTGGATCTGCTCGGTGTACTTTAACCTTGCTCCTGCTTATTGCTTCGAATACGATAACTCCGTTAATCGTAGTCTGCTGCTTCAATATTGAGTTGCACAATAGGACAAACTCGAATTTTGTTGCGATATTGAGTTGCACAATATGAGGAACTCGAAATTTGTTGCCCTGTTCCTCCGCGCAACTGCCTGTTGCTTAGGCACGTCACTTGGTTCGCACATATATTCACTCTGTCGAGCACGTGTGGGCTTTGCGATAAGCAGTGCTGGTTTGCATTTTCAGCAGCTGAAAGCCACTCAGAAAATATCAAGGCTCGCAAAGTTCCAAGTTTTCGCATCTGTTCCACTGTTATCCCATCTGCCTAGGTCCCTAACCACTCATGTTTATCTGTGCTGCTAAGCGCAATTGAAATTGCTCCCTTGCTTGTCTAAGACACAAGCTGAAGTGCAATGAAAACTGATCTGAGCTACTCCCAGCCTGCTCCAAAACAGCTGTTTCAGCTGCTCCCGTGGCTGCTCCCAAGTACATTTCATGAGATTTCACCCCTGCTTCTGACATTTCACCCCTGCTTCTGGTACGGTTGAAAAAACGATACGGTAGCATCCCTGTTCTGAAGTTCCTTACTACCGACCCTCCGCCACCGACGCATGGATTGCAGTCCTCAAGTTTGCCTAGCCTTATCCAAACAGAGACCTCGTGGATTGCGAGCTGATATTGCCGGCACAGGTGCGAGCTGTCCGAGAAACAGCGTTCTCGAGACGAGTCGCAGGAGTACGTGGTCTGGGATGGCACAGTCAGGCCACTTATGGCCTCCTTCTGGGTTTCGGGCCACCAGAGCAGCGGGTCACGTTCACGTCGGCTGATGACGTACCCTTGAGCCATGCGATGTTACGGGCGCAGCCGCAGATGCATTCGAATATGTGTTGAACTTCACAGCGTGAGTCTTTCTACTATTTCAAGTCAACCACCGCCAGGCTGGTGCTGCAACGGAATGTGACTCAGCTTTGCTGGCTGGGTGTACTCTGTACGCTAAGGCGAGAGAGACGATTCGCAGCGGGCATTGGATGCCAGCAAACAGTGACTCAAGAAATCCCTACCTAAGGACCTGCGGCAGAAGATGCTCGGACTCCATTCCTGGCACGCCACCTGGGTCGAGTCCCCGACTACCCAACACTTCTCAAAAGAGAGAAGAGGACGCATAAAAAAATAGTTTGCAGAATCAAAAAGAACCTTGGTCATCATAGTAACAATGCCCCAGCATCTCTTTGACTGTGGTGCCCTCAGGAGTAAGAAAAAAAAATGCGTATGGACTTGTTTCTTCTTTTTTTTTCGGGGGGGGGGGGGGGGGGGGAGTATTTCACTCTCATTGTATCGCGATACAAAGGAACATTTAAAATGTATTTCGATACAGGAATACAGATACTTGTGCAAAAAAATGTATAGCGATACAGAAATACAGATACGAAATGTATTTCTGAAATACTATCGCGATACATTTGTATCGCGATACTGCCCAACCCTGCATTGAGGAATGCCCATCTTCTGTGGATGATCGAGACGTGATGATATGCAAATGCGGGGGCGAAGGGGGGGGGGGGGGGGGAGGGTGTTAGTAACTTGTCCCGTAGCAGAGGATTATAGTAATACATTTTGTGGAACATACGCAAACTGTTAAGATTTGGACGTATGCAAGGTTAGGTAGGTTAAAACTCATTTTAATTGATGTTACACTGGCAGTGCGATGATAATTAGTGAGGATGAAACGACCATATCTGTCCTGAATTGCTTCAAGAGCCGATATCAATAGGTTAGTGCCAGGGTTCTTAATTGGAGAGGCATATTCCAGCTTAGAGCGCACGAGCATTTTGTAAAGAAGCAGCTTGAGAGACAAGGGAACTGATGAGAAGTCCTGTTTAGTGAATCCTAACGAACGGTTAGCATTATTCGTTATGTATTGAATATGAGTTTCCCAAGATAAGTTAGATGAAATATTAACGTCCAAATATTTGTAAAACGACACTTGTTGTAGAGAAGTATGATAAAGGTAGTAGCATGAGACATTAGCAGCCATTCGGGGGACCCTCATTACTTTACATTTGTTAGTGTTAAGCTTCATATTCCACTTGTTACCCCATTCAGATATGCTTTTAAGAACAGATTAAAGACAAGACACATTATGATCATTAGACACTTCACAATATAAAACACAGTCATCGGCGAACAAACTAATTGAAGATGTAACACCGGTAGGTAAGTCGTTGATAAATATAAGAAAAAGGAGAGGGCCCAATACAGATCTTTGTGGGACTCCAGACGTTCTCCCTAAAGGGGAGGAACAGTCGTTTACAAATACAAATTGCGACCGATTAGTTAAGAAAACACGAATCCAGTTAAGGATTGAAGGATCAATGTTATGGGTGCTTAACTTATGAAGTAGTAGTTTATGCGATTAGTTATCACATGCTTTGGCGAAGTCCAAGAGTATACAATCAGCACGTGATCTACGATCGAGAATAAGGTGAAGGTCTTGACTGAACGTTAGTAACTGCGTTTCACACGAAAAGAATTTACGGCAACCGTGTTGTGTGGCTGAAAAAAAAGTTATTTCGTTGCAGGAATTTTATAAGTTATGAATAAATGATATGCTCGAGAATTTTGCATGGGATACTTGTTAAGGATATGAAACAATAGTTAAGAGGACAGTGTTTATCGCCAGCATTATGTATCGGTATTATTTTCCCCACCTTCCAGTCGTCGGGTAAACATCCTTGTTCAGGAGTTTGCTGAAATATTTCAGCCAGTACTATAGAAGAATATTCTTTAGTGTTTTTCAGAAATTTAGAATTAATAGCGGCTACCCCAGATGAGCAAGATACTTTTAGGTCGTCAATTGCAGATACAATGCCATTAACATAAATAAAAATAGGGTTCATCGGTAAATAGTCATATTGTTGTAATGAAGGTAAAGGTGCTGATAGAACGCCTGAAAATGACGCGACAAATGTGGAATTCAAAATAGATACACATTCACTAACAAGCACAGGGTCACCAGAAGGAATAAACAACGCTATAGGGGCCTTTTCTTTGTTAGTAACTACTTTCCAAAACTGTTTCGGGTTGTTTGCTAGAAGTGATGGTAGAGTTACCGAAAAATAGGTAGCTTTGGCATCTTGAATAGCAGTATTGTAAATTTTGTTAGTAATGTGGTAATCATCCCATTTTTCAGGAAGGTTTGTAAATTTCGTTACTCGAAATTTACGCTTCTTTTGTTGGAAAGCCTTTTTAATGTGGCGTTGTACCAGGGAGAGTCGGGGAACACCGAGATGTTACGTAATGGTATATATGCATTTGTAAGATATAACACCTAATTTTTAAATAATGCCCAATTTTCATGGATAGAGCGACCTGCAAACTGTTGTAAAAAGTCGTCAAAAATAGGAAGTTCACGGCTTATTGCCTCACAATTTCCTTTAGCATAATCACTTCTTTTTTTTAGTATACTTTGGTGAGTTTCTAATAGGCACATGGAGAAAAAATGTATTAAGGAATGGCCACTGAGACCCTGCATGTAGATGATAAAAGAGATTAAAGCAGGTGACGTTGTGAGGATTAAATCTAATATGTTAGCGGAGGTTGCAGCGACCCCTGTGGGAACTGTGACCAACTGAGTGAAACTGAAGTCGCTGCACAAGTCTATAAACTCAAGCGCGTCTGACGAGAATGGTTGGCTGTGAGTATTGTCTGTCCATACTATATTAGGAGAGTTAAAATCGTCAAGAAAGATGATTGGAGAAGATTGAAACCGCACTAGCAAGATGTTAATGGCGTCATGAAGATTCGCAAGACGGTGCACCGATAACCATACGCCCAAAACAATCTTATGGTGGTTCAAATGCAAACAAACTCACACTATTTCTAAGTCACTACTCAAACGTACACAAAATGATTTTATATGATTTGCTACAGCTATCAGTAAACCACCACCTGATCTTTGGCCCCTATCCCAACGATAAATATTAATCCGTTTTTCACAACAAAAAAAAAAATTCAGAATTTGCAACGCTCGAAGATAACCACGTTTCTGTTAAGACAACAATATCAGCAACACAGGAATCAATAACAGAACTCAAGTCATCCTTGTGACGTAGAACACTTCTCATATTAGTAAAAAGTAGGGACACGTGTTGGCCATTATCAGAACAGCCCTCACCCCTCACGACTTGTTACGATGATAGTGGTGTTGCTGTTGATTAGAAAGAGGTTCCACATTGCCGTCAGCCACGCCCTCATCGAGCCGCTACTAAGCTCGAATACAGTATCAGTTGTTGCGTTGTACATATAGCACCTGTTACTGACGTACGGTTTGTTGTACCGTAAATGATAAATGCTATTCATAGTTTTTCCGAAATCGACCAGTCTCCGTCTTGCGAGGCGCGGTGCCGGTGAGAAATCTTCGATGATATACGTTCAGCTCCCTTTTAGCTTCAGCCGTGAATAGTATATCTGATCCTTGACCTTTAATGACGGAAGTTTTATCAGGAAAGGCCGACATTTGGTAGCACTAAAAGAGCCGATGCGATGTGCGCCTTTATTTGCGAATTTGTTGTTGATGTCGGCACCGGAACGAGGACTGTTGAAACGGTCCTCCGTGCACCAAATCCATTACATTTGGACACAAATTCCGACCATAGGCTGGCTATCCGCTCATGATCAAATATGAATCTTCCGTGCCTCTCTCGGACACACTCATGCCGCTCTAATTCCCGAAGGCACTTGATGAAGTGGCTAGGAGTGATAATCCTTCTGCCGGAGATTGTGGCTTCCTCAGTTGGTGGAGTTGTCTTGGAAAACGACTCGATAACCAGGTCAGGGAGCTCTTCATCCAGATAGAAGTGGGAGAAGTCACTCATAGTTGACGCAGCCGCCTCTGTGTTCTGCTCTGCCAACTCCTGCTCGTGAGTGCGGGATGCTGGCGTTGTGTCATTCATTTCCTTGCGTCTAGAGAATAAAATTGTATTAAGATCACTTCCAATTCAGGAGATAAGATTTCAAAACTTGTGGTTTGTTTAGAAACACCCTTTTATGAGAAAGTACAACGGTGTTTGTCTTGCATCAGTTATTTAAAAATGATATATGGTTACTTGCCAATAGTTTTAAGAAAGCACATAGAGTCGTTTGTCTGCCAATGCGGCAAACGCTGTCCGGATAGCGATTAGAAAATGTATATTACTACTTACAGAAAACATCGCATGGATAAAAATAACACCACTGCATCGTAACGACCGCATCCCTACCTATTCATACCCAAAGAAACATAATTTGGGTTTCGGAAAGAAATTTTTATGCTATCAGTTGTAAAATCCACTACATAAAATACATAACTGAGTCAGTGAAAATATGCCTTTCAAGCCGCGCTCTGGAGAATTTGTAGTTTTACACCGCTGCAGATCCCATACAAAGATGTCCTATGGTCGGCTACAGAAAATTCTTTGTATGGTCGGTTTTAGCTATTTGGCCCAATAAGCTAAAGAATATTCTACGGCTGTCTTTAGCATGTTTTATGGTCGTCTTCATAGGCCTCTTTAGCTTTGTCTATGGCCCTATCACTGTCCAGCCATAGCGCTCTTTAGCTTTTCTAATGGCTGGCTCTCTATAGCCAGCATGCTATAGCTGCCATGGCTTTTCGTTTAGTGTCTTTAGCCATTTATATAGTCTGCTAGAGAAGGCTGCATGGGTTTTTCTATGGCTCTTTTTAGCCAGCACACTCTAAAAAAATTTCTTTTCAATGTTCCCTCGACTTTTGGACGCATATACTACATACACACACATCACTGAACACACGAAATACACAGAACACAAGCAAAACCGCGTATCTGCTACTCGGCCACTTCGTCATCTCATTATGTGCAGTTGGTTATAACTAAAAAAGCTATAACAATGGTGTAATATTTTTATTTAGTGTCAGTTTCAGTCATGGAGAAAGGTGGTTCGTGGGAAGAATGAGAAAGAGCCAGGCTTCAAAAGGCAGTCGCTTGTGGAACCCACGGGACTTACGTCACGGCCCGTCCAGGTATTACAAGCTCCTTGAAAAAGGACATGAAGTGAACTCAGATGTATTATTTTCTTTTATTCTTTATTGATTTCAATCATATTGAATACTGAACACGTTATATTGCACTTGTGTAATTAATTATCTTCGATTTATTAACCTGACCCAGCACTTAAACCATTAATTTTTTATAGTAAATTTTACAACATATTTTCTAAACTTGAAGGTAAAAAGACACGGACATTTATGATGATACAGACTTCAACGCCGCCCTCGACGATTTCCTGAACACTAGAAATCAGCAGTTTTGTCTGCCATCCGGCAGGTTAGCGCTACAAAATATCCAAACAGTTTTTATTGTGTTTAAAATTACCAAAGCTCTACATTTATCAAGAAACCAAAGCAAGGTCAGCATGGAAGTCTACTTCATCGCAATGTATATCTATTTTATACAATACATGTTATTATATGTCCATAAAAAAGGCGTAAAAAGCATAAGATTGAAGGGTTCCTGGAGCGTTATGACTGAAAATGAAAAAAAGCCATCGTCCACTTCTTTGTCTACCATTGTAGTTCTTAATGTTATAAAAGATTTTATCATAGTTTAATTATTTCTTCAATGGCATTTAAAGTACCGTGACTCAAGGCACAAAAAAAATGCACAACAATAAATCTTTTTATGAATATTACCGATTCTAAGCACTACATCCTGTAGCTATTTACATTACCCTAGCGCATGTCATTAAAAACATATTTGTGCTAAAAATTACAATTTCAGAGCAATATTTGGAGAGGTTAATAAAACAAAGTAGTGCGAATACAAAAAAAAGTATATTGTTACATTCTTATCCGGCATCATCTTAACTAAACGACTCCATCGGAACCGTGTTATCTTTAATGGATCGTTTATAAAGTATGAACCAGCAGAACAAGTGAGGGTCCGCGCCATCATATTCGCAACGCTACAAATGCGCATGAACAATATTTTCACAAATAACAATTGATGAGGTGTCGGAAGCAGAAGCAAACTAAACGTTTCATGGGGCGAACTTGTGCCCAACACAAAATAGATGAAGTCTAGCGTCGCAGGCGGCGATGGCGGCGAAACAGCAGGATCGAACGCTCGGGCGAGACTGACTCCGGCTCGCGACGCAGAGCCGCTTATGTACTACACGCGTGGGCCTCTGGAGCATTCGGCGTAGAACTATCGGCGTGTAGAACATTCGGAACTCGATCAGACGATAATAATCTGGAACTTTCGAGAAGGCCAAGTTGAAAGAATAAATAAAAGAACATTTTGCTGACTCGAATCGAACGCAGACCTTCCGTGGAACCAATCAAGCGCTGTAACCCTTCGGTCACACACTCGCTCACTCGGCGACCGCGCGTGGCATTACTCCCCCCTTTAAAAAGAGCATCGTCTTGATGCAACTTGCCGAGAAATGAATCAGAAAAACCAAAAAAAAAAAAAGATCGATGTACACTTAAGCATTTCTTATGAGCTGTGAATGCAAAAGCATGCAAACCGCTCGTCCGCTCCCTTTTTCGTCTGCCGCGTACTTCTCGTCGCCCATCAGCGCGTGTGCTCCCCTGGGCACGGTGACCTTGGACGCTCCATGTCCATGGGAACGACGCGCTGGTGGACACGCAGCGCCATGGGGTGAGGGGTCGTGGAAACTGACGAGCGCAGCGGCCGATGGGAGCCCCGTCGGCGCACGCCAGCCAATGGAACCGAAGGAAACGGGAAACTAGGTGCCGTTTTCGCGCTTCAACTGATGACGTCAGCTCGCACCATGAGACAGTTATAGCTTTCGCATTATTAAAGAATGAGAAACTACAGAGGCTCGCAAAACCTATCGATCGTAGCACGGCTTGATACACACGACGTGGACGACGTCTGGTCGTGAAGTCCGTGATCCGTAGGGCAGCACCTCGTAGTTCAGATCCCCGAGTCGCGGAGGCACTTTGTAGGGTTCGTAGTAGCACCTCAGGAGTTTCTCGCTGAGACCGCGTCGTCGCATCGAGGTCCAGACCTACACACGGTCTGAGGGCCTGGAAAGAACGTCGATCCGACGACGGTTGTACCGGGTAGCGTCGGCACGTTGTTGATTTTGAATCCGGACTCGGGCGAGGTGGCGGACTTCTGCTCGTTTTGCAGCCACCTGGGCGTCGTCACTTCCGTCACCAGCTGGCTCGTGAGGTAGCATGGCGTCAAGTATCGGGGTCACCTTGCGACCATGCGCCAGATGGAATGGTGTAGTACCAGTGGTCTCTTGAACCACTGTGTTGTAGTCGAACGTGACATATGGCAGAACGTCATCCCACGTCTCGTGTTCCACGTGGACGTACATCAACACCATGTCGGCGATGGTCCTGTTTAGGCGTTCCGTCAACCCATTAGTCTGAGGATGTTTCGCTGTGGTTCGCCGGTGGTTGGTGTGGATGAGACAGAGGATCTCATGCATCAGTTGTGCCATGAACGATGACCCGCGATCTGTGATCAGAACTTCGGGAGCGCCGTGCCGGAAGACGATGGACTCGATGAAAAACTTGTCTTTCTCAGTATTCCCTCAAGGGAGGGCTTTTGTGTTGGCGTATCGTGTTAGATAATGAGTGCCTACGATTATCCAACGGTTTCCCAGGGTCGATTGCGGAAAAGGACCAAGTAGATATTCCGATATGCTGGAACGGTGTGGTTGTCGGAGGAATTGGTTGCAAGAGACCTGCCGGTTTCGTCGGCGGTTTCTTGCGTTTCTGGCACTCATGGCATGATCGGGCGTATAGGTGGACGGCTTGGGGAAGCTTGGGCCAGTAATACATTTTTCGAATACGGGCCGGTGTCCTACTGCAGCCAAAGTGTCCGGATGTCGGGTTGCCGTGATATGTTTGAAAGATCTCTCGGAGGTCGGTCGGGATCTCCAGCAGCCACGGCGAGTTGTTGTCCCCGAAGTTCTCTTTGAAAAGTACACCTTCTCGAATGGTGAAGGTCGGCAGGGCTCGTGAGAAAACATATGGAATAATACTTCCGCGCCCTTCCAGGAGCTCTATTAGTGCGCGCAGGTCAAGATCGGCTCGTTGAAGTACTGCTATCTCGGTGACATTTACTGCGCAGAGAAAACAGTCGTTGTCATCGTCGTCGGTATAGGCTGGTACGGCTTCGATGTGGGCCCTTTACAGGCAGTCGGCGTCACTGTGCTTCCGGCCGAACTTGTAAACCAAGTCATGTTGAACTCTTGTTCGGAGACTCCATCGAACAAGCCGTTCTGAAGGGTTCTTGGTTCGCAAGCCAGCAGAGCAAGTGGTGGTTCGTGACTACGCGGAACGGGCTCCCGCACAAGTACGGGCGAAGCTTTGTGATTAGTCAGACGACCGAAAGACATAATTTTTCAGTCCTGGAGTCATTTCTTTCCGCCTTGGACAATGTACGGCTTGCGTAGGCAATGTCTCGCTGTACTAGCGTCCGTGTGAATCTCGGTTTCCGCGTCCTGATCAAAGTCTCCGCATCCTGGAGTCTTCGTTTCAGCTCGTCGAATGCCTGCTGCTGGTCCTTGGCATATTCGAAATTCTCGGTGTCCTTCGTAAGGTTTGCGAGCGGTGCACAAATCCTTGCGAAATCCCGGGCGAAGCGTCGATAGTAGGCGAAAGGTCCAAGGAATCTTTGCACGGCCTTCTTGTCTGTTGGCGCTGGAAATGCTACGACGGCGCGAGTGTTCTCGGGGTCTGGGCGGACGTCTTTGTTACTAAGTGGCCTAGGAACTTCAGTTCGTCATATGCGAGCCGACACTTTGACAGCTTGAGGGTGAGTACGGCGGTCTATATGGCTTGGAGAAGCCAACTCATATAGAACAGCTCATAGTCGTCGCAAGTGCTCGTCGAAGTCGCTTCAACGCAGTACGACATCGTCAAGGTAGACAATATAGCCCTGCCATTTCAGTCCTGCCAGTACGGTGTCCAAGACACGCTGAAAAGTTGCTGGCGCCGTGCATAGTCGAAAGGGCATCACCTTGAACTCGTGCAGACCATCCGGTGTCACGAAGGCTGTCGTCTCTCGGTCCTATTCGTCGACTTCGATCTGCCAGTATCCGCTCTTCAAGACCATCGATAAAAATATCGAGAATGTCGCATCCGGTCTAACGTGTCGTCGATGCGAGGGAGTGGATAGACGTTTTTCTTTGTCATCGTGTCCAGCTGTGAGTATTCTACGCAGAATCTAAGTGTTCCGTCCTTCTTCTTAACCAGTACAACTGGAAAGGCCCACGGACTGCTTGAAGGCTGGATTATGTCGTCGTTCCACGCATCTTGCACTTGCTCCTGGATGACCTTCCTTTCTTTTACGTCGATTCTGTACGACGATCGATGCGCAGGGAGAGCGTCGTCCTCGGTAACGATGCGGTGCTTCGCAACGGCGGTTTGGCGCACCTTCGACGACGTCGAGAAGCAGTCGCTGTATTCGGAAAGGAGGGTAATCAGCTGCCATCGCTTCGGGCCTGGAAGCTTGGGGTGAATGTCGAGCTGCGCTGGTGGCGTTGTGTCTTGCTGAGGTGGCGAGGATGATCGCGGCGATTTCGGCGGAGTCCCGGGGTTCCTCGACGTGGCCCACAGTGGCACCTTTCGTGAGGTACGAGTTGCGTTTGTTGTCGGAAGTTCGTAACGAGGACCACAATGTGCCAATTCTGAGGTTCAGTTCCCCCTCTTGCGACGCCTTTTCCTCTTCCCAGGAGCAACTGAGCGTTGCCTTCCAGAAGAACCTCAGCGCAGGCGGCTGCATCTTTCACGACGGGTACAACCATACTTGACCGCGGCGGCATTTTCACGTGGTCGGCAGCGACTCGGACGGCAACTGACGTTGTTTGGGGTCACTCTGGAGGCGGAACAGGTGTCCGCAGCGTCAATCTTATGCCCAAGGTCGATGACGGCTCCGTATTCACACAGAAAGTCTATGCCGAGTATGATGTCTCTAGAACAGTCTTGTAGAATGACAAATTTCACAGGACACTTCTCACCGTGGATCTCGACGCGAGCAGTGCGTCTCCCAACGGGTGTGATGAAGTGCTCTCCGGAAGTTCGTGTTTGAGGTCCATCCCACGGCTTTGTCACTTTTTTTAGGCGGCGAGAGAGCCTCCGATTCAAGACTGAGTAGTCTGCTCCAATGTGCCAATTCGAGTGCCGATGCGTCGTGGCCGTCGATGACAACGTTCAGGTTCTTGGGAACCGTTGCAGGGGAGTCGTTATGACGCGTGTCGTTGGAACAGTGGGATCGCTCCTGCGTTCTTGGAGGCTGTTTACTTCGGTTGTCTTCGACAACGCCACCTCCAGGCGTTGCCGCACTTAGTTTTCCCGGCAACGTAGGGGAGACAGGCTCTCTCGGCTGGGTCGTGGCGCTGAAGACGCTGAACGTCTGGGCGATGGTGAGCGGGATTCACGGCAGAAAGGCGGTGCTCAGGATGGCAAACATCGAAGGTACGCCTCGATGACGTGAGGGCGTTCGCCTACCTCGGGCGTGGTTCGCTCGGGTGGAACCCACACAGCCCAAGTTGGCGGTAGGGCATTCACGATATATTTGGTTGGCTTCCCCGCATTAGAAGCAGAGCGGGCGTCGGTCGGCCGTTCGCCACAGGTCGGTCTTTCTTGACGCAGGTGGTTTTCGGCGTACGTGTGCCCGATCTTCCTGGCGTCGGGGATACTGCGGCGCGGGAGGCTCACGTCGGGTGGCCGCAATGTACTGGCGTGGTGCTGGTGGTGTTCGTCGGACCATTGCGGCGTAATTAAGAGTGGGCTCCTCCGGTGCTTATATGGTGACAGGAATCTCAAGCAGGAAGAATTGGTGAACCCTCTCTCTCACGACTTCGGCTAGTGAGAGAGACGACGGGTGATCAGCAGTGAGTAGCATCTTGCGAAGCTCTTCCCGGACGATGTCGCGGACGATTTCCCGAAGGCCGTCGACACATGCGGTGTACAGGTCCAGTCAGGGAGATGCGACGGTTGCAGGAGCAGGCACGCCGGCGAAACGATGGTAATGGCTTGCTTGGGCCCACAGCGCGAACTCGATGTCAGTGACCTCAGTCACAAAACCGTCGACGGTTGTCGCAGGATTGCGGACAAGGCCTCCGAAAATATCAGCTTTCCCGTCACGCATGAGGACGCAAAGTGTCTTCTCTTCGGCTGCCTCGGGATCGGCTCGGGCACATAAGCGCATGATATCTTCAACGAAGCTGATCACGCTTTCGTTGGGGCCCTGCATCCTTGTTTTGGAAAAGGTCCTACGTTCGCTGCCGACGGTGATGAATGATGAACGTCCGCTTCAATTCGGCGGCGCAAAACCGCCACGTAGTGAAGGAGGCTTCGTAGTACTCAAACCAGTGCCTCGCAGTGCATTCAAGGGAGAAGTAGAGGTTGTGGAGTCACTGCTCAGTCATCCATCCGTTGTGGCGGGCTACACGTTCATAGTATTGTAGCCAATCCTCGATGCCCTCATGGACCTCACCGTAGAAAGGCGTTGGAGTCCGGGGTGCGACGGGCAGGTGTACGACGGATGGATCAGCAGGTGCCTGCTGCGAATCGGTCTCCATCGTCAGAGTCTTCTTCCTCGGCTGCTAGGAAAATTGATCTAACTCCCGAAGGTGGCCTTTGTTGCGGCGGCTGGCTCGATCAGGTCTCGGGTTTGAAGACGGGAACTAGTTTTTCTGGACTTGAAAAGGATCGGTCCCGACAGATCTTTTGGAGGGTACGTTTCACGGGCACCGAATGAGGTACCCCGCACCTCCACCAAATATAACGAATAACATATTACGAGGCTACGAAAACTGAAGCATACTAAACGTTTAAGGGGCGAACTTGTGCCCCGAACAAAATAGGTAAAGGCTAGCGTCGCAGGCGTGGATGGCGGCGAAACAGAAGAATCGAATTCGTTCGGGCGAGAATGACTCCGGCTCGCCACGCTAAGCCCTTTATGTACACGCGTGGGCTTCTGGAACATTCGGCGTAGAACGTTTTGGCGCGTAGAACATTAAAACTTGATCAGACGATAATGTTCTTGAACTTACGAGAACGCCATGTTGAAGGAATAAATAGAAGAACATTCCGCTGACTGGAGTCGAACCAAGACCACCCGCGCGACTATCCAGCGCTCTAACCATTTGGGCACGCACGCAACCAGTCGGCGAAGCGCGTGGCAAAATAAACCAATACATACATAATATCAAATGAAACAGGATTGTATTCCGTTTCTAACGACATCAATCACGCAAAACAGTATTCAAAATAAGATGAGTAATGACCTGCCAAAACGTACCTAAACTGCCACATTCAGTTGAACCGTGGCCTTAATAAAGAGACGTTAAAAAACAACGTTACATTAGTAAACAATCTTTAAGCTGCTTAGGCGATTCTCATAGATCATCGCAAGCCAAGAAAAAGAAGATCCAACCTTGGCGTTCCGCTTCATCCTAGGGAGGTCTGTGAGGAAACCTGAGTCTGCATTATTAGATAATGATCATCATGTTGTCTCGTGCAGCTAAATGCTGAAACAAAATATAGGCTCTATCCTTCTCTGCTAACCAAGGTATCATTAGAATAACTGACTTTGTCGTCGTCTTTTATCGATTCACCTTGGCGCTAATCTTAGTACAAACCAGCATAAACTCTAAGGTTATGTGAATGCCACTATTTGCTTGTAATGACAATCGTTTCTGTCCTCTCTTATACAAACTTACAATTCTTTAAAAAAAAAAAAATTACGACACGTTTTGGGTTTCTGTGTTGTTACGTTTTACACTTGAAAAACTGCTATCGAGGCCATGCACTCGATCGAGTGAAGTGAGCTTGTCAAACGCACTTGAAGTTAAGTATGTTTTTTACGAAGAAGCCGTGTGGCACATTACAGAAGTGACACCGAAGGTGAACCGCACTTGGTTGTAGTACACTAAGTTAGCCCGTCTGACTGGAGTATTAGACTCAAGGTGTCGTCGCTGTGGGATCTCCAGTACGGCAAGCCGTGCCGAGAGATAGTTAATATTAAGTATGGTACGGAGGTCGACGCCAGTTTGAACGTTAGAAGTCACTCAGCTCGAAGGAGGGTTGCGCGCAAAATGAAAAGGGGGGGGGGGGGGGGGGGGGGGGGCTTGCGTGCCAAACAAACGAAGGGCATTTCCGAGTCATGCTGAAAGAAAGGACCACCATTTTCTGACTGCTAGCACTGACGAATCATATTTTTTGGATGCTTTGCACACATAAAACAAATTTTTAATGTCTAGCTTCTATTCTGCTTGCTTGCAGGAGAAACTACGGCGTATAATCCACCCAAGCATGCAAAGTAATGATCTGGGGCCCTAAACGCGCTAAACACAAAGATGGAGTCGGACGTTCGCGGAACGCGCCGAATTGACGCCGGCGACAAAAGTGCGAAGTCATCGTCGTGATAGCCCAATCGGTGCGCTCTGTGAACTTCGGCCCCAACTTTGTGTTTGACGAGTTTAGAGCCCCTGGTAACGTGCGCCGACAACGAAACCAGAAACTGTTCGGCTTTGGTATAAACACAGGCTTACATGGAGAGGCTACATAAATGAAGGCGCCCAGAGAAGTTTAGCCTAAATCGATTTGCCCGAAGCGCTTACTAGAAGCGCTCGGGAACACTTAAGGTGCAGCTTACCGCTACCGCGCGAAACGTGATGAACGAGCTTGGATGCAAGTATTGGAGAGCAGCATCGCTTACGCCAATTACAAAAGGGCCTTCTCTCGGCGGCCGGACATCCCTACCTCGAGCTTTCGAAGCCCCAGGCACGGCCTGGAAACTTAAGTTGCCTCGAAGTTGATGCATCGTATACCGAAACGCAATTTTGTTGCTGAGGTATGTTTTTTTTTTTTTTTTTTTTTTTGTCTTTTATAATTATATATTGGAATTGTGTAATTACTTTTATTGCAATATGTTTTTGCGCGAATAAAAATAGTTACATACAACATGACATTACAAATATTGCTTAGTTTCGTTCACTTAAACGGTTTATGATGATGGAGTAGGTGGTGATGGCGAGACGGGGAACAGCAAACTTCCTTGACACCTTACAAAAAAAAAAAAAACGTTTATTTAATGCGATACTTTATTTTTTAATCCGATTACACCGCATGTCATAATTTCGTTCAATCGTCCGAATGATATCTCTCTTTGTGGGGTTTGTTTATGTAACGTCCTTGTTATTTTTATCTCTGCTACTTTTGTCTAAACACACACCTCTCAGACTGCCCGAAAGGGTTATCGGTAATGCACCCAACAACAAAACACAGAAAGCGTCATGTCTTCTTTTTACAGCCATTCCCTGCCTCATGGTTGGTTTTGCCATCCAGAAGCTTTCACTGATTCCTGTTCAGTTTTTGTATAGATGTTTGGTCCGTCCCGAACTTTTTTTCAATATCGCGCTTCTTTTCAGGCTGTGAGCTCATACGGAGAAAGGTCCTTCCTTAATTTAATGATTATTTTATACCCCAATATTCCTTCCGAGCTTAAATAAGGGCTCTAAAGATATGATACTCAAGGGAATATAGGCATATCCTAATTATACGTTTGTGGCCCGTCGTCAAAGTGCGTCCCAGCGCATTTTACACAAAAATGTGTGGTAACTGCCCACACATTTTTGACTGACGTGCACTAGACTGCCATGGCGGTGAATATCGGTATAAGGTATGCCGGGAAATATATTTCAAGGCCCATACTTACAGCAGCGTTTGAGAGCGTTTGAAAACATTTGACTGCGTTGAGACTGCGTGTAACTAAGACATTCGTGGTTCGTGTGCTGCGTGCCAATAAAAGAAATTCTTTTAATTGGTTGCCACGCGACGGATGTCTCCGTGACTTGCGGCCGTTTCTTGACGCAACGCAGTCAAACGTGCACTCAAACATAAATGTGCGTATGAGCCGTTTAATAGTCTAGCCTAAATTGGGACCTGAAGGTAGTCCTTTCACAAGAAGTGAACGACAACAGTTTTCCGATCGTCCATTTTACACTACGTGTGAGCACCATACCGGATTTATAACTAGGGTTCCGTGTTTTCGGTATATACCGATAAACACCAAAAATTAACCCGCCAGGCGGTTTTTTCTTGCTCGTTGACAACCAGAAAAGCCAAAATTTAAGCTGTCATTAAAAAAAAAGCGGAAAAAAACAACGCCAGCTTTTATGGGAAGTTTTTTACTCTACTTTTTTTCTTTCGTTGACCCGGAACACAGCCGCACTAAAGTCGTTGTGGTTGTTTCCTTCTATCGAAACTACATTCCTTGCCCCATCCCCTTCTCTTCTCGTTAGCAGCATTAGTGTAAAAAATTTTATAATTTATAAGGTACAAATTATAGTATTTCTTCTGTAAATATGCAGGCGCTTTACAACACACAATAATATAAATATTATAAATAATGATTATTATACAGTATTGAAATTAGATACCGAAAAACACCGATTCGAAATTGAAAAAAATAAACACCGATGAATAACCCCGATTTCAAAGAAAAATAAAAAAGCGAAAGCCACAGAACCCCATTTATAACATCTCGGTGAACATACTGCGGGAAGTATCGCGCACACACGAGTTTGCAAATAAACGCGTATCAAAATAGTAAAAAAAAAAGTACAACAGTCGTATAAGTGTAACGTATGCAAACTAATGAAAATAATTAGCATATGAAGCAATTTTTTTTTTTTTTGCACGAAGCATTGAACCAGGTCTCTGTCCCAGTTCAAAAAGTCAAATAAACGTACAAAAGACGTAAACGTCTTAAGAAAATGAGGGTTAGCTCGAGGTCCCCGACGAAGTTGGAATCTCAAAATACCCTTTCAATTACCATCTTCCCAGCATTCAAGATTTTTTTTCGAGCCATTTCTTTAAAGTTATTTGGGCCCTATTTAAAATGAAGTCAATTTAAGACTAAGCTTAGAAGCCGAAATACTGCTTTGCCGAGGATTATGAAAATGCGCCTCTCTTTAAACCTGTCTTATAACTGCCGCCAGTTACGGCAATGCGAAAACGACGCTGGATCTGAGTGAACAGAAACAAACAAACAAACAAGCAAAACCACCCCTGCCGGTTACTTTGAATAGAATCTGCCCACGATGTGGCCATTAAGATAGACACACGGGGACATAAATTTGATGTACGGCCGAGCTTTTGACAGTGGGAAGGCGGAGGTTATTTGCGTTCCCCGTAGCGTAAGAATGCCTCGGCAGTTCGTTTCTAATTAAGAAGAGGATCGTTAGGGTTGTTATTTTTAATTACGCGGCAGAAGAGCCACATCAAACAAGGAAGGTACGCTAAAAACTTTGGGAAACATCGCGGAAAAAAAATCTAGGAAGCTTTTAGAATATAATGTAGCCGTCGTTCAACGTGTTCTCAATGGGACGTTTTTTTTTATATCTTAGAGCCATGACATCTGACTTAACTCCTTAAAACTGTCATTTACCGGAAAGAAAGCAAAATCGGTAGTTATATTTCGAATAAAAAAACAACAGTAGGTACCTGTGACGTACCGGTGAATTTGGCATAATGCAGGGGTATATATTTATATATCTATATCTATATATATATTTAACTATTTAGGTTACAACCAATTGGTGTTATGAGAGGCGGTCAGCGACAGGGGCTACACCAGATAATAACACGCCAACTTTTACAGAAATCGCCGGCGCTGATATTCCAGGGACCCGCTGCCCATGACCAGGCAGCAACAAGGGACCGATGAAACACGTCATCGGTAGCGGAACCAAAAGAGCCAACGAAAAACTACGCCGATACTGATCATCGCTGACAGATTCGCCGCCGGGGACGGCATTGCTGGAAGGTTCAACGAAAGGCCACAGTGGTCACGGGACTGTGTGAGTCATCTAGAAGGGATAAAAGAAGCTTCCCATCAAGCAACCATCGCAGTCAGCGGCAGTAGCAACACCAGATAATAACACCCGAACATTTACAGGTGGGAAATCAAAAATCATACATTACGGTTGTTTTGTGTTTTCTTTTTTTTAAAGAAGAAAAACCTGCTGCTGACTGCGAGGGGTATTTTGATATTGTAAATGGCTTCAGGGAGTGAAAATGATGACATCTGTTTGAGCTCTAATCTAAATTTTGAGGGAAATGGCAGGGGCATACAATGTACTGAATGTCGATTCAGCTATCATTTAGGAAATTAGTTTGGCGTGCCTAAAAGTAAAGTGAAAAAAAAAGAAACGAATCAATTCGCCTTAGAGAGAACTTTGTACGTCAGAAAGCTCGCATTTCGAAAAAGCGACCGAAACCAAACGATTTGGAAACAAATGCATCACATGGCGAACTTGTTAATGACAAGAAACTAGCACAGATTGCTTAAATGTTAGTTGTTCCCGGTCCACTAGAAAAAAAGTTCGACGAGGAGGCCAGTGTAAGAGAAACTGTTAAAAACATTCAAAAGAAGAATACAACGAATGCCGAACAGATATGACGAGGTCATGAAAAAACTAACCGTGCAAGAAGCAGAAGGGACCGAGGTCAAAACAAGAGTAAGAAAAGTTAAAGAAACTAGCTTAAGTAACGAAGAAATCAGCAAATGAAAGCAAGACCTAAACAACCTCGAGCAATACGGCAGGTCAAACTACATTGAAGTCCACGTTATTCTTCTCACTGAACACAAGAACCTCATGGAAAACCGAGTTGTGTCGCGGTCAAACTGCAAGTAACGAGATTAAAGAAAAAAGACGTAGCAGCAGCGCACCGCGTTTCATCAATAAAGGGAAAAACACCGCCGATAATGATTAGATTCTGGAACCGGAGCAGCAGAGACCAATGGCTAAAAAGCAAGAAAAAGCTGCGATCGGAATATTCTAACGACAACATTTACTTGCAAGAAAACGTAACCGAAATAAACAAAAAGCTTTTTTCTTCGAAGCTAGGAAAAAAGCTAAATCACTGGTAGTTGCACCTACGTAGAAACAGGACGCTGATTGGAGTATTCGTATGAAGACACAATGATCTCGATAAAATAAGAGAGAACAAAAATGGATAGAAAACAGGCTTACTCATCTTTAACACAATGGTGGACAAGTGTATTTACTATTATCGATGATTGTTGTTTTGTTTTATCACATCCGCAGTCTGAAGAAGCACTGAAATGAAATTAACAGTTTGGTGGAACCTTACCTAGACAAGTTAGATGTTCTTGTATTTTCGGAAGCAAATATAAAGCGTGAGGAAGCGACGCTGTTTGTTCTTGATAATTTTGAGGTGTTGTCACGTAGTAGAGACGGGTTGAAAGGAGTTGGAATTATGGTCATAATAAATCAGAAATTAAAAATAAATAAAAGCAAAAAGGTGGTGGTGGTAAAAACGTTAATTGAGTCTGTTCAGTAATAAAAACAAATAATAAATAAAAAAGCAAAAGGTAAGATTTTTTGCAACAGAAACTCTTCATGTCGAACTTAGAAAAAAAAACGGAAAGATATTTTGTGTATTAAGTCTGCATCGAACATTACTGTGAATTATAGTTGAATTCATAGATGACATGAATAAATGGTTAAACGAGAATAAAGACATTAATATGGTTGTAGTAGGAGACATATACATTGACACATACAACGCCGATTTCATGGTAATTGATTACCTTGATATTTTGGTACTATATGGTCTAGAGGTGACTATACAGGATTTCACAAGAGAGGAAATATATAGAAGAAGACTAGCACAATCATGCATACATCATATTGTCACGGGTGGTGACCAAAAGAACAATAACTAAACAGAAGGAAATAAACGTTTAATGTGGCGAACTTGTGCCAAAACTAAAAGAGTACAAAGAGAATAACAGAGCGTCGCGGGCGTCGAAGTCGGCGTAGCAGCACAGTCGAACGCTGGGGCGAGACTGAATCCTGCTTGCCAGGCGGAGCCGCTTTCGTACACACGTTGGCTTCTGGAGCATTCCACGTAAAAGGTTCGACGCGTAGAACATTCTAACCTCGAATCAGCTAGATGGTTCTCGAATTCACCAGAACATCACATTACAGTGTCAACAAAATGCGCCTCCGCGGCCAGGAATCGAACCCTGGCCCTTCGCGTGGGAGGCAAGTGCGATAACTGTTTGGCTACGGCCGCGCTGCCTACTTGGCGCGCGGCAATATACACACACGGACAGAGAAAGGAAAATCTGAAGGAGAAGTTATCACAGAGAAAGTAGCCGACCACTATTTTGTGGCAGTAACTATTTTATACTTTAAAACTACAGAAAAAGAAATATGTTGAGAGTTTTTTAGTACTAATGAAAAAGAGGATATATACATACAAAAAATTAACTGGAAAGAATTTTTTAAAAAGAATATCCAGAAAAACTGTACAATCAACTTCTAGACATATTTAAGCAGATTTGTGAAAAATGAACACAAAAAGTAACCTGAAAAGACGTAAAGAACAAAATGAATGAATAACTAAAGATATTGACACCTAGTAAAGGAAAAAAACAAATATCTGGCAGCTCTTGAAGCACTTTACGAAAAATAGAACATATAAAGCGAATCATCCAGCAAGTGACTTCCATCATAAGATATACGAAAAAAAATACTACTGGACCGAATTTTCACAGACAAAAGATATAGCGCAGTGCTAGTCACTAGTAAATCAACTGACAGGACGAAAAAATAAAGAAAAATCAATTGAAGACGTAATTAATGTTAACTTTGGAAATTATCTTAACATGAAAACGCTTGTAAATGAATTCAATGCAGAATATGTTCAATGAAATAAAAAACTTTACTTTATGCCAACGGAAAGGCAACCTAGCAATCACACCGATTGCTAGGTTGCCTTTCCGTGTGCCCATAGTAACCACTTTACCGACAACTGCGCATTGCACGTTACATAAGCCCGCGACTGACCGAAAAAAACTCTAAAATAACGGGATGATGGAAGAGCTAGCCTCCCAACTCGCGTAGCCACGAACCCTCACTTATTTTTCACAACATGATGGCTGCCAGCGCATCACACAGACGCATAAAGAACGTTCAAGGAACTCATATACTCTCACTTATAATAAAAAATGGCACTACTCAGCCTCCTGTTCAAATACACAGAGCAGACGAAGAATGAATTTCTCAGCGAGTGAAAAGGAATCGGTTGTTGTATTTCACCCACGACGATCTCTCCACAAAACGAAAATCGTACTGGGTAAACAAACCGGAAGCATCCCACAAGATGGTGTCTGCTGCCCAGAGTACCCAGCCTGCTCTAATTTTTTTTTCACTGTTGTCAGACTTTTTAAAAGAAGTCTATAGCGACATAGTTTCCCGCTGAGGATGAGAAAACATCTTCACCATGACGGGTAGTGTCGTGGTGATTCATGATGGATTGAAGAAGAAGTAGACAGAAAGCCGTGAGAGATAAGTGCAGACGCTAGTGAGCCAGCTCAACTGTCCCGGATTTGAATGCTCTCTCTAAATAGTTGGTAAATATAGTTGCGCATACCATTTTCAATCCCATTTTCATTGTGCATAAAATGTATTCCAAACGTACCAGGTGTATTGCCTGATTTTGGTAATATAAAAAAAAATCACGAACAAACCTCGTGATAAAAGCAAGCGCAGTAGCCGCCAGCTGCAGAAATAACTGCACTACCGCCACCTTGCCAGCTCCTCCAGGGACATGTGTGTACTCATCGTCAGGACAGCCGTGCAATCACTCTTTCGCCTGATCATCCTGCTAGTGGCCCGAAGCTTGAAGAAGGAAGCATTCTCGAGCAGCGATAGACTTTAATCCAGCCACCCCGGCCTGTCGAGCTTGACTGCGCGATGACGCGCGTTCACGGTGTGACGCGTCACATACTTGAGAGCCCTCAAAGTTTGAGCCTTCGACGATATTTGCCATGGGGAGAGTTCGATATGATGCCGCAGCCACTAGTGCTACACATATAGACATTTCTATCTCAGTAGTTGCCTGACCGACGGACAGAGGGCGCTGGTTCACTCGCCACAATTAAGTTAATCTACTTTGGATGGTTCCCGTCTCAACGTGCACGTGGTAAAGTTGCTGTTTTATGTCGTTACACAAGTGAAGGGAGTAATGTAAAATGCATGAAGCAGAAGCAGGTCAACGACCTGATTAACAGTGTGAAAAATAGCAAAACAAAAAGATAAAAAAAAACAAAAAAAAAAAAATAGATGAACTCATAAGTTTACTGCCCACCGTCCGGTTTTCGTGAACACCGACTTTTTGTGAAGTTCGAAGACTGGAAATGTCTTGTGAA
Organism: Ixodes scapularis; assembly: GCF_016920785.2. Lineage (NCBI taxonomy): Eukaryota > Metazoa > Arthropoda > Arachnida > Ixodida > Ixodidae > Ixodes > Ixodes scapularis. The sequence continues at coordinate 69,786,211 of NW_024609839.1, read as the reverse complement.
TACGGAGATAATAAAAAGAATTAAGTGATAATGTCTCGGCCTGTTTTATTTAAAATTTAAGGTACTCACGAAATATTTTAATAGTTCAACCTAGGCCGACTAGAAAGTTCCTTAAACTATCGGCACTACTCAATTACTCATTAACCATATTTCATAATCTTGACCTTAAAATTAGATATTCCATTTTCGGGCATTCGCATACGACGGCCGCAGATACCAGAGAAAGCGACAGGTCTGTCAAACGATATCTAGCATTTGTTTTCCGAAAACTGTGCCAAATGAAATTAAAAGACGCAAGAGAAGTGAGATATTTCCTCAACGAATTCCTCCATTCAGTCAAAAGCGGCTGTTTTCTGTGTGCAATGGATTATACAGCGTACGGTACTTTAACGACACACAGACAGTGGATCCTTACGGTAAGTATTGTTTTCGCCTTCCCTAAGATACTATATGCGCGATCAAGCATGTACTGGTAATTATTTTTTTTTTAGGAAGATCGATATTTCACAAATCTTGGGGTGTGCTTAGTAGCGTCACTAGGGTCAGCGGCACCCGGGGTGGTGGCCCGCCACTACACCCCCCGTCCCTTTCCCTGCCAGCCGCACCCGGGGTTGCCCCCCTCCCCCTCCCCCCCCCCCCCCCACCCCCCCCCCCCTTCCCCGCGCCCTCTTAGTGAAGCCACTGAGTGTGCCTTTAGGAAATATATCCCGGGCAAAAAATTTCGGAATTGGGAGGGGTATGCTTTGTATATGTTACCATTAGGTGATGTATATGCGCGATGAATGTTTGGGCGATATTTTTCAAAACGCCAAGTTCGGGAATGTATTTTGTCCTCGCGAAAACTAGGTGGTTAGCGGTATCTTGCGCTTCTTATTTCGAATGTTCCGCCGCTATTAGGAAGCAAACCTGACTTGTCATAAGTAATCGGCCATTGAACTCTCGTACTGTGTTAGAGTCATCTGCATAGTCTAAGTACGTGAGCGATAACGCTTAGTCTTTACAGATATCCGGTACACCGAAGGTGAAAATAGGAAAAATCTGTTAAAAAATTAACTGCAGAAGTTGTGCTCATAATGATGGGATGCAATGTGGTAGTAAACACAAGTATGGGACGATAATTTAGGGAGGAAGGCAAGAAACGCGGTGAAACGCAACAAAAAACAAGAATATAACGCATCCGCCTAGCCGTGGTGGGGAGAGCGGAGTGACGACTTGTTTAAGTAATCTAATGGAGGCCGCTTCATGTGATTCCAAAATGATGGCACCCATGAAACGGGGGTGTAAAGGTCTATAGACCAATCCTTCACCCGGTGACTCCTTGCCTTCAGCACCTCTATAGGGCGTGATGCGTGGTGTCACGTAGCTCCTGAAGCCAGCAATAAATGCCTTAATCGTTCAAGTTTTTTGTAGGACGAGGGCATCCGACTTGGCGGCCGGACTCTTCTAAATATATTCCACGAGATTGACCGCTCTTAGCCGCGCCCAGCCCTTGGCAGTCGCAGTGAATTACTTAGTTTTCCATAATGGCAGCTGAACCTCGGTGATTCCTGTAAGCTGGCGAAGCATCCCTGCTAGCACCCTAGCAGATTCTCGAATATTGCTTCAAACGGGTGTTTGTCGGCCATGCCGACAAATTCGGTGCTGCCGTCGCTCCTCTCCGCAGCCTGACTGTGTATGTCAGGCTGCAGGCAGGAGCGCACATTCCGCACTTCTCGCGCTTGCCGTACTTGCTGTGTTCTTGCCGTACTTCCCGTAATCGAAAAAAAAAAATAATCTGCAGAAATGTCTTTCAGTAAAAGCATGGAAGCTTTTTCTGCACCCTGATATACCACGCCGACCGAGCTCGTCGGTATGTCGCCAGCTCCCCACAGCGATGCATATTTACCACCGGTTGACCGGGCGGAGAGGTTGGCCTTCGCCATGATGACGGTTGAGTTTCGGAGACCAGACACGTGACGGCTTTTGCCCTTGTGTTCCTCAAAATGTTTCGTTAAATGTGAAGACTGCATGAGGTGAGCCTTCCGAAGTAGCTCAACTTCCAGCCTCATAGTCCGTCTGAGTCTTTGGCGACATCATTGCTCGTTGTGCATGAGAAATTTTGCCAGTGGGGCAGAACTGCTAGCCTCGGGGCTACAGCGTGCATCACGTTAGAGCGATGCACCACCGCTCTCCACTATAATGTTACCCAGATTGTGTCGGAAGTGTTTGAAGACTGAACACGGGATACCTTTATTCTGCAGTACAGGATTTCGCTCTAGGCGCTGCGAGCGGTGGTGTCGTGCTTCTGTACCGCCTCGAGAAAGAGAGCAGTGAAAGGGTGCACACAGAGGAGAAAGAAGGGAGAGAAATGGTTCGCGAGTTCCTGTGGCGAAGTCACGAGGCGCTTACGGATTAGGCACTCCTGGTCCTTCGTAGACCATGGCGTTTTTTTGTTTTAGTTTTTTGTCTGCTTAGTTACTTTAACGTTTATTGTTCGCCGTGGGTGTAGGGCTGTGTGGCTATGTAACAAAACCTATCAATGTTAATATTTACAAGCGGCGAAGCCTCCGCTCCGGGACACCTAATTAGAAGATCCAGGCTTATTCGCGAGCACTCGAGATGCCGTCTAACTAGGAGGATCACTCAGGCTCAGTGCAGGACATCTTGCGTAGAGGACCCAAGTCTGGTGCGAATGGCGTGCAGGCGCTTCATGGCAGTCAGCAATTACGGGCGTCCAGCTCCCCCCCCCCCCCCCCCCGCCCTTGCACACACACACATACACAAAAGGTTTGGAATGCTTTTTTTAACATATACTGCCAGTCTTGTGAAGATGTTCAGATCGCATAAGCATTATTGATGACTGTGTCTGTCTGGGAGGATATCCGGGGACGAATGAGAGACAATTGTCAAAAAGACGATGAGTAATCCCTCTGTCCGAACTTGGCGCCGTCTTTCGGTAGCAGTCCTTTGTCACTGAGACGTTCTTTTTGTCGGGTCTAGGAGAAGTCGTCACAAGCATGCTCGTCGCAAGCCAACTAGTTATTTGCGGCTCCAGCGACCTATAGGGGGCGCCCCCACCAGACAAACATGGAGGCTGAGCCCAGGTCGCGGCGGCTCGGCCGGGCCGCCTGAACAGGTGGCGCGTTCAATTTAACAGATTTTCTTTTGTTTAATGCCCAATTTTATAGGTATTTGAACTGAGACGGTTAAGTGTAGCCGGTGCAGATAAACTTGCAAAGCATAGTTTTGTTTTGCCGGTGTTTTTTTGTTCTTTTCGTGTCAAACATTCGTTTCGGAGATTTCGTTCAAAACCGAAACTATGGGCTCCGGAGGGACGGTAATATACTAATCAGTTTTGATAATCTAAGGAAAGCGGCGATGACTATAGAATTGTTCCACAGAGATTAACTTTTCAGCTAACTCGCATGCCTCGACCATGCGACTTATCTGTCCGCGAAATCGAGCTTTTGTGCGTATCCGCTTTTACGAAACAGCTCCAGTCGTCTGCTCGGCCAACAACACAGGCTGCAGGAAAATTACGAAAATTAAGCAACCGCTTCTTGAGCCAAGGACCGTGTTAACCCGACGGCGCCCCACTAAGCAGCTGATACTCGTATTTCTATTCAGGTTTTAGTAGCAATCGAGAAGTCATTTTGACGAGCGGGTTATGTATTATATTACGTACTATGGGGGGGGGGGGGGGGGTCCCATTAAAGCGATATTAGTATACCCTTCGGGTTGAAATATGAGCTTAGTTGACTAGCTATTAGGTGAGCTGCTGAATAAAAGTGTATTCGACAGACGGAGACATACTACTTAAACTTAGCCAAATGGTTCTATAGCCGGCAGCACGGGGACAAACTGAAGAGAGTCTTCACTGAAGATCCGCGCAGAACCTCTCTGCATTGAACGGAGAAAATTAGTATTTTTTTTGTGGCCGGTCAACCTGACCAATGTAGACGTATATTGCTGCTGGCTTCGACGTCCTCGTAATATAAATATTGGAGGCGCGATAGGTCAAAATGCCGTGACAGCATCTAACGTTGCGAGACATGTCTCCCACCTTTTGAAAACAGATCATTTCCGTCATTCATCATTTGCAGTGAGCAAGGTTTCCTGAATCAAGTAATTTCGAAATCAGACCAACTCCTTCAGTGTGGTCCAGAGGCTTTTTCGGCGAAAAGCAGCCAAGATGAATAGCCAACGCACCGACCGGCGTGGGTGGCTCAAACTTGAAGCTAACCGAACACAACCAAACTCAAGAAAAGCAGCTATCGAACCTTCCCATTCACTTGACTGCAACATTGACGTTCCCTCCAGTATCAGTTACCAAGTGTCACTTTGAATGTGATTCGAGACAGACAAGAAATCACAAAGTTTTCCGTGATTCCTCCCCATCCAAGAAATCGAAAGCACGCGACCGTGTGCTGTGGAGTAAACGGGCTTTCAAACACGTAATAAAAGAAAACAATCTACTGAGGCTTCACCACACTAATGATCACTCACAAACTTAAGAAATATTCGGACCTTCGTCAAATTACATCGTTCGCCACCGCGCCGACAACACGTCTCCGCGAAAGCCACCAGAGACGCGTAGGGGCGCGGAGCGACCTGGACCGGCTGGTTCCCGGTTTTCCCGCTTGGCGGCGTCCGTTTTGCTGGTGTCGCGAATAGGTGAACTCGTCCGGTTGGGCAACTCGTCACAGGGCTTTTCGAACAAGGAATTCTTGTCACGCCGGAATACTCGTCATACGGAATACTCGTAATATGACCTATTTTTTGTTTATACGAAGTGACGAGTAATTGTTTATCGCGAAAGAACAATGAATTTACTTCAGTTTCGTCGTAGGAATAGTTAATATCTAAAAGAGTGATATTGACTGTTTGAGTTGCAAGCTAAATATTTATATTGTCAAACATTCCGGGTAATCTTACAGTGGCGTAAGATAAAGCAGAGAATAAAAACGAATACGCGCGATAATGCATTCATCTGTATATGGTGAAAGAGAAACTTGAGATGTCACGTGGCTCTCTGACAAAAAACTCTTTTCACATGAGCCCTTCATCGACAAGCGTCGTTTAAGCTGCTCGCTAGCGTCCTTTACTTTTAGAGCACGCTGAGCAGCATGTGACTTTTCTTTCATTCAAATAAATATTAACCATATGCACAGTCTTCAAAACTGGCATGCCAAACTGTGAAGATGCTATGTGTGACCGTGAGACATATACAGAGGGTATAGTATATCATGGAACAAAATCTTTCTTCATTGAACTTACATATGTCACACGAATGTCCCAGATACATAACTAGACATTTCTTGCAATATTCCGAAGTGTGTTGATTGTTGAAATATATTTTAATATCAAAAAAACTTCCGACGTAAAATAGAATTCGTTGCGGAATATCGCGTTTTCCCCTTAGTTAAAAAAAAATAATTAACCGCTAAACAAATAGGTAAAACACAAGTGGAAAAGCGACCAGTAACTGGAAAACACAAGTAGACTCTCCGGCTGAGAGAGAAGAACAGAAAACAACAGCACAAAAAAAAAAAAAACAATATTTTTATATATATATATATTTTTTTTTTTTTTTGACGTACAGTCGGCAGCAACATTTTGCGGGGCACGGGAGCGGCAGCCCAAATGACTGGTAGCGGCTTCTAACGGCGCGCGGCCACTCTCAAGGCTCACACTTCGAGAATGCGCTTCCTTCGAGCTCACAGTCATGTATCTTCTACTCGCTTCTGTCCGACGCGCACTAGACAACCGGGACAGGGACAAGGTGCCAGTTGTCAGCCGTCGTGCCGCGGGTCTGCCTCAGCCATCGTGATGGGTGACGGAGCTCGTATGCTACAGATACAATTTCGCGGCACCTCGCGCCTGTCCCTATTATTGTGTGGACGTCGAAAGAAAAGGACGGAAGCGAGCGAAAAGACAAAAACACAAATAAAACATGACTGCAAACACGAAAAGAAATGCATGCGCAAAGCGTGAGTCTTGAGAGTGGCAACGCGCCGTCAGATGGCGCAGCTAGTCATTTCGGCTTGCGCTCTCGTGCCTCGCAAACGTTTGCTGACGACTGTACCACGGTAGAGTCGTCGGTTGCATCCCGACGATAAGTATGTGTGCCACTACCGTACTCAACGGTTTCATGAATGTCATTCATTGCCTTTCAGCAGCTCTTCTCTCCACATACCCAATAGATGACGGAATGTACTGCTAGCTGCGCGCGAAATGTCTTGCGACAATGGCACGAATCTTTTTTTGTAGAAATTCGAATATTCGTTAGTTCCAAACTCTCTTGAATATAGTCGTACCAGATATGAGCGTCCAAAGTATGTGGCGCACAAAATTCTTTTGTTAATAAAAATTTATAGGACTAATTTCAGGCATTGTGCATATTTTCTGTAATGCAAGATTGACCCGGTTCCCATGAAAAGAAAGACGTCTTAGCGATCAGTGTTCCGGTGACTAATGGCTTCCTGTGCCGAGTGTTCCTGTGAAGAAACGACCTAGATCCAGAAGGCCGGTGTGACCACTTATCGTATCACAAGTTTTCTGGTGACGAGCGGGTCGGTTCCCGTGTTTGCCAGGTCAAGAAGGCAGCGGCAAATGCCCCCTCAAAGGGAATCATATACCTCACCGCCACCTCCGCATCCAATAGCATCCCATTATTTCCGTGACGTCGTGACTAACGCGGGAGAGGGCTTTGACTTCCTGTAAATATTTGTTTTATCTTTCGACTTCGACTTAGCGTTGTGGAAGCCACGAGAAAAAAGATTAGAGTTTTCCCCCTCCGATGAAAACAAATACGACTTTGGGGGTTAGCTTCCCCCTCCGATGGATACAAAGGCCACTTTCAGGAGGTCGGTTTCCTCTGCGATGAATACAAATGTCGCTTTCTTAAAAAAGTGGGGGTCGGAGACAAGTTGGCATCACTCTGTAGCCGATATCTATTTATTGAAGCGGAACAAGGGGCGTTTCCCGTGGACTATTCTTTGGACTGCGGATGAATTTAAAACGGGCGCATCACGCTTGTGGGGGGAACTTCTCCTACCTTGACTTGTAACCGACTATAGCTTTTCGCGTCCGTCTCGGATTTTAGTATGTCGAATAAGACACGAATCGCCTACCTAGATACGTTTTATTCATTGAGTATGTCTCCGTGTACCAAGAATATGGCCTTTTTCTTAGATTTAGACTTCCATGGTGTATTTTGCGGCTGAAATGAACGAAAAGTTTGTATGGGGGCAAAAGCCCCACCGCTCTTCGCGACTTTCTGCCTTTCACCCCGCTTCCTCCCCCAATTCGGATCTACAACAACCAAAAAAAAAAAAAGGATTCAGTACATTCGAATTTCAAATCACATTCAAATTTAAGCTTAAGTTAATGAGAAGACTGGATGTAAGACTATATTCGACGGATATAAATCTTGTTTAACTGACAGCCAACGTAGATGGCATATATTATAATACTGTTAGAGTGCGGGATAACGCGCAACTTATTTATTTTCTGGCCCTCGAGGTGAGGTGCCTAAGAAAACAAATGTTCAAAAATAAACTTACGCACATATAATTAACATATGAGTAGTTACACGTATGGGAGCAGTAAAGGAACACTGCAAATTCGCATGATTGATATGAATGATAACGGATTACATTATAGAATATTAATAACTGCGTCTGAAAAGCGAATATTTTAAGTGATGCTCGGTAAAGAGAAAAATAGGCATACAGGGGGTTCCGGACAAGTCATCTTGCTGTGAAAAAAGAGGAGCGGCGACATTTTGTAGGCGTGAGGGCACAAATGCTTGAACAATCATTTGCGTCACCCCTTCTACTGGGTGTATCAAGGAGTGGCCAGGCTCTTTAAATCGACCGCGAAATTCGGTTTCTTAACCTATCGCGCTACGACTTTGTGCAGCGTTGCCCACAGATGGTGCTTTTTTTTTTTTTTTTGTAATATTTGCAAAGAGCGTACTCGAAGAAAAAGTAAAGAAAGAAAAAAGGCTTAGCTTCTATGGAAATGCGGCGAAGCCAAAGGTCTTCAAACAATACTGTGCCGTTTTGCACGGGAGACAAGAGATGGCGCAAGCGGTCGCGATGCCAGCTACGCCAACGAACGAGCATACGGCGCCGAAAGCCGGTGTCTTTAGCAGACGATCTTCTCGATCCAAAAGCGGCGCGAGCTTTTCGGATATCAGTTGCCAATGCAATATTTTATCATCCTTACTGATAAAACATATTGAATGGACACATAATCGATCAGAAAAATGGCTTGTTAAAATATATTGACTGTTTTTTTTTTCCGGGGTACCGATGTCGTCTCCTTTGCAGTTCCTTGTTTTTGTTCCTGTGACTGTCGCCGCCTGCGAAACACGCTCCGCTTTTAAAAGTATCAGGTGAACATTGATTGAGCGCATACACATACATGGCACATACAAACATCAATACAACGGCAAACTAACCCGATCACTACACCCGAGCTCTGCATTTCCGTATTTTATACCGGTCGTTTTGAACGTACGGGATTTCTCGGTGACTACCTAAGCACTTAAAAATATTCCCAGCATATTGATTTTTTTTAGCAATGTCATACATCTGAGAGTATTTTGAATGGCTCAGGGGATGAATCTCTTAGTAAAAAGTAAACGCTCGATCATGCCGTAATTATTTGAAAGCCAATAAATCAAGCCGCTCCAATGCGGTTCCAAGCCATGAGTTTGTTTCCCCGCACGGCACGTCGCAGCGAGTATTTCTATTGTAGTGTTTGTTTTTCTATTTGTGTTGTTCACGCACGGCTGTAATTGCCGTCTTGAATTAATCTTTGTACAGCGGATATTCACTTAGCTGGAAGTGATGCTTCACGGGCAGAGAAATCGTTTTTCGATCAACTTGAATGCGGTCAAAGCCGCGACTTGCGGCAGGTGTGCCGTGGCGAGTTGGAAACCTTCTAGCGCTCATCCCAGCACGCCGCTTGGAAGGCCGTTTCTCCAGGAACCATAGTATATTCAAACAGCACAAATAAAGGTGGCTTTTTTTTGTTCGATTTTACCTACAATTTTTGTAAGGCTAAAGTTCCACACTGTAAATATACGTACTTTCCGCCATAATTTTGTACTGTTCGGTCCTTTTCCCAGAGCGCAATCGCTTTCGGAGAGGAGACAACCGACAGTCACATTGGCCACTGAACGATAGGAGCTTACGGCTCAGACTTGCGTTACAACATGACTATCCGCACGTCGATCGATTGCATCTAATCCTTCAAGTGGTCTTTAATTATTTAATGTAAATCGGCATGTCAACCTGCGGCACCCCGTCCCCTCCGATCAAGGACCGAAAAGCAGCGACAATGCCCGACTGTTTACGTCATCTCATCTTGTTGTTACACCACTGATACGTGAACACACGGTCACAACAGCGATAATTCCAGTCTTCTGTTCACAACGCAGAACAATGCCATCACGATGTTGCTGCTGTGTTGCTGACACGCAGAAATACAGAACCACGTTGAGTGCCGGTTGGCACTCGGCATCGGAAAACAGAACAGAACTCAACACGGAAGGCACCCAGGCAGCCGGCAGCAAAACCTGGATGTCTTAGACGCAGTTCCTGCGATTTCCATTACGTCGAAAACGTCGACACAGTTCCGCGTGGTTACGCTACTGTAGTGACTGTAGTTCCGCGTGGGTCCCGCAATCCGGAGACGGCCATCTTATCCAGTGTACGTAGCCCTGCTGGCACTGCTCCGGAACTTCGCTGTTTCTAGCAGCTTCGTTTGCTCGTTTGATAAAAATAGTGGTAAAAACGCCAATGCAACCGAAATGTTCTGCACGTTTGGACTAGAAGACGGAATTACAGGCGGCCTTCGCTGCCGCTGAAGCTTAATCAACGCAACAACATTCATTAGACAACGTGTGCGACCTGCTCGAAAAGCGGAACCGAAAGAAGGTGAGTCGGGAGGGCGGAAACTTTCTCCCGTCTGCCTGGAGAAGGAGAAAAACGTGTCGTTTCTCCCTTCTTCGCGTGTTCGTTTGGGTACGCGTCAGTAGAAAGGAGGAAGACACGCCGTTGCGACGTTTTTCCTCCATTTTTTCTTAAAGTGTACTTCCATGGTGAATATGCGGAATCGCAGGTGTCTCAAATGAGCGGCATGTAGAACCGTTGTAACTTGCGCAAAGCCAGATGATTATCTAGATTTTACAATGCCTACGAGGTGGTGTTCATACACTAGTGTTTTGCATCAAAGATGGGCTCGCAATATTTCTTGCGTCACTAATATTGCAGGATATTCCGCTCAAGGTTCCACCAGCGTCTCAGAGTTGCAGGCATAGTGTGACAATCCTAAACAGGCACGAAGTGCTTCTGTTTGGGCGTTTTCAAGTTATGTTAAACAAGACTGCAATACACTAACTGAACCGTTAGTGTCTTGGCTTGACTTACAAGACTGCAAGACACTAGCTTATCTGTATAGCGCAAAATAGCGACAAATATTGCGTTATACAGAGACATCAGCGCCAATACAGGCTACTCCATCTGGTTCCACTATTCATTTTGAGTGTACCTATAAACAACATAAGTTTTTCTTTAGCCGTTTAATGTGGGGTCCCCACGTCATTTGCCTATCGAGAGTCACGCCCAATTATGCATGCCAAGAGACATATTTGATTTTGGTTTGCTCTAACTTAATGGGGCATCTGTACGTTTGTTTCATGATAAATGCTATCGCCGCTGACCTTTCTGGTGATATAAACAAGCCTCGGTTACTGAGGTACCGTGCGGTAATCCTGAGGAATTTTTGTAGCCTAGCTCTATTTATATATAAAGAGTTGCTCGCTGCCTAGATACACGATATCGGCAGCATATAAAAATGCATGCAAAGACGCTGGGAGTGTCTTCAGAAGTCCCATAAGACCTACGCTAATCTGCACTGGGCTGAGGACCCCGCCTTGAGAAACCCCCTGGGGGACCTGGTGAAAGCCAGTGTTGCCATTTTGTGGCATTATGTATACATTTCTTCTAGGTAAATAGAAATCCACGCGAAGAAGCGCCCTCCGAGGTCAACTGCCCTCATATTGCTAAGTATGGCTTCATGTGCTAACGTATCGAAGGCTGCTTTGACGTCAACAAATACTTCGGTGCTGACCTGTTTGTCTGATTTTATTTGCTCAATGTTTGAGACTAGAAAAATAACGTTGACAATACTGCACCCTCGACGTCGGAAACCATTCATGAAGGAAGGATAAGGATTTCTATTTTCAAGATCCTACCCTCTGCATACAAGCAGGATGCGTTCCATTATTTTCTTATGCAGCTAGTTAATGCGATCGGGATATATGAATTTTTATCGAGTTACGGTTTCTATGGTGCTGACACTGCACCTCAATATTGCAATATTGAGGTGCAGTGTCAGTCTCCCATGAGGTGTAGAATGAAGCGAGAAATTACATATTATCGTAGCTGTTTCTCCCAAGTGACGTAAAGCTGAATAGAGTGCGCCCTCTGGACCTGAACAAGACTTAGTGTTGGGTGTAGCGAGTGCTATGTCTAGTTCATTTAAGTTGAAACGTTCATCTATATAATTACGTGCACTTACAGAGACTTTGCCAGCCGGTGCACTGCTGCTGTGACTGTTACCGAAGGGGCAACTTATATTCTTGATACAGAACTCTTCTGCTACGGCTGTTGCAAATATTTGGCGTCTCAGAAAGTTGGTTCTGAAGGGGTGAATTTGATTAAGCCTCACACTCTGGCTTTTCGTGATGTGTTATATTCGGGTGTGTTGCTTTCTGGGATCAAGATTGCAACCCAGTTACTTCCGCCGTCTTCTTGAAAGTTTGTCTAAGTGCCGTCGATCGCGTTTTTGCGCTCGTCTGGAAGTGGTTATATTCAACTCCTTTTGTGTTTCTTTCTTTTAATTCAGCCCTTCGACAGATGGCACGGAGACGCTCGTATCTTCCACCGACCATTGCCCGTGAATATGTCATGTTGAAATATTTCGTTGCTTCAGAAGTGGAAGATGTTAGGGAATTTATAAAGGATTCCGTTCCATTTCTAATTTTATTTTATATTGAAATATTCCTCATTCGGTACAAGGTAGCAAGAAGTGCCGCTTGGAACAACACAGACCTCTCACTGTTCTCTATGTGGGAGCATTGTCATTTCCGTGAGTTAAGTATCGGCGAACGACCAAGTTTCTTCAGCAAGAGGTGAGGACGCAAACGGAGATCTAAAGTGCGGTTTACTGACGCACCTTTCAAGAATGTCCGACTTCCATCATTAAGTATCACGAGGTTATGATATTGCGCAATTCCAGCTACTAACTGTCCTCGAGCATTAGTTTTCGTACTCACCCACAGTGAGTGGTGAACTTTAATATCGTAACAGAAGATGTGGTGACGGGGTTTGTTTAAGAATAACTTCGAGTCTGTTATTGTCAACTTCTGCTTGTGGAGTTCTATAACCAGCGGTAGCAGCGTAGATATTTCCTTTTCTTATAGTCACAGCAACATATTCAATTTTCCAATGGGATGAAGACGACCATCGATTATCGCCACGTTTGTGAGCAACGCCGATCAAAACATGGATAAGAAAAAACAACGTTTACGTGACTTTCGGCGCGGTGAAACCGAAATGACAAACTCTGACACTCGCAGAAGAAAGCGCAAGTTGTTAACATCAACAGAAGCTATTATTCGTCTTACCGCGAGCACAATTCATTAACCAAAAGCTCGCGAACTGCGCTTTGACGCCGCACACGACATATCTCCTCGGGCCACTTTTTTTTCCGTTTGTGCGCCAAAAATATTTGAGGCATCCCGCAAGTTGTCACACTTCGCCCTTTTTGAATATCATGTATAGTCTCGGGGCTTCGGTGCACAAGGGAATGACTCCAAAAGCTCTGGAGTTATCCGTATCGGAAGCCCGCATTTACCCTCTGACGGGAAGAGTAGTCGACCCCCTCACCCCGGAGGCGCTAATGAACACGACCTTTAATCAGCGTCTCCTATACTTCGTTTGACATTAGGTCCAACCTCGGCTCACGCTACGATTCCGTGGAGTCGGCCAAGCAGCGTCAAAAAGTGGATCATCATGGCGCTCGTAATCATTATCCGTTGGACCATAGCCTCCTCAATACTCACAAAGCCTGGTCGGAGCCACAGAGTGCCCAGTTGCCGATTTGGAGCCCGAGGATCTGGCAGCAAAGAGCATCGTAGAGCCATTTCTTGGGGAACTTGGACGTCGGAGCACAGATTCTGCAGCGACGAGGATCCGAAACACTTTTGTTCGCTCGGGAGCTCCCCTCTCATCCGTTGTCTGCCGCTCCTCCTTTTCCATTTCGGTGGCCGCTTCTCGTGGCAATCTGCCAGACTTTGTCAGTGTATATACTTCGCTTCAGCTTAGGTCCGAGCGCGGCCGATCTTATGAGCCGAAGGGCCAATCAAACAGCGAAAGAGGCACAACGTCATGGTGTGCTCTCTACAGTTGATAGGATCAGCCGGTTTTCGCCGTCTCTCTGTGCGTGCTCCTTCACCGGCTAGTTTTATCAAGCGCAGAGAGCACGCCATGACGTTGAGCTTTTTCGCGCTGTTTGGTTGGCCCTTCGGCTCATAACATCGACCGCGCTCGGACATAAGGTGAAACGAAGTATAGGAGGCTATGGCTGGGGACCCGGTTAAATCAATTGCGCTGAGCAAGAAGTGCAGAATCACGCCGCATTGACTTTGAGTAAGTGGTCGACGTGCGCCGTGACGATGCACTTATGGCGATGCTTGATCGGCTCCGGATGATTGCAGCGTCAGCTATGGTCGAGTTTAACGAACCAAATCTGGGTACCTCGAAGCACCAAACTGTTCAACCCGCCCCCTTTTTACCAGTGTAGGCGGCGACGTTCAGGAAAAGCGGGCACGCAACGCGTACTGGTTTGGAAAGAGCTGATTTTGATGTACTAGAATGAAGACGATCATGGCGCTAGAATTGCCGCATGAACTTGCTTCGTAGTTATTCCAGAAATAACGCGGCAGCAGTACGTGCCCGGAAGAATAGACTGCATGCAGCACGAATCAGTTACGTTGATCACGAAATAGGTCACTCGGGCCGCGGTCACGTTAATAAATCATCATATAAAAAAAAAACAGTGTGCACACATAGACAGCGGCGTGTCTTTTCCTTGTATTACGGCCATGCAACATTTGGCATATAAAAAAGGGTAGTTTTATAGACGTTTAAGACATACAAATGTGTAAATCAAAGATGCTTCGAATATGCTTGATGTCTGTCCGCATAGAACACTGCAATCATGAGTGGAGCGAACACCGCACTTTTTGTTTGATATATGAGCCGTGTGATTGCGGCCTTAAGCTCCACCTACCTTAGTATAACATATGGATGTTTCACCTTTCATGGATTAACATGGAACATGACAAAATATTCGCTCCGCGCATGACCGCAAAATCGTACAAACTGCCAGATATTTGTGGCGTACTTCAACTTTTCTCCCAATGTCTACGAACAGCGAAGAAGGATCAAAAGAGCGGTTTGGAATTTGCGTTCTCTCAAATCACGCGCAGTACCTGATACATTTATTTCGAGCCCTTGTCAGACCCCGATCTCCCGGGCTGCTATTATCCCCGAAACACTTGGTGGCAGCCTCTTATGCTTTCCGTTCGTGACGTCACGACAAGGATTTGCCTCGCCGGGACATTGTGAATTGTAATCTCGACTACAAATCACCAGTTGCGGTTCGATGATGTTTGTAACAAAAGATCAACAAAATTTTGGACTCATCAGATTGTTAAACGAACATCGTTACAGTTGACACTCTGACAATGTGCTTACTTCAGTCGATAAAAACAAAATCGATATAAAGACGTCACAGGCAACGTTTGGCCTATCGCGAAATTTCGACCACAGCAACCGCTTTTGGTAGCGCACGTCCCTAATACTTTGTTTCATTGTAGGTCTGAGCACAGCCGACGCTATACAATTCGATGCCGCCAATTATGCAGTGACAAAAGCGCAACGTCAATAAGCTCCCCATTTCTCTTCGTATCTTAATACAGCCTAAACCAATCTTGCGCAAACAATGCGTAGTTCCCTAGCACTTTTAGTCGCAACTTTGATCGTCGCTAATTTACCTCATAATTAGTTTAGCATATTGTAAACACCTTTGTGTAGTAACCTATATTAGAGGTCAGTATAATGTGTGTGTGCTATTTTTTATTTTTTTTTGTGATGTTATTAACTTTTACAAAGTTGGTCCTCAGCGGTTCTTTCAAGCTGCGAGGCTCCGCTAGCGACACTGGAAACGTAATGAGACTTAAGTTGGGGAAAGTACAGTTAACGCCCGACTGGTAACAAGAAATTTTATGGAGAAAACAAATCCCAGGGAACCTCACACCAGTATTTTTGTAGGATGTGATTTTACCCCACTGAACAACGCCGGAGCTTCTGAATGTTCGTTTAGACGTAAATTTTATTTTATATTTTGTCAATAGCTATTTAGATCAAAATGAAAGCTTGGGCTTGTTGGCAAGGCATGGTGATTAAAACGTCCAGCGCACAAAGACAGGACAAAACAGAAAAAGAGCACGCACAATCGCTGAACTTACAACTGAAGTTTAATCGCCAAAGCGCGACCTTATAGACCAACACTCGGCCCTGTCGTAACGCAGCAGCGGTGGGCGTTGCCGACGGCACTGAGCATGCGCAGATGCTTCACTTCACCAGGATTCGGTTTCTGCGCACGCGCAGTGCCCGCAGGTGGCGTGGGCAAGCGCGGGCTTCTCTGTAAACGGAGTGTCGGTCTATATTCGACGATCTACCAAGAAAAGACACACACCCAAGGAGGCCCGTAGATTCCAGCACCATTATCGCGATCACTTTGTGTCATGCAAAAAAGTGGAACTCTTTATCCGATAACAAAACAGACGGAGCGCTTACACAATCCTCCTTTAGGTGCGCAATCGTCTCCGCTTCGATGAGTTTCCCCCTCTTCCTAGGACTGAGCATTTCTCAAGATCAGCATCACACCCACAATCATGACAGTGAATACCGAAGTGTCCTGTTACAAATCTGCTTACATTGCCAATACTGTTCTCTTAATCTATCAATCAAGCCTCCGCTAGTTTGCCATATGTACTGTTTACCAGAGAATGGCGGAATGGAATATACAACCTTTTTCTGTGCACTTAACAAACCAATTTGTATGCTCCTTAATATAGCCCAGAAATCCCAAGCTATAAAATTGCCGTTTGTACAAAGGTTAGACAACTTTTTAGGGGCAGAAAAGAGGAGAGTTACATATACAATTTACTAGTTTGTTGAAGCCATGCGAAATTTTATGCAAATACGGAACCACAGCCACTTTGTTTATTAATTCAAAAGCATTAACTGTCCCATGGAGTGAACCGGCGTTATCAGCATTTGAAGCCGCGCCAAACGGCACCTAAACTCCCCTGTCCCAATGGAGCGCAGCCTGTCACCTGTAGCAGCGACTTGATGTATAGGCTCCCATTGGCTGGCGCACGTCATAGTTTCAAGGAACGACGCTCCCATTGGCTGCCGCGCGGCGTAGTTTCAAGGAACGCCACCCCACAGAGAAGCCTACTCCATGGTGCGGTGCAGCGGCCCTGCCGCAGGTAAGAGGGAGCGGCTGGCCGGCAGTGTCAGCAGAGCCCCCCCCCCCCCCCCCCCCCCCCCCCCGGGCAGACTCCGGAGGGGCTGCACGGCCGAGCTCGGCGCGGCGCGGCAGCTTCACAAGAGCGCGCGCTCGGCCGTCGGCCGCAAAATCGGCAGTAGCGAAACGTGGCCGTCCGCGCCAGTACGGCGCAGACGAACTAAGGGAACGGCAGAACGACTTCCATGCTTTCGCATTCACAACTCATAAAAAGGGCTTAGGTATGCTCGTTTTTTTTTTCCTTTGAGAGCCTTTACCTAAATTCTAGCGCCTTCTATTTTAATTTCATCAAATAAATTGCCTGCAACCGAGGTCGGAAGATGTTAGGGATAGTCCGCCAGCCTTATTTCGAATTTTAAGATAATAAGTTATACGCCTGTAAAAGTAAAGCCTGTATATTGCTTAAATATGTTGAGTTTCAGGAAGTTTAACAAGAACCGCCGGATCTCCTATCTAAGGTGAAAGAAAGTATAGTGATTAGAAAGAGGTAAACCAGCATTGATTGCGTGTTGTAGAGGAGCTGTTTTCAAACGTGCACGTACGTAGAGCCCGCTGCAGTCAGCGCCGCTAGAGCTACGGGAAATATCTTCGAAGAATGCAAGTCGCCGGATTCGGAAAAGCTTAAGGAGTTAGTGAACAGCCTAATTTCGTCAACTTCGGTTTGCTGGCGTTTATAAGCATAACATCGCGCAGTTTACGGGGATAAAGGTGGGGCTCCTATCCACAGCGTGAAGATGGTTGGACAGCGAAGGTGTGGTATCACCTGCAACGATTGCCCATTGCACTATAGGCCCTTTTTATGGCAAACGACACCAGGTTGTGTTCAAGTAGTCGATGTTTCAGAGAATTTCCTATTTATAAAAATATTGAGCAAAGACCACGTTAACACCGCTGCTTGAAATGTAGATAAAACGTTTAACCACCAATTCCGCAGGTGAAAGCCAAAAGAACGAAGGAGTGCGAGATCTGTTAAAATGCTTCGAGTATTTTTCTAAACCAACTCGCCTCCTTCAAGGTGTAATACTGCACAGCCCAAGGCCCTCGTTAAATCTCCAACTTTTGTTGTCCATGTAGCATTTATGCTTTCTATCACTGGTGATATAAGCAAACTGAACAGGCTTGCAAAGGCGGTGCGGCCGGAAGTCGCTTGGGAAGCAAGCGGCAGTTCATTATTGTAAGCAGCAAAAGTGTCTACGCGAATTGATTGACGAAGGAAAAGTAAATGCACTGTACTAAAACTTTTTTATACTTGAAAGACTTCGTATGCTGCTGTTGCCGCGGCAGCTTCTGCAGCTGCAATCTTTACCGAGAAACACATGCGGGAAGCGCTACCTGCATCGCATTGTTCGCGCGCGCCTTATCATCGATGATGTGGTTTTGACACTTGTTTTGTCGTTTTCTTATTGCGACATGTGTCAAAGCAACATGATAGATGATAAGGCGCACGTGAACGACGCTAAGGAGCGCGCAATTGTTTCCTGTCGACTACTGTTCTGTCGACGGACACAAAAAAATCCGACCAACGAGTCATATATAACTTCGCTGTAAAAAGATGAGAGGGTGGGGGGACCGGGGCTTAGGTAAACATGTCTCAGGGATTACGCTCTAGCCTTCAGCCTGCTCGCAGATTTGCTTACCCCATAAGCATAAGCTTATGAAGCAAATCGTGGTGTTCCTCAGGAACACCACGATTTGCTTGAGGTTCTTGAGGAACACCACGTGTAAGAACACGTGGTGTTCCTCAAGGATCCGTATTAGGCCCTCTACTGTTCCTCATTTACATCAATGACCTACCTAATTGCGTCTCATCATTAATTAACCTTTTCGCTGACGACTGTGTAATATATACTAAATCTACTAACGACTCTGATGTTTTAAAGCTTCAGACAGATATCAATGCTGTTTACCACTGGTGTGAACTTTGGAATATGAAACTTAACATTACTAAATGTAAAGTCATGAGGATATCACGTACTAGTCCTAATGTGCCCTTCTAACATCTCAACAACGTCCCTTTGGCACCTGTTTCTTCTTATGAATATTTGCGCGTTCACATTACTTGTAACCTCTCATGGAAACTGCATGTTGAATATGTCATCAATAACCGCATGCTAGGTTACCTGAAAAGAAACTTTGCTCTCGCACCGTCAGCCTTAAAATGAACACTGTCTAAATCTCTCGTTCGCTCCAAATTAGAGTATGCTTCTTCTATCTGGGACCCCAGTCAGTCTAATCTAATTAATGTTCTGGAAGCGGTCCAAAACCGTTCTGCCCGTTTTAGTCTAGGTAACTATCACCGCACTGCCAGTGTTAGCTCCACGAAAATCACCTTGTCCCTGCCTAACCTCTCTCTCCAACGAAAAGTTGCTCGTTTGTGTCTTTTTCACAAGATCTATCATGTTAACCCGCACTTAAAGCAACGTCTTTTCATCCCACCGTTCTACGTTTCATCTCGCATCGATCATCACCTCAAAGTTGGAATTTGTAAATGTAATAACAACGCATTTCTACTATCATTCGTCCCTAAAACTGCTTTGGAATGGAATCACCTTCCGACTTCCGTAATTTATATTATTGATACCCAAATGTTTAAAAATGCTATAAACACTCTTCACTGTCCTGAGCCGCCATGATATGTTGTGTACTCTGCCCTTTTGTTTCTTTTTGTGTGTTATTTTGTTACTCGCACTCGTCTCTTTAATGTCAATTGGCCTTGAGGGTATTTAAATAAATAAATAAATAAAATCTGGAGATTGGTTAAAGGGCCCCTGAAAAGAAACAAAAAAAGTTTTTTTAAAAAACAGTCTGGTTGAGACACGCGTGTCAAAAAATTAATTTTATGCGAAAAAAAAATTTTTTTAGAGCAATATTGACTGTGCCAGACGCAATTTATTCGGTAGTCACCTCCTTTCCACCTTTCTCTCTCTCGGCATTTCGGGCGCGTGAAGGAGAGGTAGTCCCCTCCTCTTCGTAGTGGATCGGCTTGGCTGCTTTCCTGGCTTGGCTGCGCCCCGCACGAGAGCCATTGCTACTTCCTGGCCGTGTTCCAAAATTTACTCGATCTTACCCCAGGGTAAGGGTTTTGTACCCTTGGCGTTCTAAAACCTAGGGAGCCTTCATGTGCGCTTTGCGAAGCGCACATGAAGGCACTCTACTAAAACCTACCCGCGTACAGCGTTTTTAAATCTGTGCTGTCACGTGATACGATCCGCCGGAGAAACTCGGATCCATTTGGAGATTTGGAACACAGCCCCTGGCCGGCTGTGTCTGCCGGTCGCACGACGTACCGCGTCGTATCGTGCACGTACCGTGGTCACCGTGGTCGTACACACAGTACATAGTCGTCGCGGTGGACCCCGACCTGAAGCGTCGGTTGCTTCAGCGCTGCCAGCAGCTGGGCCTTCACCCGTACGAGGACACGCCTCGCCAGCCGGAAGGCGTCCGCTCCGATCGCCGCGAGACAACCGCTCGCGAGGCACCCGCTTCGCCGCGGAGAAGCGGGTGCCTCGACGAGTTCGTCCTAGCCGCACGACCCTTCAAGCCGCCGCGAGGACACGCAGTGGTAACTGATTTTTTTATTAAACGTTGAGTGCGGTGCCGCGTGCCTCACTAAACTCTTTACCTGAACCGACATCTAAACAAAAATTGGCACTGGCGCGCGCCAGAAAACAAACAAAAGATGGGGTAAACGGGACACACGAATCGCACAAAGAAGAGCAGAAAAACAGAAACCTGTCACCCCGCGCCACTTCCTAAGTACTTACGATGACCGACTAACACAAGCAACAAGCCCTCTTCAGAACGCGAGACGCGAAAACGGCGACCATGACAGAAAACAAAATGGCGAAGCTTTTGTTTGTTGTTTTGTTGTAGTATCCGAACGGAAGTTACGATTTTGTAAAACGTTTGTAAAGAATTGCGACATTCATTCGATGGATTGTTTCTTAAACCTAAAAATATGTAATTCAAAAGGCGATTTCAAGAGATCACGAAGATTTTATAACCAATATCTAAGCTGTCACTCATTCTATTGGCCAATGAGAAGCCGATTTGAATGACCATGGTTACCAATGAGAAGCCGAGCTGAATGACCTGGAATTTTCGCGCAAATTTTCAAATAAATCCCTCGCCGTCAATATTGCTCTAAAAAATTATTTTCTCGCGTAAAATTCATTTTTCGACACGCGTGCCCCAACCAGACTGTTTTAAAAAAAACTTTTTTTTTTCAGGGGCCCTTTAAGGCTAGCACATGATTCACTCATGCGTGTTTACCTAAGCTTCACCCCCCTTTCCCTTCACCGCTCATTTCCTTCTTCCCCCCGTAAACCAGGCGATGTGAAGTTCATGAAAACGCGCCAGAGTACCGAAATTGGCCTGCTGACTTAAGGTCCGGCCAAACAGGACATAGCAGAGGCCGTTCACGGCGTCTGCTGCTGTATCGAAAGTCTTGGTTTCCCTCTAATTAGAGTCCGCTTTGAATATTTTGTTCGTTTGCTTGTTTAAATTTCTCCTCTTTGACGAGAAGAACCCCCCCCCCCCTCCCCCCTTTCCGTCCTTGACCAGAGGCTTGGGGCGTGTTTATCACGTGGGTTCGGAAAGTCACTCGCATGATAGACATTGATGTACTCTAACACCCTTTAAGTTCGCAAGCCCTTAATATTCGCGAATTTCGCGCATTCGAAAATTCGCGAAATTAAAGCGCACGCTAAAATGTCGGTTTTAAAGAGTTTCATTGCAGGCGCCTGGAATTTCCCAAATTTAGTGACCGCGATTATGTTTCCGATTCGCGAAGAATAGGGGCCGCGAAAATCAAGAGTTTTAAAGCATTTGTAATTACGTTGCTATTATATTATTTTTCTCGAAAATTCTATGACCTCATAGGTAGCATATGTTTGCTTGCTGCCTGTGATGAGAGTGTAGAAAACATGCCAAATAGTGTTTCCTTTATCCGTTGTACTTTGCTTTTTGTTCGGTTATAATCATACATACCAATGGATTAGTAATTGTGTTGCTGTCATATAAATGTTTTCTTGGTCATTCTATGACCTCGTAACTAGTATAGATACATCAATTTGTTCTTAATTTTCGTCTTTTTTTTTGTTGTTTTGCTGTATGTTTTCGTGTTGACTGAGCTGTGAGTGCAGTGAGTGTAGCCTGGCACTAGGGGACTAGTCAGGCGACTTTATTGTAGCCTTTTTGCCGCACCTCCATGGCCATCTCTGTACTGTCAAAAAGTCCAAATAAACAAAATAAGCAAACTAAACACGCCTTGCTGGTTGTCGTCGAGGCTTCTGCTGTTATTGTTAGTCATCCACCTCCCAAAGACAAAGAATAAAAGGCAACAACTGCGAGAAAGCGAGGAATTAAGCCTTGCTGTTTGCGTGGATGATGTCCTCAGTCAAAACGTTAACGCGTGCTGGACATTTCATCCTGTTCAGAAAAACGGCACTATCTTTTTTCGCATCTTACACCATGCATGACATCAGCTGTGTCCAGTTTGGACTTCTTGACTTCACGAGCACAGCCGAATAGGCCGTCCGGCTTTCTGGGCGGCGACGCAATCAACGAGTTTCCCGCGGGGGCTGCTCTCCTTCTGCTCCTCGGCCGCATGCAAGTTTAATACGTGTCTGCCTCTCAATGTTTCATGCTCCGGGACACGCTCCGTTGGTCGAATACTCTTAAGCTCGGTCGGTGGATCCTCGTTAGCGCGACGGCCGTAATCTGAATCACTTTCCTTTGCTTAGTTTTATGCTCGTTTCAGAGCTAAGCTGACGGTGCGGTGGAAGCTACCCGCTCACCCGACCAATCAATTGTCTCCCTCTAAGCACCTGACCCCGTTCGCGGAGCGTGGGTATGCGCGGAGCGTGATCACATGGCGAAAGTTAGACGTTTGACTGGTCCATCGCGCACATAGGTTCCACTGCACTGTCAGCTTTAGCGGTACACGAAGTGTAAGGGCGCAAGGCCGGTTGGGAGCACGCGAGCCTCTGGACAAAATTGCATCCTTCCTTTGGTTCTTCCAAGACACCTCCGAGCAAAATAGATCGCTTGAACATGTTAGGGAAGGTGTCTAATGAAAGAACAAACAAAAACAACAAAGATAATAAAAACAACAACGACAAAAACAAGATATATCGGCCTGAAAAGCATCCAGAAAGCACTGAGACGTGTAAAACAGTAATAACTTGGCTAATCCGAAGGTTGCTTACCAGGCGGAGACAAAAAAGGAGCATGTAAGCTTTGAAAAAAAAAAGGGAGGATGTTAAATAATTTTTTTAAATGTTTCTTATCTTAGAAGTGAGGTAAACATACAAAACACGCGGACGGACAATGTATGTTTTCCCGAACGTCTTGTCCGTCCTGGTATTTTTGTGTGTCATGCCTTATTCCTAATTACCGCTACCAGCAAGATTTTCATTTCAAGTATTGCTCATTTTGTTAATGTCTTTTCTGGGTCTTTCAAACAAAATTCAACTGGAAAAAAATATGATTTTGAAAAGAAACGACGATGTATGGCAGTGGTCTCGAACTCGTTTGAGTGTACGGCCAAGATAGTCCACATTGGAAAGGTCGAGGAGGGGGGGGGGGGGGGGGGGGGGGGGTGAAATGTTTTAAAGAGAGAAAACTTTGCGTGCCATGCTTCTTGAAAAACTCAAAGTGTTGCCAGTGACACCTTAAGATTTGATTTGACAGTAATTAAAATGACCCCGCCCAGCCAACGTGTCGGCATTTTTAATAGTACAGCAGTTCGAGTACACTGTCCTTCCTGTTGCTCAATTCACTCAGGAATTAACCAAACTGAGCTTGTCTTTAGAAAACAATAATTTAATTGGACGGTTAATTGCTTTCCTGACCATTTTTATGACAACACTTTGAAGAAATACTCGGCTTTTAATGGTGATATTTTTTGATGGCGAGAATCCTGTGATAGCAGCCTTATTTTTGGCCGTTGCTCCTGCTGATCGAGAGTTCCCATAGCCAAGATGCATTCTTCAGTCAACAGCTCGCACTCGCAGTTTAGTGGCGGAATTGTTGCACTATGCAAAATCCCGGGAAGAAAAATATAAAGCGAAAAAAAAAAAGCAAATGAACACAGATAGTTGTAAACCCTGTGATTACGTTAAAAAAGCAAAGCGACTTTTCGTGCAAAAAAAAAAATAAATTCCGAGGACACCTAAGCACTTTTATTGAGTTGTAAATGCGAAACCACGAATGTCGTTCTTCCACGCTTCCTTAATTAGTCTGCGGCGTTCTGGCGTGGACGGCCAGTTCTCGCAACTGCCGTGGTAGCGGCGACGGCCCAGCGCGCGCTCTTTCCCGCGCTGAGCTCGGCCGTGCATCCTCTCCAAAGTTTACCCGTGCGGGCTCTGCGGCCAGGCCCACACCTCTTTCCGGCGGCTGGCCGCTGCGTGCGCTGTGCCGCCATCGAGAGGGCTTCGCTGGTGGCGTCCCTTGGAACTAAACAGCGCGAGAGCCAATCGGAGCCTCGTTCCTTGAAACTATTGCGCGCGCCATCCAATGGGAACCTAGTCATCAGATTTCTGGTACAGATGACAGGCTTCGCTTTATTGGGACAGTTGAAGGTGCCGCTTGGCGCAGCTTCAAAAGTTGATGACGTCGGTTCGCTCCGTGGGAAAGTTAATGCTTTCGCAATAAAAACAAATCTACGAGATGAAATCACTATGGCGCATGCCATTTCTAGCTCTTGATACATGGGAACCGGGACTCGTAGCCGGTTGCCTGCGTGCCGCGTCCCGGCGAGTCGTGGGCCGCGTGTTTGAGATCCTTGGTCTAGGGCATATGCGTTAAAGCAGGGGTCGGCAGCCCACCGCCCGCAGGGCAGCTTTATGCGGCCCCCGGCACGACCCCAATAAAGGACGCCCCCCCCCCCCCCCCCCCTCTACCACCCCTGAATCTTCCTCGGAGACCCAAGAACCACATGGAAGTTAGGACCACAAATGGGGTTAGGCAGGAAACAATTGGCATTTTCCAGAATACTTGGGTAAAGAACGTCTTCACTTTCGTTTTGTCTTTTTTTTGTCTCCCCCCCCCCCCCTCCCCCGTCTTTGCGACTTGCCGTCTGGCCCCCTCTGTGTCGGTTTCGTGACGACTGGGTCCGCCGCTCCAAATGGTTGCCTTCCCTTGGGTTCAAGTTTCAAGGGAAAATGTCCGTTCGTGTACTTTCCTACGGAAGTGTAGAGTAGAATCAGTTTTGACCCTGCGGATAAATTCTGGAGGCAAAATATATGAATGGATGAAATGGGTGTTCTTTGGCGCATCAGCAACAGGCCTTAGTGCGTCACAACTATGACAAAAGATATAGAAAAGACGGATTAACAACAGTGTCAGCTAGCTATCATAATGCAGCAAAATATTTAGAGACGATCTATAAGGCCAAGATCCTTCAAGAGCTCATACATCTGTGTATGTGGTATGAGAGGTTCTTCCCCAAACAAAAGGGTCAGATGATGTGGAACATGTTCATGATAAAAAAAAAAGCAAAGTGTTTGCGACGTTCGCGCTCATACTTTGAGCAGACTAAGAGAATATGCAGAATAGTTAGAGGTTCAGTGCAGGAACTACACTCGGGCGCCTCTTCTCCTCCTAGAAGATGTCCATGAGTGAGATCCGTATGTTCAATCCGCAATTGGCACTGTATAACCTCGTAAAAACGCTCAGGATGCCTGTAAATTTCTCATTCAGTTAAAGTGCTTTTGATGAAGTGAAGTTTATTGTGATAGTCAGTGTCCCATTCCTCTTGCCCGTTCTCTGTTATCTGCCTTCGTAATTTGGTTTTATAATCGGCAACTGGTATCGCAAAAAAATATGTCAACGCTGCAATCAGCCGAAGTCGCGGCAGCCCGATCGGCCTCCTCATTACCAGCTATGCCCATGTGGCTGGGACCTCAACAGAACTCAATGGCTACTTTCCGCTCTAGTGCTTTAAGCACTCGCCGGTACAATTTTGTTACAAGAGGGTTCTTTTTCCTTTCTACGGATTCAAAGGCTCTAATTGCACTAAGCGAGTTGGAGAAAACTACCGTTTTAGAGAATCTATGCTTCAAAATGTGCTCAACTGCCATTATTAAACCATAGAGCTTGGCTCTGAACACTGTGGAATCTCTATTTATTCTTCGAATACACTGACCAGACTCCTAAACAAAAGAACGTCAGACATAATCTGGAGTCTTTGTGTCATCTGTAAACAAACTATGGTAATTTCCATAACTGGCACGCATTTCAAGAAATTCTTGTTTTATGACATCTGCAGACACACGTTTCTTATTGCGTTTGGTCGAGGAGAGATTGCAGTTTATATCATTGTTCTTCCAAGGGGCCTGTAATTGCTAGAGTTCAACAAAAAGACCGGGTATTTGAAATCTCCGTTGTTCAGCCAGTGGTCTTATGCGCAAAGCAAAGGATTTTGTGAAGGATTGTCTATTCTGAAAGGTGCGGTCATATTGTATATTTTGTATAATGAGGTTGACAGAAGTGGTTTGGCAAAGAGCGAATTCGTAAAGAGTACTGAACACGAAGAAACAGCCTGCCCGTCTCAATAGACCGTTCATTTGCTTCTGCATATAGACTGTAGGCACCGATGACGTACAGAATGCCCCCGCTGCAAGCTGGATACCCTGGCGGTGGATGGGGTCCAACATCTTGAGAGTTGTTGCTTTGGCTGAGCCATACACAATACAGCCATAGTCCAAAGCTGAGAGTACAACTGCTCTGTGAATGCGCAAAAGACAGAGCCAATCTGCACCCCAGGACTTGTGCAAAAGAACTCATGATATTTAGCTTTTTCTGGCCCCTCAATATGAGAGACTTAATATGTGAACCAAAAGTGAGCTTTTTTTTTATCAAAGGTGACACCGAAAAACCTATGCTCGTCTCTACCCGGAAGCACTGCCCTTAGGGGTCCGGAAGCAGGACTTTTGTTTCGGAGAAACAGACAACAGTCTTTTCTGTCAAAAACCTGAACCCATTTTGATTGGCCCACTCGGTTATTCTATTGATAGTCTTCGCAATTGGCGCTCATGAATGGAGAGATTACGAGGGGCAAACGAGATCTGAACGTCGGTGACATATAACGAGTGCATAAACTTTGGTGGTATCACCTGTGACAAAGAATTGATTTTCAAAGAAACAATGTCACACTTAGAACACAGCCCTGAACAAAAGAAGCAGAAAGTGTAGTTCCTAAACGGATTTGAAAGGTTCTATCTTTTAAAAAGTTGGCAATGCAGTTGAACATTCTTCCCTGTATACCAACGCGCACATGATCTTGTAAAATACCATACCGCCATCTGGTATTGTAAGCCTCTTCGAGATAAAAAAAAACACAGAAAGGTAAAACTGTTTGTTAACAAAAGCTTTTCTGTTACCAATTACAAGGCGGACAGGGTGATCAGTTGTAGACTTTGAAGCACGAAAACCTCATGGAAAGAGGTTTTCGTGAAGTAGGCTGCCGATACAGGACGTATCGGCAGCCTACTTCAGCTGCACGACCTGAAGGAGCTCCTCCTAACGATGAGCGACGCCAAGGACAGCCAAATGGACGACGTAATTCGCCTTTTGTGGACGAAGGCAGGCCAGCGAACCCCAGGCCGCACCCCGTGCCGTCAACCGGCTACATCCGGGATTGTAAGCTGAGATCGGCGCCGAAACGTCCTGTGCAGAAGGCTATTTTCGTGTCGCGCTTGTATCCGTCCAGTTCTACGGGCTAAGTGCCTCCTTGTGTATCAGCTATGTTTGGTAAAGATAGGTTTTTCTGTACGAAACTGCCAACTAAGTACGACGCGTACGCATCTTTTCATGTGTCTATTTAGGGTTTAGAGCCTGAAAAGTTGCTTGTGGTCGAAAATCAGCCTGAAGGAAGTCTCTTCAAACCGCATCTTGGTCCTCTTAGGACAGGCAACGCTGTTAGCGCTGGGGGTACGCCAGACTCGCAGCGACGAGCAGACCCTTTAGATGTGTCTGCCTAAACGCGTGAAGTGACGTAAATAAGACAGCAGATATGGAATGTGTACTGCTCGATTTAAACCCTGACGTTGTCAGAATCACAGAAACATGGTTGAATAGTGAAATAACTAACTCTGACATGTTCCCTGTCGGATACATAGTTTTCCGTCGGGATCGCCCTTCTAGAGGCGGCGGGGTTGCACTCATAGTGAAGAGCTCACTCTTTTGCGTGGCGGTTCACAAATCGCTCGATCATGTCCAAACGCTGACATTGCTATTTTTAAGGGCATACAGGACGTGAGCAGTCACGGAGAACTATTTTTACCGTGTTGGCAGACGACTTCAACCTGCTTCACATCGATTGGAACAACATGTCGTCTTGTGTCAACAAGTGTGTCAATAAAAGCGTCTGTGCTCACAAAGACGCTTTTATTGACATAGTTTGCTGCCATGACCTTAAAAAAGTTCTTAGGGACGCAGCGCGCGTTACTCCATAATTTAGCTCACTGCTCGACTTATGTCTTGTGTCAGAGTCTGTGGCACTGCTAGGCGTTCATGCAAGAGTTATGGAAGGCATATCGGATCACGGTATCTGTGATTTTCCTGGAATTATCCGTGTAATAACTCAACCAGAAACCAAGACGTACTTAGATTACAGTAGGGCGAGTGATGTTGACATTTTATATTATCTCGAGGTGACATTCGACAACATCTCTGACATTCAAAAGGAGGGCGGCGTGATCTCAGAAACACTATGAGGTTTCTTCAAGAGGGCCATCCACATCTGTAGCAGTAGTTTCGTTCCGCTGCGCTCAAAGAAAGTAAAAAAGTACAATCCTTGGATAACGTGTGAAATAATTCATTTAAGACGGAGGAAGATTAATCGGGTGAAAAGAAACCACAGGAACATGAGCGTCATCCTGGGAGCGCTTCATAATCGACTGCGCACCATGAAAAAAAAAATCTCGGCTCTACTCTTTTTAACTAAGAATACTCCCTTTCTTGAAGGATAAGCCGCAAAAAGTTTGGGATACTTCTCGAAAATAAGCAAGACAGTGAAGACAGTCAAGCATACCAATAAGATTGTCGAAGACGACGAGGAAATAGAGAATATTTTAACCAATTGTTTTCGTCAGTATATGCTAACGATTCCCAACTACCATTGTATAACAATGGCAACCTCAAAGTTTCGGACTTGGTTGTGTCAAAAGAGGGTATTTTCGAACGTCTTCTGCGGCCCGACAACATGGAGTCTGGGGGGCCAGACGCGATACTGAATATCTTTCTCCGCAGATACGCTGAACGATGCTCAGAATACTTATATGTAATTTACAATCATAGTATTTATACCGATGTGGTTCCCAGCGATTGGAAAAATTACAGAATAGTCCCGATTCACAAATCCGGCAGTTCTGTGAAACCAAGGCACTACAGGCCAGTTTCTTTATTATGCTCCTGTGGGTTATTGAGCACTTCTAGTGCAATCACCTGACGGTCTGTATTTAAAAAAAAAAAAAAAATTCTGCGTGGAGCAACACGGCTTTAGGCGCGGCTTATCTACAGTCCCGCAGCTTCTGCATACAATACCGGTTCCCCCTGGTGGGTATACTAGATAAATCCTAACCAGCAGTCGTCACGTTCTTGGACTTCGCAAAAGCGTTTGACCGCGTAACCCATCCCACGGTTTTCCACAAGTTGAAATGCATCCTTAATAATCACAAAATAGTTGCATGGCTTGACTTGTATCTGAGCGATCGCACTCAGATACAAGTCAGATCAATGATCGCGAGCCACGAAAGACACGCGTTGTTTCCGGTGTACCGCACGGGTCCGTGATTGGGCCTCTTTCGTTTTTGATTTTTATCAATAAACTTAAAATAACTTATCCTTCTGTACAGTGTCGATTTTTCGCGGATAGCTGCGTCGTATTTACAGGCATCATGTGCTGTTCCAACCAAGTCAACCTGAACGACTGCCGATCGCAAATATCATAATGGTGTGAGCGTTGCCAAATCGTGCTCAATGCTTTCAAGAGCGCCCATATGACAGTCACTAACAAGAGACAACAACTTCCCTTCACCTACACAATTGACGACCTACCCTTGCGAAAAGTCAGAGTACAAAAACCTCGCGGGAACAATTACCTCAAACCTCAGCTGGAACGCACGTACTAGTGATTTAGTCACCAAGGCCTCAAGGAAGGTATGGTTTCTTCGGATAGAAACTTACGTCAGTGTACCCCCAAAACTAAACTGACGGCTCATAAACGTTGAATCCGACCCATTCTCGAGTACGCAGGCACAATGTGGGATCCACGGTCACAAGTCTGTATCAATGCACTGGAAAATATGCCAAAGAAAGCACTGCGATTTATCTACAACCAATACGGTAGGAGATCATCCATGACAGAGCTCTACCAGCTGTCCGGCTTCCCACGGCTAGCTAAACGAAGGAAAATTAACAGACTAAAGTTTTTATAGAGCCTTATCAACAGCTCGAATGCTCTGTCGTCCAGCGAGTTTGTTGCAGTCAACTCTAACTGACTATCTAGAAATAAACACGACAAAACGATAAACAACTTTTTCTGTCACAGTGATGTTTATATGTACTGTTTTTTTTTCCACGCACTCTTAATGAATGAATGGAAGAGGCTTCCGTCACAGCAGATAAACAATAACTGCTTTGATGCATTCTCAGACGTCCTCAAGTCGCTCATCAATGACGACGCAAGATTCTAGATCGTCTTGAAAAATTGAGTACCGTGAATTTTAAGGTTGTTGTGCCATGGTCGTTTGTTGTTTTTGTGTCACACAGGCACGTAGCCAGGATTTTGTTTCGGGGGGGGGGGGGGGGGGGGGGGTGTAGGGGGCTGCCCATGACAAAATACTGTATGAGGGGGAGGGGGGAGAGGAGGTCCCAGCACAATAAAAGATTTCGGGGTGGGGGGGGGGGGGGGGGGGGCCGGGCCTCATGCCCTCCCCTGGCTACGTGCCTGGTGTCACATACGTACTGCGTGTATAGCTTTGCTCATGTGTGCGCACAGATGTACTTATGTTTACTTTCGTGTTCACTTTTGTGGTATATAATCTTGTTATTACGCGATGTTTGGTTTTGGTTCTAGTATTAATGCGTTCATTGTTTTTTCATTGTTTTTTTTATTGTCTTTCTTTTTTTGGCCTCTTTATAGGCGGCCGGCAATTTCTACTAATAAATAAATAAAAAAGAAATTTGCAGCTATCTCGTCGACAGTCCATTTGCGAATCGTCGTGGGAAAAGCATTGCTTGACTTCGCTGCTAGCTTCATCTAGCCAGCAAAGTAATTATCAAGGTATCACACGAGTTTGAGACGATTTAGTTATAGCCTGTTGCTATGCAGTCCTGAACAACTTGTAGAAAGATTTAAATAACAATTATTGTTTTTTTGAATAAGTAGACGGTGAGAAGCGACTCATATCAACTTAGATTTTGGATTAGTGCAGTATAATCTAACCTTGGGTCTTTGACGCAAACCAGAGAGTATTGACCACATGAGGGCACCTGAACAACAACGTGAATAGTGACGTAAATGATTTAAGGCGGCCACACTTACCTGATAGACCGTCGACAACGCCAACGGCGCGCTATGCGTACATTTACCGTAGTGTGTACTATGCAAGGATCGAAAATAGTGGCACGGTGTGGATGAATTTAAACGACACGTCGCGGAGTTTGGGAGTTTTGGTATTCTGGAAACCAAATCAGTGACTCTGGTTCTACGGTTTGGTGCGTTCTAGGTTTATCGCCCGCCTCGGGTATTTCAACAAAATGGAAAATACACACAGGCTCACCCTCGCTGAAAGTTCGAAGAAACCACGGCTGCGCAAGCGATTGTTTTGTAATGAGGTGCGATCAGTTTCTAGGTACAAATTTGGCTTGAACGCCTTTTGATGGCACATATCTCATCACGGTGCTTATGGATCGCCTCTTTGTTTTGGTCAGTTCTTATGTCCACACCATCGAAACTTAAACAAATCAGGAAAGTTTTATAACGCGATCGAAGATCCAATTTTCATCCACCATTTTCGTACAAAACTGACAATGCCCAGTCAAAAAACAGTTTCATGACCGCCATTTGTTAGCAGAAAGTTAAAGCGCTTTTTGAACCAGCAGGCGATTGCATTTTGAAAAGGGTCTATTTTTGGTTACGGAGTTTACGCGGAGTCAGGAGTGGCGGCGCAGCGATCGCATCTGCACGACGCTGCGTCACATTCAGTGTTACCACTGCTTTTGGCACGATGGGGGGAGAAAGCAGAGATTATTTTTAAACTCAAATAAGGCGACCACTACACTTCAATCACGGTTGCTCATCGACAGTTGGAGGACGCAGGGGGAGTAAAAAAAAATAACAATTGGTAACGAGGTTAACCTTCGAAGTCCTGCAATGCATGAAATGCATCATAGGGAAATGGTAAAGGAATCGGTGTGTCACATGACGCATATCTTCCCGCTAAATTTAGCGGGGAAACTAAATGGTTGAATAGATAACGCGACATCGATTGGCCCCGCTACATTTGGCGCGGGCAGTGGATTTGTGATAGATCCCTTGACCTCATTTTTAAGCTAAGCTTAGCCGGGGAACTGAATTGATGTTTAGGCGAAGGACATGTATTTTCCCGCTATATTTATCGGGGAAATTGCAAATCTCTGTATATCCCGTGTCATCAGGTGACTAGTCATCAATTTTCCGGGTAAATTTAGCTGAAGAACTGAATTCGTCTTTAGGCCTCGTGATATATATTTTACCGCTAAATTTAGTGGGGAATGCACGAGCATCGTCGTCACTCAGCTTCCTCTATGAGGTGCGATTAAAAAGTTCGATGAGTAACTGTGTACCGCCAAAAAAGTGGGAAGCATGGTGTTGCACTCACGGAAATCGAGAATAGAGATCTTCGTGTGTCATTATGCGAAAGGGCGTTTCTCTGCGAACAATTGGAACTGCGCTACACGAGTTTTTGTTTAGCGCAGCTCAATCTGGAACAGAAATATTTGAAATAGTTCAGCAGGATTACGGCAAAAAATGGTGAAACCAGGGAGGTGCTTTATGTGGCACTCGCGGCTCGAGAATGGCAAAATATCCCTAGAAAATTAGAGTAGGGAGGGCGACGTTCCCCGCCCTCGTTTCGTCTTTCGGTGGTATTCCGCAATCCTTCAAGCGCGAGTGCCACTCTCCGATGTTTCGCCCTAAGCCTGCTGAATTATTTCAAAGGTATAACTCAGATTGGCCGACTTTGATGCAGAATGGATGCTCTCTCGCGCAAACCTTGGGCCCAGCACATCTTTTAATCTCTTCCGTCGTTTTCATCGACCAGCGATGAGGAGTCGTCCGTAGGCACAAGAGTGTTACGGTATTAAAGCGGTACTCGTAAGTACCTGCAAGTGTCTTGAGACTGACTCTTAATAAAACTACTTGCATAGATAATATGGATGGTTAGCGAATCTGAAATTTTCATTTGGCTTTTTGAAATGTATTTAAAAGGCCCTGGCCTATCAAAGAGCTCCTCAATCCAATCTCACGAATCGCATGTTTTAAAACCCCCGGTATTCACCGAAGGTTTAAGTTTTTTTTTGAGCCGTCCAATTAAAATACGATGCACTCATAGTTTTTATATCTGCATTTGCCCTTTGATTCTCCGAGCCTCCATAGAGCTAAAAACCACAAACATCGCGCGAGCTTAAGTATCGATCTGTGCCCTTAAAGGAACAATGAACAAAACATTTTTTTTTTCGAAAGGGACACATATAGTTAGCAAAACAAAAGCTACGACGAAAAGAAAATTTTTTCGTGCAATACTTACGCCGTTAGACGCAATTTAGTTGGAGATTGTAGAGGTCGTAGCCCACTAAGTCCCGTCCCGTGCTTACAAGATGCTTACATGGTCTCTCAGGTGCTGGAAAGATGAATGACGTGTGAAAGGGTGGTAGTGAATTTGTATCTCCGTGCCGTAATAATATTTTATTCTACTATTTTTTTATGTTTGTGAAACAAAAAATCTAGATGAGTCACTAAAGTTTTCAAAAATATCCCGACATTGCCGCTTTGCTTCGACTTGCAATAATGACAAACATATAGCTGCCGGAGACTGCGGAGTGCTGAACGAATATTGCTCGTTGAACTCGCCAATTTTTAAGAGTGCCAGTCGTTTTGAGCTCACAGAGGGGTTGAGTGGAAGATCCCATCAACCGACATAGTTTGCAGTAAGCAACTGTCCCAAGTACACGCCTTCGGAAGTGCTGTGCGGATGCTTGTTTTCGTGGTAGGACTGGCTTAAGTCTAGCGTCACACATTCACTATATTGATCGAACTGGCCTGATTTCTCTCATTGCGCGTGTTGATGCTGAATGTAGATGTTGCTTCCCGTAAAAGCGACACCGCTGCTTTGTGATTTGTGCAACCGTCGTGATTGCGACCATGGTTTCGATACCTAGAAGATGCCTAAACAGGTAAGAATTTGCGATGCATTCGGCTGAAGGCAACTGGGCGTTCGGCTGGTATCAGGTTAGCCTAGGTATGGGCCCGCCATTTCGCTTCAAAGAAGCAAGTAGCTGCCAAGTTTTTGCAGTGGGCCTGGCCTGCCAAAGCGAATAATTCTAGGTCACGTTTTAATTGGGCGTCATGACGCTCTCTCGCCTTGCTCGCGTGTGCCATGCGAAAAAAATAACAAGAACATGAAAGCTGAAATGACTGCATATTTATTTCGGCGCTTTTTGTTGTCCTCTCGGTCGCTTTTTACCGCATATGGAGAGACGCTGACAGACACTTGTATTGGACCGTCGCTCGCGCATGATGGAGCACTAGAACGCCGCTTTCATGATCGAGTCTTGCGAGCGTTGTTTTAGATAGAGGTGGAATAGCAGATAAACAAAGGCGAAAACAGACGCCGACGGGCAGCGTTCATGCCCGCGTCCTTCGGGCATGGCAGACGACGATAGACGGTAGTGAAGTAGCAGACGATGCCGAGGCTGCCGGGCGTGTGCTCCCACAACTATACTCCGTCTGACTAAAACTGTGCAGCAGCACCAAAGCTAAAGGGGGGAAGAGTGTATCCCGACCTGTTTAAAAGGTGGGAAGGGCGCAACCGGGGAATCCTAGCCATTCTCTCCCTTTCCTCCTTCCCCTCTTCTAGAACAGGTTGCCATACGCTCTCGCCCCGCTAGCTTTGGCTGTGCTGCACGATTTTAGTGAAACGGAGTATAGCTGGTGTTGTCAGACGCCAGGCTAGTTTTGCCCGATGTCGGGGAAAGGGATACGCCAGGCGTGTTAGCGTGTCCGGCCGAACAGCCAAGCCAATCCATTAGTAAGGGGTGGGCAAACAAATTTGGGGGGTGGGCGCGGCTTAGAGCGGGCCGGAACCTCCACCTAATTTCCGTCTAACGATGTTAATATTCCGCGAAAATGACTGTCTCCTCGTGTAAAAATTACAAAAAAAAAGTGTCCCATCTATGCTCTTTAAAAAACCGCTTATTTTGTCATTGCAGTGTCCCTTTAACCACATGGTCGGTGGCTCTCAAAAAATAAAATAAAAAAGTAAGCCCATATAAAACCGTTCATCTATGTTTGAAAACCCGTTTTGAGCATATGTTTCAAACTATTGCTAACTGCTCGATCGGTGTCAAAGGTTTTGGGGGCCGCGTTTTCACCACGTCCTAGGAGGAAGTGAGGAAAACTCTAGTCACCTGTAAGCGTCTCCGACTTTACGCCGCCGTTCCTCTCCGCCATGCGAAAGTGCTACACATGCGCACTGCCGACTAATCTGCGCAGGAAGCGTCTCCCTTTTAATTCAAGGCTATCTTCATGGTTGGAGTTGGTCCTTCTCTTAAACCTAGGCCCTCTAAACACTCCAGCGCAGCTGCGCACTCCCCAGTGGTAGCTCGAATAAAATGACCGTGTTATGTGCACCCCCCCCCCCCTCCTGTCCCCTATCCAGCGCAAACGACAAATGTGTATAAAAAGAGACATTTCTAAACGTTACAGCCGAGATATCCCGTGGCTATCATAGGCTGCTATAACACAAACGACGCTTGATGACCTACCATCAAGAGCCCGTTCAACGGCCGGCTATCACCAACACAAGACCGGTCGAGCGCGCATTGCACACAAGCGTCCCGTCTCATCACTTTTACATTAAGGTATCCGTAGGAGACGATTTAGCTCCCGACCCAAGCAGTTGAAACCGCCTCTGCCGCGCCGATGTCGCGCAAGACATCGTTCTGACTGCTCTCTCGATGTCCTCTCATATTTTGTTCGCATCAAATGCTTACAGTGCGGTGGAAGCTACGAGGTCGCTGGACCAGTCGTGCGGCCATCCTTCGCTACGTCATCACGGTGCCGCTCATACCCACCCGAAGAAGACGGGGTCAGGTGATGAAAGGGAGGCGACTGATTGGTTCAGGGAACGCGTAGCTCTAACCTGATTGTCAGAATAAGGGTGGACCGTGTATAGTCGGAAACTGTTCTCCTCTCGACGGTCGATAACGCTCCAAATGTTACCGGCTTCATCGCGAATCGATGTACTGTTAGAATGCGAAAGGGGCGGATTCGGAGAAGGCCTGGTGTATTATTAAAGGAGCCCTTGCACGACATGTATTCCAGTTATTTCGTCAATGACGACACCATTCTCCCGGACTGTTTGACCAGGAAGCGAGTAATTTCGGGCAAGATTTTTTTTTTTCGTTTAAAGAACTATAAATCGAGTTGTTGTTTAAATGTAACTTCGCCGTCTAGTACCATAAAAGAACTCTCTAGACTTAGAGCCTAGGACAGCTTTTAGATGTTTTGTTCTTTCTTGTTCCCAGGTGCGGGATTCTAAGATAAAGATGCATACAGACCAACACGCGGTCCTGACGTCACGCCTCTGTGGTGGCGCTGTTGCTGCCACGGCGCATGCGCAGAAGATTCACCTCACGCGAATTTTGTTTTTGCACTCGCGTAGTGCCCACATTTGTGTGGGCAAATGCGGGCTTGTTTTGTAAACAGCGTGTCGGTCTATAAAACTTGCTTTTTTTTTTGTGGTGTCCTTATATTCACATCAAATAGGAGGTCCCCTGGATAATTGACGAATTAGGCTCGCCTTATATGAAAAAAAGGAAATAAGGATTACTTATTTTTGAGTAATAATCTGCTAAATAGACTTTCAAGAACTGAAAATAAACGGTCAAAGAACGTGCTGCATTCTAAAAAACAAGATGTCACAAATAAATTTTTGTTTTTAAGTCTGAGCGAGGTAATCGCACCAGAGAAAAAAAAAAGAAAAAAAATCCAAGTTACAAACTACCGGATCGCATTTCAGTTTCCACAACCACCCTGGGGAATATTCAAAATAATTAAAAATAGCTCTTTGCATCGACTCGAAGTTTTAAGTATACCTTTTTCTCTTTTATTTTCCCAGAAAATATGAACTAAAACGACATTTTTGTAAATTTTGATCATCATCGTGTTCGTCAAAGTGAAAGTCTGAACTGGCAACAATGAAAAAGGTGACATCAGCGGAAGGAAGAGGTTTACTATTTGGACTGTGGGCTTTGTTTACAACTGATTACGAGCAGTCTCGTGGTCTCAAATTAATGCTTTGGAAGCTCGATCCAGCACCTGCGTACCAGCACGAAGCAAATGCTCGGCAATAGCCCATTTTAGGCTGCCCGCTCGACCTGCAGGCCTGGCTTCCCCTGACGTCACGGAACTGAAAACCGCGAATAAATTTAAATATTGGTTTTGACATCATTTTCACTTGCCGATTTCACATTTTTTATTCTGAATTTTGCGATATTAAATAGCATAACGGGAAGGGTAACGGCGGGTGATTTTGAAAATATATAGGGTGACCCAAGTCACCAGGCTCGATCTAAAATAGAGCGTAAACATCCGCTCCTGCACGTAGCAATGTAAACTTTTCGTCAACGGTCTATTTCACAGGTTGGTTTTTTCTTGCAAAATCGCAAAGCATAGCTCTCTTTCTGTAAAAAAAAAAGGGGGTCAAGAAACTTGCCAGGGTCTACGACGGGAGGCGACGCAGACGACCAAGTCCAGAAGCGGGGGGTGTTTGGCGTTCGTGTTGATAGATGGCGCTACCTCCTTATCGCGACCACCGTTGTTTATTAAAATGAACATGATCTGTTTGAAATGTACCTTAGGTTAAAAAATAAATATGGACAATAAGAGCAAAACCTAAAGAGAAAAAAAAAAAGAGTCTCCATAACGACGGCGCTTTCGCTGCCCACGGATTTCGTCTGTGTGTCGTCTGCTTCCTTTCGCTGGTCGGCTGCACCTATCGGACGCTGCTCCCGACGCCATCTATCGATACGGACGTCGAACACACCCCGCTACTGGACTTGGTCATCTGAGTTGCCTCCCGCCGTAGACCCTGGCAAGTTTCTTGGCCCTGGTTTTTACTGAAAGAGAGCTACGCTTTGCAATTTTACAAGAAAAAAAAAAATGACCTGTGAAATACACATTTGACGCAATGTTTAGATCACTACGTGTACGCGTCGATTTTTACGGTCCATTTGAGATCGATCCTGACGACTTGGGTCACTCGTTGGGGTAGCTCAAAAATCGGCAGAGGGCACTTTTCAGCTTTCTTACCTGTTTTATCAAGATGCAGCCTAAGAAAATAATTGCAGCTTCATTTTTAGAAATCGTGCAACTTTTTGATAAAAAATGGTTAATACTTTGAAAAGAATTACTAGAAAAAGGCACAAAAAAGCTTTCAGACTTCTTTTTTAATTTTGAACTGGTGTCCCTGAGGAGGTTGCACAGCGATGGACACTAAAAAAGAGTGCATATGCTGCCAGAAGGTGGCCACGATCACAAGTCACAAACGACTAACCCATGTGCCATAATGAAAAAAAAAAAAAAACACTTGAGCCTGCATGCCTAAACAAGACACTGCGGGACATTATTTTATTAACTATAAAGGATAAACGGCTACAGACCCTCTTATTTGGAGCGACTGGTAAACACACACAAAAGTACAAAAAAGAAAGTGCCTTTTTTTTCTCCAACAGCTGATAGTCTACCTTTATCGAAATACAGCACAATAAAATCATACTAGGTATACTTCTAGTGTGCTATTGAGCAGGTAGAGTAGCGAGCGCAATTATAATAAAAGCACATTACTAGTATATAGACCCCGAACTATAGACGGGCAGAGTATACTTATTGTATGCACAATCATTTGTGCGTAGATAGTACATTCTAATCAAATTATGCATGGAATGATGAGTTGAGTGTGTCATTAGTAATATACTGTGCACATAATATAGCAAAATATTTCCAAGCAGCTTGAAAGCGTAAGGCATATATACTCAGCGTGAAGTTGCGACCCAAGAAAAAAAAAAAAAAAAAGGCTGACTCCACTCGGGACGCTCGCCGGCAGACAGCGTTAATTGTTACTGCGAGCATGCCTTGCGCCCAAATGCGAGCCAGCTCCATCGAATATTCAGGTTATTCTCGCCTTTTTTCATGCTTTTTCTTTTTCTGACTGCTCTGGCGTTTGTAGCGGCGAAACCACTAAAAAACGTGACGTCCAAACTCACTTTCTTTACATCCCACAATCGTAAACTTAAAAAAGCGTGCCGCTTCGGCATAGGCAAAGAGACCGCGCGTTTCTACGGCACAGGCACCAGCATAGGCAAGAAATCATGCATGCTGCTCGCTCTTGTAACGTTTTTTTCGCTCCCGCTTTATAAAACATATTGGTGGCTAGAGGCTGTTGGGACCACACGTCAGAACTAGCATGACCTGTGATTGCTTGAACTACCGTCAGACTGCACTTGAACGCTCCGCAAAAGCGTCGTCGGACGAACGTCGGAGAACGGCAGCCAGAACAGTCTTTCGCTTCCGCCGCACGCGAATCTTTCTCATTCTGCCGAGCGAGTCATTAGTTTTGAAAAAGGTACGCTCTTTTCAAATACCGAATTAACACCGGCCAGAAGCATTGTTAGAATCAAGCATGGCTTAGCAAGCACATGGTACACGACAAAGTTTGAAACAGCGGCGTACTTCGCAGAAACAAAATAACATTGCTCACCGGTGATCGCAGCAGTAGTCGATCATGGGCTGTCCGCAACTTGCGCTGGTATATACCCTATACTGCATCATGAATCAACTAGGCCAACAACAAGTTTTAATTGCGCTGGTAAGACGCAGCGTCTCCAAGCTCTCAGTCACCGCTTGCTATTCTTGAACACGGCATTCGTAAGGAAGTAAAATATCTGCTAAAACGGCTAGAACGTAAAAAGGAAGCGATTCTTGAAGCCTGCGGAACCCCAACTATGGTGCCTCGATTGCGTCTTCGACTGGTGTGTTTACCGCCCTATCCCGCCCATACATCACAAGTGGTCCCAATGTGGCAACAAATGACGCGAGTGTCATGCTGTTGCCTGTCGCGATCCTGGCGGTTGGCCGTAGAAATGCTGGCGAAAAGCACGAGCGAACGCGAGTATCGCTGTCGTCACAGCGTCGCTTTAGGCGTCCCAACTTCCGGCTGCCCTAACTTCCGTGAACTGTCACAATGGAAAGCGACCTGCAGCAGAACAGGCGTCTGCCATTTTTACCACAACTGTTGGAACGCCGCCAGGGTCGCGACCGGCGACAACATGACACTTTTATGACGTCATCTGGCGGAAATCGGGGGACCACTTTTTTAAACGCGGTAAACACACCAGTCGGAGACGCGTTCGAGTCACCATACCCCAACGGCCAGTGGCAACGGCTGCCAAACGAACGTTGATTGCAATAGCGATGGTCTTCCGCAGTCTTCGAAAGGCTCTTTTTTGTTTGCTTTGAAAACGAAACTAAGCAAATTAATATTATATTACTAACAGTAATGTCACTTTAAAGTTGTAAAATATTAACAAAAAATTATTCCATCTTAGGATTTATCTAAACTTTAGGTTTTCCCTTTCAGTGTAAAACCGAAACTATCTTAATCAGCGTTTCGTTCGTCGTATACACTTCTGTGCGTGTGCACGTTCAAGCGCCCGTGTTCGTATTCGCGTGTGGATGTGCCCGCATGCTTGTTTGTGCGTGCGTCTGTGCTTGTGCGTGCGTGTGCGTCTGCATGCGTGCGTGCGTTTGCGCGTGTGCACGCGTGCGGACGCGCGTGTGTGTATGTGTGTGTCTACGCGCGCGCAAGCATATCGCGTTGTGCGTTTTATTGCACTACGCCAGAAAGAAGACCAATTGGATGTCCCTGGACACTGCAATAAACGTTAAATGATTTTATTATTATTATTATTATTATTATTGAAATATGCAAGGACGAAGTCCAGAGGTTCTTCCTTAGATCTGCAGTAAACTCTAGTTTATTGATTGATTAATTGATTGATTGAGCTTTATTTTTGCCGGTCGTGATTTGAGACAGATGCCAATCGGCCACTACGCAAATAGGGCGAAGATCCGCCGCTCTTCTAAATATCGCGCTTCGAACGTACCTCGAGAAGTACGACGCCTTGATTGTCTCGATTTCAGCAGTTTGATTACCGATATGGTCAGTTCAATTACAGTATGTACAGTTTGAAAGTTTGCTACAACCAGTTCAAATAATATATATTTTTAATATTCTATGACGACGCTTTCCGCACGTATAGCAGGCGACATAAAACTTGCGAGATTTTCAATTGAAAACTTTGCACTTAAAGTGGAAAGCTCAAGATTATACTGTTTTAGACAGAGGAGAGACTCCTACATGAGTCCAAGTCTTTAAGAAAGTGGTGAATTATGAAAAACGAACGCTTCCTTTTTTCTGGTGTGTTTCTCCGCAACTCACCACTAAGCAAAACAAAATCGCAAACTAAGTAAAAAACAACACAATATTGCGAAGAGTTTAAGTGGAAGAAGCTTTTAGTAACTGGAACAAATTTAGACTGAACATGTGATCAGCCTGCTTTAAATGCACGTTTCCCGTCTAACAAAAAAAAAATCAATTATAGATGGAAAACAAAAAACAAAAACAACAACAAGCGTTCCACTTAAACCCGTTTGATCCGCAAAAATTTGCCAGGACTTAGTCGAAATTAGGGGAACGCCAGCATTGTGCGGAATTTAACTTGTTTACCGGGTGTGCGCTACTTCTATAATCCTAAACAATACTAATGGCCCGCCTAAATTATACTTGAAGTGTCAGCGGTTGCTCTGAGCGTACTTGGTGTAGGCTAGTAGTTATATGATCTAAACATACTTGGCAAGTATACTAGGATCATGGAACGACCCCGGCATGCCATATATTACTACTCTACTCTTTGTAATATTCTATTACACTCCCTGCCTTATAGTATACTAGAAGTATGTCGAGTATACTTTTATTACGCTCTTTTTCGCTGAGG
This sequence comes from Ixodes scapularis, assembly GCF_016920785.2. Lineage (NCBI taxonomy): Eukaryota > Metazoa > Arthropoda > Arachnida > Ixodida > Ixodidae > Ixodes > Ixodes scapularis. The sequence goes on along the minus strand of NW_024609839.1, from coordinate 69,744,232 downwards.
GGTCATTTTTGTTTATTGTTTCAGTTGCCAACTAATGGCGGAAGTGCTTGGTATTATGTATGTTCGAAATAACTCTCGGATGACGGTGACACGTTGGATCCAGTTTGCGACGATGGTCGTCTCACAGGCGTGTTACATATTGCAGGGTGGCAGTCTATTTGCCGCTGTACAAGCCACGCCCCTCTCTGCGTTGGGCGACCGATCGACTCGTCGTCGTGACCTTCGACGTAACAGAGCACCCGAAAGTATATCATTCTAAAGACACAAACAAACAAACCAAAAGAAACGCTCACTGACTCAGAGCTACGTGACAACTATTGGTTTGTGTTTTGTAGTTGTTTACAATTCGTCTTCTTCTACACAAGCGAGTACGCCGTAGTAAAGTCTACTGTAGCCGTATCAAAGCCAGACAGCACACAGTATTACACCGATATTGGCGTGAAATCGTAAGGATTGTGACGATACCATTTTGATCGAGGTATTCGGATTTTATTAGCGACTCAAAACCTACGTTAAAAAAAAAAAAAAAAAAAAAAAAAAAACGGAATGTGCTTACTTTTAGCCCGAGTCGCACAGTAAAAGGAGGGGAGATTAGCTGCACTGTTAATTTCCCTTCGACCTTGCTCTTTGCTTAGACTCCCCAACTTCTTTTGTGTCTTCGTGTGGCTGCGAGTGAGCCCGACGGTCGCTTAGAGCAAATACGAGGGGCGGAGCGAAACATGTGACCGCTCTCCGTTCGACACAAATGCTTGGACGAAAGTTTGTCCCGTGACTCGCTCTAACGCGCTGATTGGATCACTAGAGTCGCAGCCATCGTCCTACCTCCAAGTTATGGTGATGGGTTGGGCCACATAGGTTCGGTTTCTGAAATGCGGTCTTTAGTGTCCCGATTTCGTCTGCTGCAGTCGCAGCAGTGGTTTTTCGTCGTGAACGGTCGGAATGCGTCCATGCCAACCTTTCGGCAGTGCCCGCTTTCTGCGTCGGAGTTTTTCGAATTGTTTTGCTGTGTTTGTGGCACGCTCCTCGACAAAGAACTGCTCAGCGGCAACAGCGCGCCTTCCGTTGAATGTAGGGGACCTTTTTCTTTCTCGACTTTGTGTTTGCGTTGCTCTGTGATGCCCGAGTCGAATTATGCATCTAACAAGGATTGCATGAGACCGCCGCACGCATACACTGGCAGGTGGCGCAAGGCGACGCCCAATATGTGGCGGACGGCGCATGCGTACTTTTCTCCTTCCCGCCGACAGGTCGAGCCGGTCGAGATCGTCAATAGGTGACCGGCGTTTGGCAGCAGCCTCAAAGAACTCTGGGTAATATTCACTTCCGGTTCGTAGCTAGCAGCCGACGCAGCCCCATGGCGGCTACGGAAGCGTGTGCGGGTGTTGAAACCCGATCAATCCGGGCCACCCTCCGCTGCTGCTGGGTGACTTACACACTTCTGAACGTCTCAAGTTACTTCTACGGATATGTTAAGTACTAATCGGTACGCAGAAGCATCGAGAACAGCCACGAAAGCGCAGAGCAAGTGCGGCCAGCGGCAAGCTGCACTCGCACCGCGCTTTCCGGATCTTCGCATGAAAACTCAGGTTGCTTGCTTCGTTTTCCTTTTGAGCCAGCGTTTTTCATTTGGGTTCTGCTTATTTTTGGTGGTTGCGTTAGATCACATCACCGACTGAAATAGGCGCGAATGTAAGCCGTAAGACACGGCCAGCTGAAATGCCCGGTCGGAGGTCTACTTTTCTCACTTTGTTAGAACACCTAAGCCCGGGCAATCAAAAGTTTAAAGGGGTCATGAAACGCTTTTCCAACTTTTTCCAGTTCAGCTTTCCTCCTCAACTCATAAATCGCGCATTCCACCAAACAGTTAAAGAAGACGAAAAGGGGGAGCCCCCTCTTGCTCGCACCCTGGTTTGTGTAATCCGGACACATCCATTCTCCCCCTAGAAGATTAGCCCGTCGCTCAAAATTCAGACAAATGTTGCTTTCCCCACCCCGTTCATTCCGAAGCTGACAGTGCTGTTGAAGCTACGTGCTCGTTGGGCCAGCCACACTTGCCACGTGAGCGTGGCAAATGTGGCTGCAGAGAATGAAGTCAGGTGATGAAAGGGAGGCGGCTGATTGGTCCGGCAAGCGCGTAGCTTCCACCACAATGTCAGCTTAGGGGTGAAGGGAATAAGTGAGGTCCGGTTGCGTGTGACGTCAGTTTGGACCCGACGACGCGCTTTTGGGACCGCGGATGTATCACAGTGAAAAGGCAGAGAGGTTGCGAAGGGGAGGAGGTACGAAATAGTCCGCTCTGTTTTCAAATTTTCGCACTGAAAGTCACGCTTTTGACTTTCTACTTTTTTTCTTTTGGTTCACTGAACGATGGGCTATTAGTAAAATCCCAATCCAAAATGATTTATCCCAACCCAAAAATTGTTTCATGGGCCCTTTAAGACGGGGAAATAAGTCGGTCAGACGGCGTTTCAAACTCAGCGTGTATGTTTTCTCGCGCGATTAAAACGCCACTTCCGTGCGAAAGTTAGTTTCGTCGACATCTGACTACGTGACAATCCTTGCTTTTTAACATTCACGCGTTTTTGGTACTTCAACTAAGTTGTCCCCCGTGAACTACAATAACCCTCCGCCCCCCTTCCCCCTTCCCGCACGTTTTTTTTTTAATGATGTCGAGAAAGAAAGCATACACAAACGAGCACCGATTTTTATATGAGCTACGCAGGGTCGTGCTACTGCTTTATTATCCGTCAATATGAAGGTGCTGCCCATTTGCTTTTGTTTCTTTATATTACAAAAAGCTGACCTGTCCTTTTGTTTATTTATATTAGAGCAAGCCACCCATCCACGCCGCTTCCCGGGAACAGTCTGCGGCGGCTCGTCACAGAAAATGTTAATCCGAGCTGTCGATGTAACGATTAAACTTCCTGGCAATGGCACTGTATGTTGACGACACGTCGTGCCATGAACTGATTGCCTGCGAGATCGCACCCCGCGTTCTCGCAGATGCCTTGTACGACAAGCAGTGCTCACCCCTTCGTGGAATAATCGAGACGCTTTTGGTGGGTGCCAAAAGACTGTTAGAGATCGTTATTTCCCGCGGGCCCTACCCGAAGAAAGAGAGAACACGTTGTACTGGCCTGTAACAATATTGGCCGCGCATAAACGGTCACCGACGTTTGTCTGTCACAGGTCATCTCGCTTTTTCACTCGCTTAACAGCGACGGCCCATCGTTGCTTCCATGCTTTGTTACAGGGGAACTGGAACATTTTATGCCCTCTATGGCTTGCGTTAGAACAACGTACCGCGGAACTGTAAGCCATTTTCACCGCGAATACAGCACGGCCACCACGCCTAGAAGGGCTCTTGATGCAGCTGGACGAACCGCGACCGGCGCCGGACGAACCGGAAGCGTGAAGTCACGTGGTGCCTCGCTTCGGATGACGAAACTTCCGGCTCAAACGCCGGTCACCTATTCGGCACGATCCAGGAAGGGCTTGTCGCCATTTTTGTTTTTCGAGTTTGTGGATTGACAGCGGAAGTTCGGGTGAGTTCTTGTTCAAATATGCGTGTTTCTGATTTTTATCAGATGCTTATGATTACAGTTTAGACAGTAGTCCTGTGTGTTCGAGGAATTCAGTGGGATTCAGTGAGAAGAGCCCGCTCCAGCAGCGCTAGCGGCGCGAGCTTGTCAAGGTCGTAGTCGAGGAGTGAACCCTCCGTGCTATCGCCGTTTTCGCCGTGCAGCAGTCGGTGTTCACACGTAGACTACCTTGATCAATTGATCTGCGTCCTCGTTTACCGGGATCCTGCAGTGTGTGGGGACCCTATGAAAATCGACGGTCGGCTACGAGGGACGTGGCTTTCCGGCCGAGCGGTGGCCGGTCGTCGAGCTTCGGAGATGGTGAAGGGCCGTTCGGGAGTCTGGAACTCGACAGGATGAGTACCGACGCTAGCGGAGTCGCCGCCAGCTCAGGAAGCACAATCTCGCCCTTCGCCAGGTCCTTCTCGAGCAGACTCGATGGAGCTGTACACGGTCGGCGCCGTCGACCCCGGTCACCTACTTTTTACGGTCGGCTCCTCGACTTCCGGCCGTCCTCCCCTTCATGGGGAGAGATTCAAACCCGACGTTCAGGTTGTGGTTTGCGATCTGTGGGAGTGCCATTTGTATCACCTACCGTTGTTTGTTTCAAGCACTGTCGAGTCCGGTTGAGTGGTTCCAAAAGTTTGACTTGTGATTGTGCTGTGTGACGTCTAGATTTGGTGCTCGCTGTCAATTCATCGTAAGTATGCCGCATTCGCGCGAAGCATGGGCAAAACTGGTGGGCTGTGTTGTTGCTCTTTTGTGTCTTTGTTGTTACTGTTGTTGTAAATAAAGTTTTTCTGCTGTTATTTTGTCAATCTTCCCTCCACCGTGTCGGCATGCGCGGAGGTTTCTGTCCTTGTTACTTTGTGTATAAAAGTATCTGTCGGAATTTGCGAGGATCTGGGGACTGCAGAATTCCAAACTCGGCACACGAGTCGCATTAAGTGAAACACTAAACTAAGAAGCTCGTGTAAAGCAAATAGCGAGCATAACACAAACGTGTATACCATCGTTATTAATTTGTTTTACAAAAGTTTATAGTTTTACTGTTTCTGTAATATGGTTTCTTAACCTGCTCATGTGCATGATTGGATAGTATAAATATATGGTCTCTTATAGAGCACGTGTAGAATATTCGAAGCACGAATTCCTCGATTGAATTATGAATGTACGGAACACAAAGTCACTGGATGGCTTAAAAGTACACATGGAGCGCGCCACAAGTACAAGGCGAGCATACTCTATATCAGTCAATTTAACACAGAATTATTGAAGAAAAAGTATGCGTACTAAGTTCGGCAGAGGTCTAAGTTTCCATTAGATTAGAAGATGGGCGGTTCAGTGGATTTCGGTATGTACGCTAGAGGTATGTGAGGCACTTGAATGTTTCCATTCCCTGTGCTGTTCAGGGGATAAAATCATATGAATTAGCAATGGTAAAACGCCATTGTGTCGGGAAAAGTATAGATCACCTTGACCCCTGCTAGTGTACCATATAAATATCTATGACTGCCGAGAATACAATTTGTTCGCAGCATTTCATTGACGTTATAGGAAACTGATGAGTGGCCACACGTGTTTCTATTTTTGTTTACACAATGGTGTCACAAAGTGGCATGCAAGAACAAGCAGACTAGCTTCAGAGACCATTCTTGGTTAGTCCTACATGGTTCAGAGAGACTGCTTCTCTTTCCTTTGAGAAGATCCCAGGCAAATGGGAACTCCACAAGACACCTGCGTCAGGAACACAGAAAGTTCACAAAGTGAAGAGGATCATTCAACAAAAGTTGCCTAGATGGTATCACATAAAAGACAAACATTATTTGTTCAACCTGTATTGCATCTAGTATTGCATCTAAGTATTAGCTCCGCTTCAACACTTCCTTTGCAGAGGTTGGGAGTGGCGTTGGATCTATGGAGAGAGTAACCAGACTGATGTCACGACTCTTCCTTTGAACCCCGTCTCGGACGACATCAAAAGGCTTCCCTAGGTGGTCTGAAAAAAAAAAATGGAAATACTTCAATATAGTGCGAAGTACGAGAAAAATACAATATCAATTTGCTCGTTTTTTTTGTTTGTTTTTTTTGTAGCAGGCGCCGGTTATGCAACGGTCGATAGATACGTCCCCCTCCTCAAAGAGTTACCTCTGGAGCTGGCTAAACTTGGATCACCCGTTCAGTAGCCTTCTGATGCCTGTGAGGCAACGCGATCGATCAATGTTAAAATATGTTTCCCACTTTGTGCCGGTTGCACTGGCAGCAACCTAAGCGGCAACAACGACTAAGTAACCGGGACAAGTGTTCGCTGTACACAACGTGGCTAACGGTACAAGGGTAGCTACTACAAGTAGCAGCAAACGTGAGTCACGCTAGTTCCGGTGTTCTGGTCTTTTCTCCCGTAGGTTGTTCTGAACGCAACCATTGCAAATATGTAATCCAGCTTTTAGAATTCCCACGTGAACTGCACCAACAATGGAGAATTACGATTCACAATAAAATGTCCAAATTGAACAGGAAGCTAAAATACTGACTGATATGTCATAAAAAATGCTGTGGATATCTGATGCACCTGTTTTTAATTAAAGGGCAACTCCGCTCAATTCCGAACATTTCGGGATAATGAGTGATTTCGAATTGAAAAGCCCTAGTAAAAGATACTACGTCGTTTGCTTCGCGAAAATTGGGATATATATTTTTAAATCTAATTTTAAAAACGAGCGGAAATCGAAACCGAAACTTCGGCTCCGTCCGGCAACATTGGCCTCGGGCCGCCAAGTACATGGCCATCACGTGGTACGAGATGTCACGTGATCCTCGGCCCAACGACGGGCGGGATAGGGGCGGGCGTGCGGCAGGCGCGAACGCGAGTGTCGTCTGCACCGCACTCTTCGCCACGTTTTGGTGTCTACGGCATTCGACGACGTCTGCACAACTGCGGCATAAATCTGCGACTCTGCGCACGTGGTGTCCATAGTGTGGACGAAACTCCGAGAGGCAATAATCACAAACGGTGAGACGACGACGGTGGTTGTGACGCGGAAGACGGCGGTAACGGCGGGACCACGGCGGGCGGTTGGTCTGCTCCCAGGAAGCGCGCTGCGCAGGCGCGTACGCCAATCACGTGGACACCGCTGAGCGCCGAGAGGCAACGTTGCTGACGTCATGCGCTACGCTCGATCGGAGAAGTAAAAACAAGCAAAAGGGGGCACGATGATGACGTTTAGCTCAATGTTGGCTCCGCCCATGCCGTAGCCTTGACTGCGCTGTTGGTTGCGCCTGAATTCGCCCGCTCGAGTCAGCCGATTTCGGCAACTTGGCGAGTTGCAAAGTTTGCCGGACCGTTTAAGAAACATTTAGACAGAACTGCGTCGTAATATTTGACGTGTGGTCTTCCTAGGCGATACTGAAGAGGACTGCATTGTTTTTTCAAAACCAAAAATGAAGCGGAGTTGCCCTTTAAACTAACCTATTCTAAAGGTTATCAAGCTGGTTGAAAGAATCGGAACGGTGTCTTTACTCGAAAATGTGGGGAGAAATACTTGAGAATTCAACAAAGTCCTAAAACTTACAGGCTTATATCAGTATCAGCGGCCTAGTGTCACCAGTCCTCATGTTTCGCCTAAAGATGTATTACTGCAATCGATTCCACAAACAGTTCAAAACGCTCGCATCGACTTTTCAGACTGCAAGAACATACAAAAAGTAGAAGAACGTTAGAACGATTTTCGATTAAAGCAGCAAGATGGGTGCCGTTGCCCAGTATTGGGACATAGCATTCCCACCCCGCGGGGGGGGGGGGGGGGGGGGGAGGGGGAGGGGGAAAAGGGAGAAGGGGGGGGGGAGAAGTGCAGCTATCTAGAATCGCGTTACACAGTCAATATTTGCCGCGCACTTAAGCTGTGGACCGCGTCGTGAAGATTGCAGTTTCTTGCCTCGGGCAAAAGAGGAAGGCACGAAGTTATTCCGCACCTCAAAGTTGGAGGCATCGAACGCAGCGTGGACGCTTGTACTGACGTAATGATTGCTATGTCGTAGTTCAATGAGTAAATATATGCATAATATCTTAAAAGCTGACCTATTTTCTATTTATTTTGCCACCATTCCCTACCTAACTACCTACCTACCTACGACACTCAAGCGCGCCAATCGCTCATTGAATAAAGCGCAGTACTGTTTACAAATATTAATTCAAACTTCTTTCCTCTATCTCTTTTGATGCAAGAATACCGCGTCCAGGTGTTTACCCCCCCCCCCCCCCTTTTTACCAACAGACCCTCATTGTGCACAGACTTTAGCTTCCCAGCCGCCACCTCTTGCGTATCTTAGATACGACTACGAAGCGCTCATGACGTTTGTTTGAACAGAAGGAACGCATTTTGTTACTTTCTCAAATGGTGGCGAATTTGCGGGGAATTAGCATAAGTATAATAAATAGCTCCCTGTGTCTGAACTTAAGAGGCCCAGCGCTGACGTCTTGAACTTTTTCCACCAATTTGCTATACACAAAAAAGGTAGCCACGGATGTAAGGGAAAAGCAACACAATGTATAATCATCTAAATTATGCAGCAGTTATATGAAAAAAAAATTGGGCTGACTACGCCTGATGCTGCTTTAGCATCTACCTTGTCACACGCTGTATCGCAAACATAATTATACTATTTCATGGCAGCCTTCCTCGTGACTGCAATTAAGAATTTTGTTTGGAAATTAGGTCCCGTACCAAATGCTATAGAAAGTAAGAAATAGAGAAAACTATCATCCAATCTCACTCGCAAGTACCAGTTCGTAAAAGTTTTGAAAATGACATGTCTAAATTAACTTGATATATATTTTGTTTTAAATAATCCTATAAGAAGAGTTCCGTGTGATTTTAGTCAAGATTAGACAAAAGTCACTCCACCGATTGAAGTAACTCAAGGACCCTAGCGTGTGCGTTCACTAAGGCAGATAAACATATGTAGTCATTTTTTTTTATTTTGCCAATGCATTCAACTGCGTTTTTCAGCCAAAGCTACTTCATAACGCATGGTATATTCTTAATGATAATACAATTCTGACATGACTCGAAACTTAACTGGTCGGTATACAACACCTCCTGCAGTTGAATAATAAAACGCCAGACAATTTATCGGCTCTATTAGGGGTGCTTCGGGGATCTTTTCTGGGGCCGTTGCTATACATCTTATTTATCATTGAGACGGGCACATAATTTAATACTTTGGTCAAAATAAACACTTTGCCAATGAAACAATCTTCTACCCAGGAATACAAGCGTCCAACGACCAGAAAACATAATGATAATTTAGTGAATTTTACAAGCTAACGTGAAGAGTGGTGTATTTAAATACACACAAATACAAAAATATAATGCGAAAACAATCTACCAGCACAGTTCACGTGTAGTCTTGGGGCGTTCCTTTCAAAATGTGTCTGGAATTACAAATATATAGCTTTTTTTTTTAAAAATCGAACTTTATCAGGAATTTACACATATGTGTGTATTATAAAAAGCCCATAATGTACAGACACTTAGACGGAAGTAAGAATTTAGAGGTCCAGAGCTCAGATTAACAGCATAGAAGTTATAATATCAATTACGATTGAACATGCAAGCAAACTTTAGAGGGCAATAACGCCACAAAGCATTTACGAAAAAGAGTGCATAAAAAGTAAAGCAGTTTTATTATTTTAGTTGCTATCTATACAAAGCATCCGTATCCTTACTGATGTCCGATGCAAACTTTCTGCCCAGAAGCACTTGGAATACGTTGACTCGGATGAACTTCTTTCTTTACCTTCCCTCAGTGTCAAAACTTTACCGATAATCGCAAATATGATACGTGTGCAACCTGTAATAATGATACTAAAATAAAATACAGCAAACCCCTCTGCCTCACGGATTGAACCCAACCCTTTAAATAACTCGCTCTCTTAAGTGTATCGACGAATGTTAAAAACAGTACAAATTTACCTGCTTTTCTTAATGATATATTTCTATGCTCAAGTGTCATTTTACTTTTAACATACTTACCGACCTAGTTTAGGATCAAGCCCAGGCGGTCTCTATAATATAAATAAATAAAATATAAATTATCAAATTTGCAAGTTCCTTGCGCTAGAAGGAGAGGTGAGGGTCTTGCGGGCGACACCGGTCCCACGATTCAGTCTGTAAGGGAGATCATAACCTACGATACGCAACTTGTACTTGTAGGGTTAGAGGAGAAAGGCCTAGTGAGACGCCTTACATACATTGAGAGAAATAACAAAAGTGCATGTTTTGTATAACCAACCCGCTCATCCTATGACACTTCGCCCATGGGGCAGCACCACCTCCACGGACATCCCCTGTTCACGCTGACTTCCACCGGCGCCTCGTCGTTTACACCGTAGAGGTACGGGGGGAAAGTTAGAGTTCGGAGTCCAATTTTGCGGTTTCCACTGCTTGCACCCCTGCAGATAAATTTAATGCGTGTAATCTAGATACCGAACCTTCTAACGGCAAGCTCCCTCGATCCGCCCGGGCCCTGACGCCACCAAGTCCCGTGCAATAGCGGCATACGCGTTATCAGTATGCCGCGATTTCTCCGAAGCACGTCTCCTCGTGTGGATACCGCTTTAAATGAACCTGAACATCTGCTTCAATTGTATATGCTGACGGTATGAAAAACGAGGCCAAGAAGTTCATGAAAGTTGAGCATTTTATCGTACGTACAGCCATAATTAATCATGAATACGGAGCCGGCAATAAAATGGTTCATAGTAAAACAATCCGACCAATGCGACTGGCTCAGAACCATAACGATAATACTGATTGTACCCTGAACACTACTCTTGTGCTGTAATTCGGTTGTCAATTTGTGATTTCCTGGAAATTTCTGCTAAAAGCATTTCAGGCATTTATTAACAGCTATAAACAAAACACTGATTTGCCCATGTCTGTGCAGCGCGTTTGCTACAATTCATGGTTGAACTATAGATAATTTGTACGTTATTCAGTCTGTAGAAAAAAATATGTTTCATAAAATGAATGCCCTTCAAAAATGTGCAATACAGTTGTTTCGAGAGGGTCGGTTTATTGAGGTAAGTCAATTTGCTGTATTCCATTGAAGAATGACAAGTCAAAGAATTAACTTAATTAAGACACTCTAAGGCTTTGGTTATTTGACTAGCTAGCTTCTTTTTGGGTATACCTAACGTCGGAATTGACGGTACTATCTTCACAACGGACAGACTAAGGAGCAACAAAAACCCTTTCTGCATACGCATGACACCTTCACTGCAATTATTAAGGCGACATTTTGTCGGCATAATCAATGAAATGTAGGTGCATGAACTTCAAATTTAAATCGATTGTTTTTTGTCCGCACTCAGAAATGCATTTGTCTGTTAATCACGGGTTTATTTCGGCAACTTCGGTCCGGCGTAACTGTTCACCACGAAAAAAAAAAACTAAAAAAAAAAAAAACGCTAAAAATAAGGAAGCTAGTGTGTGAAGATCAGTGAACAGATCCGCATTTCAGAAGTTTGGCACCGTTCGGCGCGACTATCCTCTTACGTCTTGACATCACCGCCGCGAACTCCTGGAGCCATTTCGGGCGCACAACTGCACCGCCTTGACTCCAAACACTTCCCGCGTCCCACGCGATGCGGCTAATCAGTCCTAAGCGCTTTTTCGGGACATCGCGCCCACGTGGACCCAAAAGTTTCGTCCGCTGCGCAGTTGAAACGAACGACCGTGCCCACGCAAACAGTGCGGACAAAACCGCTGCGTCTGGCGGCTTTATGACCTGACGACCGTCGCAACGAACAAGGAAGACGCATCTGCTTCCAAGAGCCCCTCGTTAGCGCTGCAGCAGTAGCGCGTGGGGGTCGGCTCATTAGGACCCCAAGGGTCGGGTCGCCATTAGAGCGAACTGCGCTGCTGCATTCCGTTGGTCCAGCCACCGGCGCGCTTTCACACCAAGGTGTTTACTGGGTTCTCCCGTCAGCTGACGGGGCGTTGGGTGCCACACGACCCCCGAATCAACCTCCCGCCCCCTTTGATCACCAGACGCCACTCTCTGTGCTCGGATGTGGGCGGGAGCGCGATCACGTGGCAAATGAAGGGGCGGACGACTGGTCCGACGACAAGCACGTAACTTCCATCGCATTGTCAGCTTAGGAATGGACGGGGTCTAGAATGCGCGGCTTTTGGGTACCGTTTCAGTCGTCGCGGAGGACGGATTCGTGCTTTCCGGCGACTAGAACGGGGCGTCCTTACTCAAAAAGAGCGCTTTGTGTATCCGCCATTATAGAAGGATTGAAGTGGGACCAGTATACCGTCCCAGCCTTTCTTGCACTCCCTCCTTTCCGGGACTAGGTCAAACGCTATGCGAGTACCGTAAAATTTGGTATTCAGAATCAGACCTAGCTGTGGTCTTTACTTAAATAAGAAATACGTAATGATTATTTTAGTTAAAAGAAGAGTGTAATCCATACTTTGCAGTGTCGCGAATTAATCCAGTATTTCTTTACCTTGATACTTTTTAAAAGAGTGAATATAAATACGGTGTTTTTCAAATCCATTCCACCATTACTTTCAATAGACCGATCTCACCAGCAAGTTTTGCTGCGCCGCCGTTGACACGCTGCATTGTGGGACCTTCAGTATCTGCTCAACAAAGCTGGTGCGGTTGCGAGCTGGGATGCAGTGAAGATTTGGCTGACGGCGAGCCTCGCACGGACGGCGTAAGCAGTGTTGTTCCATCGAATTGTTTTTCTTTCGCTCCGCCGTTATGGAGCGTTTCACGTTTCGCGTCCCCGGCTGCAGCAACAGCAGCACCAGACGCACGCGTGTCGGGTTTCATAGCTTTCAGAAGGACCGGCAGTTGAGAGAAGAAGAGATCGCAAAAGTTCGGCAGGCAGGCATGCAGTGAGGGACGGTAGATGAGCATATGCTCGTTCAAGAAAGCTAGGTAATCAACGTTGTTTACACAAAAACAAACTCACGAGGTTTCTGATTCCCATATGTCCCATATGCTCAAACCGGAGCGATCCCCGGTTTAAATGTGTCATAAGATCGTGTTAGCATCCATTCGCGTTTGCGTCCCGATGCGGCGACTTCATCGTTAAACGCACGACCTGTATTTATTCTTCCTGCGCCACTGTTTTCGAAGTTTAGAGCTTTTCAAAGATCGTGCCCACGAAAAATCACACAAAGCGAAATTACTTTTTTTTCTATTCTTAGACTTTGCCCGCTTGCCAAGAGCACGTGGATAAGAGACACCTCAATAAGCCCTAAGGATGGTGTCAAGCGTTCGAAGGTATTTCAAGGCGTCAAGCGTTTTATGAAATCAGTGTGTGGCTCGACCGCATACTTGGTTTGGACAATCGAAGTTCATAAAGAGCATAAACTAGAATGAATCTCGCTTGCACTAGCGCATATTTAGAAGGTTTACATACGTCAGCCGCTGGTGTAGCCAGCAGCTTTTCCTGATGCCATGAGTCTGCGGTTGGAGAAGGGGGGAAAGCGACGGCTGCGGCGGCTGGAGCAGTGTGAGAAGACGCCTTCTGTGTCGGTGGTCGCCTACGTCTAAAGCGTGAGGGGATACAAAAATGATCTATGGACGCCTATAGAAAATTTTATGGTGAGCTATCACCTTCTATGGCCCTCTATGGTCAGCCATTAGAAACCATAAAACACGCTATAGCCACCTATAGAAAAAGGTATGTCTTCAAAGCTTTAGAATCTCGACCATTCCTATTTCTATACCTGGCTATAGAATAATTTCTGACTACACAGCTATAGACTCGCGACTATTCAATATTCTTTAGCGAGCTATAGAAATATGTATGTCCTTGATGCTATAGATTCGCGACTATTGAATGTGCTTTAGCCGGCTATAGAGTGGTGTATGTCCCTAAATCTATAGAATCGCGACCATTGAATTTTCTTTAGCCTACTCTACAGCGTTTTATGTCACCAAAGCTATAGGCCTTTGACCCTTCAATGTTCTTTAGCCGGCTATAAAGTGGTGTATGTCCTTAAATCTATAGACTCGCGACCATCGAACTCTCTTTAGCCGTCTCTATAGTGTTTTATGTCACCAAAGCTATAGGCCTCCGACCATTCAATGTGCTTTAGCCGACTATAGAGTGGTGTATGTCCCTAAATGTATAGAATCGCGACCATTGAATTTTCTTTAGCCGACTCAAAAGTGTTCTATGTCACCAATGCTATAGTCTCCGACCTTACAATGTACTTTAGCCGGTTATAGAGGGATGTATGTCTCCCGAGCTATAGACTCGCGACCATCCAATTTTTTTAGTCGGCTCACTGGTTTGCTTAAGCTATAGGCCCGCGACCCTCTTTTTTTTTTTTTACTGCAGATGTCGAAAGTGGAAGAGAGTCATTCATAGGCTCGATTGGGGCGAGAATTTTCTTCAGCCAGGTTAACGGGGCGTACGTCGCCGAGGTTATACGCCCGCGATCACAAAAGCGTCCTTAGCTGCCTAGAGGACTATTGCAGTTTTGCCGGCTGCTTTCCCTGCGCATTGCCTTATTTCGGCGTTGACGTCATCTCAATCTTCCGTTTTTTAGCTCTAATTATCTGTCGTTTCCAGTGTATTTTGTAAGTATATGTGTTTCGTAGCGCGCCTTCTACGTTGTCCGTGCCCCTGCCATGTTTGTATTTCTTTCTGCCTGCTGTGTTAAATATATTTAATGTTTTTTTTTTGTGCATATTTCGTCGTTCTCGACGCGGCGTCAAGAACGCTGCTTACGCCACTACAGAGGTGAGCTTTACTCTTGTCACGACGGTTTATCGCGCTATAAAGCCGTCTATTCACTCTAAGAAAAAACGGGTGTAGTCGGGTGTATCAGCAGCACATGCACCCCTTTCCTGAAAGATGCACCCTCAGTTGCCCAGCCAGTGTATTTGTGCACCGACAATGGGCATCCTCCTCTCCCTTAAAAACCTCTAGGTGTATCAGTACACCACCACGCCGGCCACGCGCCCCGACCAGCATGTGCTTGGATGCCCTCTTGGGGGTCACTTTTGGGTTGGTCAGTTTCTTAGGAAGTATGGAACTGTTTTGTTCACTCGGTATTGACAGTAGAGTAGACGCTATGCCTGTTTCAGGCCACTCGGGTCTCCGGGTAGAATCACGTGACTACAGTCTCCAAGCTAGAGATAAGGCAGAGCACGGCACCTGCCTGAAGGCCAAGGCCACGGGTAGCATCCACTGCACTATTAACTTTGGGTCGAACTTTCAAGAGGATATAGGGGACAAATCCTCTTGCTGCGTTTACTGTTGGGATAACCCTGAAGATAAGCTTTTGCGAGGGCGACCACTTTTGGCCTTGAAGGAGCTGCTATTTTCGTATACTCCTCTCTTTTCTTTCTTTCCCTAAGCTGAAACCGTGGAATAGGCTACGCAGTCGTCGGGCCGATGAACCGGAGGCTTTTTGTATGCCTTGAGTCCGCTGTCTGGGCGCGGGTGATAGCAGGAGCGTGATCATGTGGCCAGGTTTTCACGGGTGGCGTAGTAGCTCTTTCCGATCCGGGAATGTCTGATTCCCGGCCTAGTTTCTTGTGTGCTGTGCTGCGACCGGCCGGGCTGCCAGAGATTTCGTCCGTGACAACGTATTCGAGTGTACCAAGGCTTCCAGTGTTTAAAAAGTCCAACGTACATCGGCAAGAAGCGATTTCTTCAAAAAAGCCCAAGGAATTCATGTGATGTGTTTAGGGTTCGGTTTGGCAAATTACTTCTTCTGCTCCACATCGTGTTGAATCTTCAAAGACCTATTTCTTTCCATGTTTGTGTTTATGTAGTTCTGCAGTGCCCGTGTCAACATCTATCTCGGATTACATTTTTCAAGTCCGATATTTTCATCGTAAGTGCGCTGCAACCTACTCCTTTGCAGCAATTGACCGTTCCGTTCCTGATTACGTCTAAAATTAGGCAGTGTCTATTTCCTAGCAGCCGGGAAAATAATTTCCCCAAAATTCTATCGGCAGTCGCCTGCCATTAGCTGTCTACAATCATGTGACAACTGCAGGTGACTTTCTTATTCTCCCGGCGTTTCGTGAACACGCGTTTCATGGACACCTTTTTGTTGATACACGTTTTCTAGACACGTTTCGTCGACACTAATGTTTCACCGTTACTCGTTACGCGAAATACACGCTGTAGGGACATTTCGTCGTGCGTGTGTCTCCGCGTGCTCACCGACCCAGCCCAACCGTTCACGTCGCTTCGTGGCGACAGTATGCGGCGGCTCATTTAAAAGAATGTTTACCCTACCTGTGATAGCCGTATATATCACCTCGCGCATATAGCCTGGGGCGGCTTATTACAAAAAAAAAAAAAGAAGAGATGTTTATAGAGGAAAGCTAACCTGAGCTGTCGATGAAACGTCGTTCGCGAAAGTGATTATATCGCCAATCAGTGACGACTGCCGGCACGATTTCGGGTAAATAATTCTGCCGGCTGCCGAGAGAATAGACACTACCTAAGAATCACCACGGTTTTTGTTCGCTCAGTAATCTCAGTTGTGTAACAGCTTCGTTGTACATCTTCACATATCACAGATTGCTTGCACGTTTGTACTTGTTTACGGAATAGGCTGTCTAATAAACTTATAGGAGATTTGAAAACAATCCGTTGTGTCTGTTTACCTGCCTTTTCGCAACCACCTGGGCGCATACGTTTTTACAGGTTTCCTTGAGGTGGGTGCACAAAGAAGTGTAATGGTACATCATTGAATGAGGTGTATATATGTTCCCTATGAGCGGGGTGGGTGTAAACAACGGCGTAATAGCAAACCCTGTTGGTGGGTGTAGAGAAGGGAATACTTGTACACCTTAAATTGGGGTGTACCTGCACACCGAAACGACAGTGAGGGTGTAAGAAAGGAGTAGTGACACACCCCAGTATGGAGTGTATCTGTGCACCCCCGAATGCTGAAGGTGTATAAAAGGGTGCACATATGCACCCCTATAGGGGGTGTATATATGCACCTCGTTTTGAAGTGTACATGTACACCTTTATGGGTGTAGTATATGTGGCAGCACTTACACCCCCTGTGGGTGTGTCCACTACACCCTTTTTTCTTAGAGTGTTGGACTCGTATAAAGTCTCGAGAGGGCGGTTTTGAATGCCGGTGCACATGTCATCGGTGTAGGCAGAGCAACGACGTAGCAATCGCGACGCGAGTGCTGACTGCGCCTCGATCTGGCCGGCCGCGCTCGCTCTGTGGAAATGTAAGCTTGGGACTCTCGAGCCCCGTTAGCTTACTGAAGATGCAAGACACTACTTGGTCGTCGAGAATCCTTTGCCCTTCAAATGGCTTCGAAGCCGTTCCAGCGCCCGACGTATACCCTACGCAGCGTCCTCCAACAACCGTTCGCACAGCATCGGAACCATCCGTCTGCGAGCGCCGGCGGTTCGCTGTCGCGGGGATTATGTTCGCGGGAGTACATGTTCGCGGTGTTTCATGTTCACCGCAGGAGTTCATAAAATGCTTCCATTCAAGTCGCATCGAAAAATCGTCGGCGCTCGCAGACTGCCAGTAGGCTCCAGAAAGGTTGCGATGCTGCGCGGGCGGTCGCTGACAGGCGCTGCTGCCTAGGGTACGCCGAGCACTGGAACGTTTTCGCCGGCGTTCGCAGGACAAAGAATCTCGAAGACAAAGCAGAGCCCTGCATCATCAGCAAGTTAACACTGCTCAAGAGTCCCACGCTCGAGAGTCCCACGCAGTCGTCTCTCATTTCGTGATTGCTGCGTCGTTGCTCTGACTAAACGATTCACAGTTCTCTCGAGACTTCATGAGCGTTAAGTCGACGCGCCTATAGCGCGATAGAGTGTCGTGACAACAAAAAAGCTTACCCCGGCAGGGGCGTAAGCAGCGGTGCAATGTCCGTCAACGCCCATGTCGAGAACGGCGAAATATACAAAAATAACAGCCGAAAAAAAAAATTAATATCATTAGGCACGCGCTACCCTCGATGCGTCCTATTATCTTTCTGTTCTGCGAATTCAACAAATCAGCAAGCGCTGTGGCTAATTTTTCCTCTTTTTCTTTAAATTATGAGACATTAAAATCATTGGAGCTTCTTGGAGCACACATCCCCACCATGATTCATCATGGTGCTCAGTGATTGTAATTGATGGCAGTGATATAGACTGAATTCACGGATGAAAAACGTATTACGGCACAAATTTCTTAAACCACACAATCATAGATGCCACAACGATGCAAAGATTCCCAAAATTGACGTTTAAAATGCGAACCTAACAGTCTACACATAATTCAAAAGTGCTTGGTAAAAAAAAAAAAAAATATATATATATATATATATGTATATTTATTTATTTATTTGTTTGTGTACATCCTGCGCAAAGAGAAAGTATTCGCCATTAATTATTCATTTTGAATTAGAATGTGGGCTAAAAGGCGTAAAATATCATATGATATCTTCAAACATGCATCGTTTTGGGTCACTTCAGGGAAGTGCAGCTTTAGAAGGAAGTCCAAAAGCTGGGGGGCCTTCATGGAGCTGTCCTGTTCACTCGGTAGTGACAGCAGAGTAGACGCTATGCGTGTTTGAGGCCAATCATGTCTCCGGTTAGGGTCCCGTGACAACTGTCTCGAAGCTGGTGATAACGCTGGACACGGCACCTGCCTTAAGCCCAAGGCCACACATAGCATCCACTGCACTATCAACCTTGGCTCGAGCTGTCAACAGGATATAAGTGACACATTCTCTCGCTGTGTTCATTGTTGGTATGCCCCTGAGGATTAGTCTTTGTGATCGCACCCCCGTTCTGGCCTTGAAGGAGCTCTGCTTTTCAATTTTTCTGTTTTCTCTCTCTCCCTAAGCTAAAAGCATTACAGAAGGTGCGGACTCGGCGGACCAATCAACCGTAGACTTTCTATCGCTTCACTCCGCTCTCTGTGCGCATGTAATGGAAGGAGCGTGATCACGTGGTTTGACGGATGACGTAATAGCCGCTGCCAATCCCGGAATGAGGCTGCTTGCGGACCTAGTTTCGCGTGTCGTGCGGCCCGCGGGGCTGCTGTGGATTTCGCTTCTATGTTAAAAGGTATCCCGATCGAAAAGTCCTACCCGTATGTCGGCAACAAGCGATTTCTTCAAAGAAGCCCAAGACATTCTTGTGATGAGTTCAGTGTTCGGTTCGGCAAATGACAGCTTGTGCTACATCGTGGTGAATATTCACGGATCCCTTCCTTCTCGGTTTTGTGTTTGAGTGGTTGGTCTGCAGTGCCCGTGTCGACGTATATATCGGATTACATCTTTCAAGTCCGGTATTTTGAACGTAAGTGCGCTGCAACCTACTCGGCGACAATTGACCGTTCTGTAGTGTCTATCTCCTGGCAGTGCCTATCTTCTGACAGCTGGGAGAATAATTTCCCCGTAATTCTACCGCAGTCGCCTGCCATTAGCTCTCTGAAATCATGTGAAAATTGTAGTTAGAATACTGACATTCGTATTCTCTCTGCGTTTTGTGAAAAGACGTTTCATGGACACCTTTTCGTGGATAGACGCTTCATGGACACACGTTTAGTCGGCACTCGTTACGCGAATTGCACGCTGCAGGGATATTTCGTCGCGCCTGTATTCCTGAGGCGCGTGCTCACCGACTCAGCCCACCCGTTCACGCCACTTCTTGGCAAATCATTAGAAAAAACAACAACAAAAAAAAAACATATTTTGAGTTGTTTATAAACGTCACGTGTTGATGAAACGATCTCGATGAAACGTCTTTTGATAAACTGATGGCAGCGCCAATGAGTGGCGACTGGCATTAGAATTTCGGGGAGAAAGGGGGGGGGGGGGGGGGGGGGGGAGTCGGCCGGCTGCCGGGGGACTAGACACTACCTAGGAATTGCCTTTGGTTCTTGTTTGCTTTACAATATTCTCAGTTGTATAACAGCTCAGTAGTACCTCTTCACATAGTAGAGATTGCTTAGTGTGTGCTTGTCTACAGAATGGGCTGTGTGTAATAAACTTCTAGGAGATTTGAAAACAATACCTTGTGTCTGTTTACCTGTGCTTTTGCAAACACCTGAGTGAGTGCATTTGTTTTTTGTTGTTTTGTTGAAATGTTAGCTCTTTGTTTTAAATGGGGCTATGAAGTTCGGCACGTCTCACAAGGTTTTTTTTAAAGATGTCCAGTAACAACGAATAATTTGTTTCACATTTCATACGATTGCGGTAAAAAGAAAAACTACAGGCAGCTATGGCACGATGGTAAAGAGACTCATAAGACGAGATATAGAAGAAGCTATAGCAAACCATACAGAGAGCAATAGGCAGCTAAAGAAATCATAGAAAAAGCCATAGGCAGCTATTGCACGGTGTCTAAAAAGATCCATAGAGTAAGGCATAGAGATTTCTACAGCACACCATACAAGATGCTATAGGTGGCTAAAGGAACCATAGAAAATTCTATAGGCAGCTGTAGCACGGTGGGTATAGAGAACCATAAGACGAACTTTAGAATGAGCTATAGCGGACCATACAAAGAGCAATAGGCGGCTAAAGAAACCATAGGAAAAGCCATAGGCAGCTATAGCACGGTGTCTAAAAAGATCCATAGAGTAAGCCATAGAGATCTCTGTAGCAAACCATACAATATGCTATAGGCGGCTAAAGGGACCATATGAAATGCTATAGAAGGCTGTAGCACGATGGGTATAGAGAACCATAAGACGAGCTATAGAATGAGCTATAGTGGACCATACAAAGGGCAATAGACGGCTAAAGAAACCGTAGGAAAAGCCATAGGCAGCTATAGCACGGTGTCTAAAAAGATCCGTAGAGAAAGCCACAGAGATCTCTATAGCGAACCATACAATATGCTATAGGCGGCTAAAGGGACCATATGAAATGCTATAGAAAGCTGTAGCACGATGGGTATAGAGAACCATAAGACGAGCTATAGAATGAGCTATAGCGGACCATACAAAGGGCAATAGACGGCTAAAGAAACCGTAGGAAAAGCCATAGGCAGCTATAGCTCGGTGTCTAAAAAGATCCATAGAGTAAGCCATAGAGATCTCTATAGCAGACCATACAAAATGCTGTAGGCGGCTAAAGGAACCAAAAGAAAAGCCATAGGCGGCTATAGCATCCTTTCTAAAGAGACCCATAGACTAAACCGTACCGAATTCGATAGCGAAATTTACATTGAAAAAGCTATAGACAACTATAGGGGAGACCATAGGGAAAGCTATAGACAGCCATAGAAACGGCTATAGCTAATTGGGCCAATTTGCTATAGCCGGCCATACAAAGGATTTTCTATAGCCGACCATAGACCATTTTTGTATGGGAGAGGGTGTCCTCTTTTTGAGGCTGTTGGTGCTCCGTGTCCGACGTTGAACTGAGGATCAAAGAAAATCTTTGAAAGTCTTATAAGATTTATCTTTTCGCTGTGCAGTAGCCGATCATCAGGTATTAATTTCGGCGCAAGGTGTGTCACGTTGCCCCGAAATTCTGAATGTAAACGTCTCAGTTAATTATTCGTGCGCTTCGCAAACAGCAATAGTAGCATTTCACGGATTATGGTAAGTTATTTCCGGCAGCCAGATTAGCAATTATTTTGTTGTGGAATTATGTCTGCGTGTAATCACATATTTCTAAAAGTCTGATCATTCAGTAGACGGAGGTAGATGGCTATGGTTTGCATTATTTGTAGTTGATTAAATATATTTATTTCATTATGCGTCAACGTTTAAGGGTGATTTCGTCCAAGGTCCTGCATGTCTACTGAGGACCGCCATCACATGTTGTTTTTGCCGCTACCTTGGACTCACCTCGTGGAAGTTCTTAATACTGTTTACTTTAGGTAAGATAAGTCAGCTATTTTATTTAAATTCTCTGGTTTGCATTTGGGCACTTAAAGCAGGGCTCATAGTTTTTTATCATTTCTTCCTGTGTGTAATGTTGGAAAATTTCCGAGAAAATATGGAGGGTACAATTGGAGTAATTGCTGCATCTGCAGCATCTGCAGCATCTGCTGCTGTAGTTGCTGCATCCTGGGGCTTACCCAGCCACAAGATGTAGCAACAAAATAAGCCCCCCCCCCCCCCATTCCCGCCGTCAAGATAGCAGTGGGAGAGGGGGAAATGGGAAGGGTGGCGAGGAGCATTTTCCTACATTGCGGAAAAGCTTTTTCTATGAGACATATTAATTGGTTTTATTTTTCTCCTGCCCAAAAACAACCTTTCGGTTCACAGTGTGGCGCACCAAACATACATGGAATACAACCTAAAAATACAGGAACCAACAACTTTAAATCAATAAAACTCATGCAACATTTTCATAATGCAAAAATTGATTATTGATTAGTTCACAGACATCCAGTCACGTAGATTTAACATAAACTCCTGAGTGGATAAACAGATGTCGAAGTTAAATTTTTTAATCATAAGCAATTTGTATTCTTGACTATGGGATTACAGCGGACAACCAAGATGAATAAGAAGTTGAAATGTTTCGGCTCGGGGGAGAGGGGTTATGAAACTCAATAGTTTGTTATAAAGCCGCCGAATTTACCCTTCCATGAACAACTTTGTGAAGGAATAAAAAATTTCTGTACTGCCTTCTCAAGGCAGCAAAAATTTTACTGCCTTCTCAATGCAGCGAAAATTTACGAAGCACTGTTTCTTAGTGACAAAAACATCTCCTTCCAGTGTACCGGCCATATAAAATTCATACCATTCGTTTTTGCACATTTTCAATAGCTAGTTTTTGCAACATACTCATTGAATTCCAAATGACTGAGGCAAATTCCAGACGGGATCGAACTAGAGACATAAATAAGAGTAGCAAGCGACAGCGAGCTGAAAAGTGACGACAAATTCTTGAAATATCATTCCTAACGTCCTCAACGTTGCATTTACTGTAGCGAAGACATGATTGTTGAAAGAAAGTGAGCTGTCAATATACACTCCAAGGTGCCTGATAAAGGAAACTGGAGGAACTATTACGCCACCCAGGTAATATACAAAACAAATGACATCACGCTTCCTGGATAACACCATTAATTTGGATTTCAAAGGGTTAAGTAACAAGCTGTTTTATAAACACCATTTTGAAACGCGACTTAGATCAGCTTGGAGAAGAGAGCAGTCGAATAGTGAACTCACACTTAGAAATAGCTTAACAACGGCAGCAAGCAGAAGGACGTTAGCATTGCTAACAGAATAAGCAATGTCATTTACAAACAGCGGGAAGAACAACGAGCCAAGAATTAAGCCCTGCGGCACGCCAGGCGTTGAAATAAACTGTTCGGATAAGATGCCATTGACACGGACAGAATTGTGACGATAACACAAGTAGCTATGAAACCATTTACACAAATGCGGGCTGAAACCATCTGAGGCTAGCTTGCTAAACCATAAATCGTGCCTAACGCAGTCAAATGCTTTAGACATGTCTAGGTAGATGGCGTCAACTTGATTTCTACTAGTAACCATTGGGTGCGGTGTAACTCAAAAACGAACACAAATTGGACTCTACAGACCTACCTCTTAAAAAAACAACCATGCTGTTCATCAGATATCACCGTGTTTAGGTAAAAATAAACACGCTTATGAACGACTTTCTCAAAAGCCTTTGCAAATCCACGTAATAATGACACCGGACGATAATTACTAGCTAAACAAGAATCGCCTCCTTTTAATACAGGGACAACAACGGCGAACTTCCAGAGCTCAGGAAAAAGTCCTTGTTTAAGTGGTAAGTTTAAAATATGACACAGAACAGCGGCAAATATAGCACAGCAACCTTTGATAATAAAAGTGGGAATGCCATTAGTACCGAAGAACATTTCGGTTTCATTTAATCTATTGCTTTGTTTATATCTTCAACGTCGACAGTAAAAGAAGACAAAAAGGCATCAGGCCCCCCGCGCCGACACCGCCACCAGTGGTCGACAAAGCGGCGTGGTTGCTTCGTCGAACCAAAACTTGCAGAACTATTGCCGATCGAACAGTTCTGCAAGACTTCTCACCAGAAATTCCTTTCCGCGGACTGCGAGCACAGGACGAGGCGATAACTCGAACAACGAACCGAACACCCAGAGGGGTCACTTTTAGAGTTTGTGAGGGCGATGCATGAGCTTTTTGAGCAGGCGGAACCCACAGCGGCCATTGCAGAGTGGCTAGAGAGAGTTATTCGACAATTGCACCCGACTTTTGCGGCATATCTCCTCGCTTTCGCGACTTGAACGAGCTGGCTTCAGAGGCTCGGCGGATCCGGTGAGACATTCTGACCGCACGAGCGTATCGTCCTCTACCGCCAGCGTCAGCGGCACACGAGTCGCGCTGCGCGTGGAACGGGGACGCGGCGTCCCGAAACAGGAGGCGCGAAGCCGCCGACCACGCAGACGAGCGAGGGCGAAACACGTACGATATATCCAATTGCCCGCTCGACCCGTACTCTTACAGACGGCGGGAAGCAGAGGCTGCGCGCAGTTCAACAGGCGAGATTCGAACGCAGAGGTGCCGACGCCACGGGAGGAAGTGCGGCCAAATCGTCCGTACACCCAGAAGGAAAGGCGCGACGCGCATCAATATGCGAGACAGGACTCGAGAAGGGTCACTCAACAGCGTTGATTTCGCTGAAACAGCGCGAAACATCTGGTTCGACAATGCCCAGAAGTGCGAAACTCCGCATCCCGACAGTCGGGAAATGAGCAAAGCAACCGATAACCAGCTCGGCGGCTAACTGCGGCCCGGAGCAAGAAACTCTTTTGCCGTCGGCCTATAGAATAGGTTTTCCGACAGGCACGCAAGGCGCTTGCGTGCCTGCCGGACGTTCATAGTCCTAACGATTGTCGGCCGGACGTTCAAGGCACTGGTGTACACAGAAACCAGCGCCTCGCTATTCAACGACGAAGTGCTGACCCTCCTCCGGCAAAACTCTGCGTCTAAGGGAGGGCAACACGGCCTTCCGACTCGCGTGCGGTATCGCACATCCAAGCGATACAGTGCGGTTGGTTGCGAGAGGGGAGACTCGAGTAAGACGGCAGCGCATCGTTCATCTCCCCAGTCTTTCCGTTCCAATCATCCTGGGTAGAGATTTTCTCGCTAAAACAGGGATCGTGATTGACCTGAGAATCGGTGGTTACCGAGAGGGCACTTTCGCTCCTCTGAAACCCTTCTACGAACCCCCAATTCTAGAAAAAAATCATTGGCTAATGGGGCAGAAAGCGGCAGCCGAGCAGAGGCAACATTATCCCAAAAAACGAGTACGAAGTCGTCGGCACGCTCCTCAACGTGGTGGCAAGCGAGCGCCGTGGTGTCGGAGGTCACGCAACCCCTTGCTGGCAGTCATGCAGCGTGCCAGGCCGAGAAAAAGCTCGTTCGTCGAACCTGTTGCGGCATTATGACAGAATGTTCACGGATCGGCCCGGGTGCACAAACGTAGTGCAACACCAGATCGATAAGGGCGACGTGCTTCCTCGAAGGCAAAGTGCACACCCCTGCCAGTCTGGCTTAAGGCAGATCCATTGACGTTGCTTTAGACGAAATGATCGACACCGGAGTTGTCCGGCGGTCAAACAATCTCTGGGGATTCCCTGTAGTTTTTGTGCCAAAGAAGAACGGCAGTTACCGTCTGTGCATTGACTATTATCGTCTAAATAACATCACACGCAAAAACGCATATCCGCTACCGAGCACTGACTCGATCCGGTCCAACCTCGGCAGCACACGGTATTTTACAACCTTAGGCGCAAGCCGAGGCTACCTACAAATTAAAATGGAGAAGGGTGACGAGGCGAAAACGGCCTTTGTTTGTCACTGCGGCCTTTTGGAATTTACGATAATGCCCTTTGGTCTGCAGAGCGATTTGTGTTTTAAAGGGTTTAACACATAATGTGCTTTGGGGTGTATTTCTTGAAAAAAAAATGTCACTCTCAAATATGACAAATGCGTTACACACAGGTCAAGGCAGCATAGAGGATACACAGCCCATAATAATCAGTTAATAAGCAATACACTATGGGCTGTATTAGCACAATAGCCAATCGATTGATTATGAGGTACAATAAACTTCCATCGCGATTATATCAGTTACCTCAAAGGTCCTCATAATCCGAGAGCACTAAGTACTCAAGGTGCTACATGCCCGCCATGGAAGAAGCAGATCCCAAATTCTTTCTACATCCGGGGACAACCTTTCTTGGCATTTCTGAGTGAAGGAGGAAAGAGCCCGCACAGCTTTGGTAAGTGCTCAAAATGGGAGAGGGCACGCGTAGCCGTACCTTCGACTGCATTGCCAAGAAAAGTTGTCCCAGAATATAGGAGAATATATTCTTCGCCAATTTGCATAAGACAACGTGCCTTGTGGGCCGTATCATCCGCAATGGATTTGGAAATCCCTTGCGGATGATATCCGATGCACAAGTGTCCGAGAGAACGCTTGTGCATCGGGCAGTCGACGGAGAGGGCTGCCGAGGGAGAGGGCTGCCGCCGACATACCGAGATCCGGATTCGCCAAGACATCAGGGCCGACTCTCTCAGCAGTCTCGACGGGTTTACATGACGATAGGTGGTGGCGGCTACCCTTGCCAATACAAAGGGGAAAATCCCCGAGGCTGTCTTCTTCCGGCCGTTCATAATACGCAAATGTTGTCAATTTCAATGCCATTGCATGTTTGCGGAGTAAGATGTATTCCAAAGCAGATATTTTCAGAACCCGCGTAAACTTCTCAATAAAGCGTACTCCTCACACACTCCGCTCCTGAATAAATTTTAAGTTCTCTCGATTTTAATTCTTTTTTTTAATAAATCATAAATTTAATTTTAATAAATTTTAAGTTCTATCAGATTCTGATAAACCCGGTAAGCACAGACACACATGTCGTGTGTACAACACATTCAAAACTACCACACGCTTCCCCATAACCGTTCCTAACTAACCATGACTCACGTGTTTTGCACACACGAAACATTCTGTGATCCCCGGCCTTATCTGAATGTTCAAGAAAAGGCTCATTTTTTTTTTAACTGAAACCAAGCAACTTGTATATTTGAACACCGATTATAGCGAAATTTTGCGACACTGCATTATGCGCGAAGGCGATGTGTATTCTAAAAAAAAAATATCAATTAATTTCTTTTTGCTATACCTTCAATATACGCGTGGTGAAACAAGTCATTCCGTTTTGGCAAATAACAAAAATTAATGTTGTGGAATTATTTGCATTTCTTATCTTAAAGGACAATTCATTATTCCTGCAACACCACCGGAAGCTAAACAAAATTAATATTTTGTGACGACTTCAAATATATCCGTTGCTTTATAACCATCCGTCATGGAACTTGAGGCTAGTCTTCTTAATGCATCAATGAATTTAGACTCCGCAGATGCTAAAATTCGTGGTCTCTTGCTCGCTTACCAAAACATGGTCATATGAGGCGCGGCTATTTCCGAACCGGACAGCGCGTGAAATTGGCCAGCAATATTTGGGACTGATATCCGAGTACCGTATTTTGAGGACTATATTCCGCGAACCAGACACATTTAAAAGTCAAAATTTCACGCGGTGGTTAATATATACAGGTGCGAACTATAAGATTACTTCTTTTTTTCAGTATGACAAGACGTGACGTATGTTGTGAATGACAGAGGATGTTAATGATGATTTATAGATGATATCAAGCTACCTTGTGAAGCTAAGCAAAATTAATATTTTGTGACGACTTCAAATATATCCGGGAAAGGGATTTTTCAAAATAAGTTCCGTATAATAATTTTATTAGACGTGTGGACTGAGCTCCGGGGACGGACTATGTACCGGGTGCGGACTATCTCAAGTAATAGCACGTCTCTTTACCCAAAATGTCCCTTTGCGGGCACCTGGTGCGTTATATAGTCAGGAACATAGGGCGACAAGGCCGACCTTGAACTTCCTCGTGTAGAAAATAAGTATCTTTAACCATCAGAGCTCCTTTAGTTTATGGCCACGCGCAGCAAGACGTACACGTACACGTCGACTCTGCTCGATTGAAGGCATGTCTGAACCTTTAGCAGCGATTAAACCTACAACTTCGGGTTGAGGTAAACAAAATCACCGAGTGAAAGAATTTGTATATTAAAAGACGCGTACAAGGAACAACGCATGTCACGCACTTTCAGTGTATGAAGACCGCGATGCGATTGATCACGCCAAAATTTCAGGCCTCTATAGCACGTGAAATACAGTTTAAAACGACGTAAACGTCCAATAAAATTATGCGGAATTATCCATTTGTTAGCGTTAGGATTTTTGCTTATCCGGTGATTATTCAAAAAGAAACAGTGCTGTACATTTCGAATATCCAATAGACGTATGACTGAATGTTGGACAAAAATGTTGCCCAAAGATTTTTTTTTTTTTTTGCTTTAGGATGACGTACTTTGAATTTGTTGGAATTAAGGTTTAAACCAATAAACTTTCTTCGGTGTTGTTACACCGCCCATGTTTAAATGACTAAGCTCCGCGTGAAGATACCCGCTTTTTCTTTTAATGCACACCATATAACTTTGATACAACACTTATAAGAGTGCGCCCTTGTTTGGGTACGTACTCTGAGGATGTATCGGACAAAACACCTGGTCAGGGTTCGCCGTCAAATCGGTTCAGCTCGTTCTGAAAGCGAGGACCACGTCAGCGTCCGTCGAGGACAAGAAAACATTAACGCGCCGCGTCCCCAAGAAATGGCGACCGTCAATTTTGCTTGATGGGGTTTCAAACATGCTTTTTTGTTTTCATCTTACTCTGGAAAAATAATACGATATATCCTTGTCGGTCCGTAGATGACACCGACGAAATAAAAACAGCAGAATTGCGCAGTTTGTGCATTATAGTGTTAATGCGTTAGCATTTGTACCCACATGAGGGCAAAAAGCTGACGGCGTCCGTCTGTGGACGATACAGTGCGAAGGGAAGTACGCCGCATAGCGATGAGGCGAGTAGTGAAGGACAAAAACGAGAGGGATGCGACGCCAAAGGGCTGAAGGCAGTGCGCGCGCGCCTGCTGGAGCGAGTCTGAACTTGCAGGAATGCGCAGGGCGTGCGCCTTTGTTTCTGCTACAAAATGGAGTGTGAACTAACCATTAGCGCTGGTCCAAGTAGGCGGCAAGGAAGACGGATTGTTATCGAGGGACACGGGTCGTCGAAACCGGCAACAGCGAAAGTAGCGTCAGGCAGAATTTTGCATATGTCCTTTAAAAAAAATAGTCAATATATTATGCGTCCTCGGAAAAAGATAGACATGATACGTCACAAAACACCCTTCCAGAAGAGATTTTCAAGAGTAACTCCCAAAGCCGGATAAAAGTAAAGGAATATCCGATACTTAGGTAATGTGTTAGCATGAACCTTGGGAAACGGCCCTGAAAATCTAAAAAAACGATATTTCTTCATTTGTTTTTAAATTTTACGTTAGGAGTACATGATTGCTTTGATACCACGTATTATATACGAATCGAACCGTAAACTACAAAAGGTTGCGTGCTGTGTGCCAGTTAACCAGCCCCACACAATTTTACGCACGGCTTCCTCAGACGGGCTCTGCATCATTCGGTGAGTCACATCGGTCTATGGAACTGCCTAAACAACGAGCTTTTAAGCAATTATTAAAAAAAAGTTCGCGAAGGTGTAAATTTATGACACGTATTACGCTTTACATTAAGAGAGTTTATTCGATGATATCGTGCGCATTACTCATCGGGGTCTTTACAAACCGGGATGAACGAAAATGACTGTCGACAGAGCAGAGCGGCAACATTAATTACGCTCTAGCATTATTACCACTTGTCTTTTGCGAATTGCGCTAATTGAGTGGACTCCAATTACCCGTAGATTCTGCGACGTCCTCGTTCGACGCGCCTGGAAGGCGTAAATACCACTTTGGAGGTTGAATCTTAGTTTGAAGACACTGTCCTGACGTCAAGTACAAAGTACATTGAAGCATCTGTCATAATCACTCAACAAAAACTCGTAATTATCTGAAGGAACTCCGAACCAAACTGGCTTGTCTATAAATGTCGCGAAGCATAGTTCAAGCGAGGTTGAACCCCACCGGTAGCACTCTTACTAGGAAGAAGGACAGCTTGCGCATGAAAAATCAGAATATTGCCTAATTCCTGTACTGTGCTCACAAAACTGATGCGGAACACGAAGACGGCGTCTTATTTCACGGGAGCGCTCTCCTGCCGGGCGCCGAAGAGCTGCTCCATCACATGAAATTGGGAGGTTTTTCGTGACAAACGAACGTAGAAAGTCTGGCAGCCCCGGTTGAGAGCTGAGGATTAATTGTGACCACCTGTTCTTTTCACGTCCAACCGAAAGCTCGGTTACACGGCGCCTTTTCCTAAACATGCCTCCGTCATATTGCTTGCACCATGGGGGTGTCTCGAACCCGCCACCTGGGGTCCGTAGGCCGGAGTTTTGTTTCGCAGCCACCGAGGCGGCGAACTGCTCCATGACGTAACGCTCAATGGAACAATTCGAGCAGGGGAAGCCGCTTGTTAGGCCGAATTCGCTGCAGAACTGGCACAACCGAGCTAATTTGCCCGCGAGGTTCTATACGTTTTTTACCTCATTCAATAGTAAACCCTAATCCTTACTCATTGAACCATTCAATCACTGACTGCGAAGACAGCCGCCTGTGCATCTTCGAGCGAGAAGGAGGCGACAAGTGCAAATTGGCCAGTCGGCTAAAATTGCTGCGGTGTCCACGATCCAGCGTATGTCAGCCCCCGCTGGGGCTCTTCTGTTGAGCCTCTACGTTATGAGTCAGGTCTGTGGCTGCGTCCACGAAATAAGACCGGTGTTCTGGATAAGTGTAACGGCCGCTCTACCTGGAACATCGTGGACTCCACGCAATTAGCCAAACGTACAAAAAAAAAAAAAAAAAGCAAACAGGGGCACAGTAAAAGCGATAAAAGCCGTTACGTTAACGCGGTGTCCATAAGTTGGAACGGTCGGAGACACGTTGAACCGTCCCCTCATTTGCATTTCGCAGGTAACCCATCAGATAGCGCTCGTTACTCGAAATAAGTCCATCGATTCAAGTATTTCACTTCGTCTGTTTAAAGGAGAGGCAGTTTCTAAGTTCTATACATTTCGTATCACCGCTCTATGGAGCGCCGCGGACGCTAGGAGCCATTCAAGCCAGTTCAATTCCATGCGAGTGTCGTGTAAACTTCAAGAGGAGGGCATCAAAGCGCGGGCGCCTAGTTTGTGTGATACCTCTTCACCGCCAGATATCCCGGGATGAATCGTACCGTCCTTTGCGGTTCATACATAAGGTGAAATGGGGCGTAGAACCACTCCTATCTCGACTCTTACGACGTTCTTTCTCCCCCTTTATCATTACGACTTTCTAACGTTCAAGGCGTAACAGGTTGCGTCGCCAGACCCAAAGTGCCCTCCATGATTATGATTGTATGACTATGATTATTACAACAGTCGGTAATGATTATATGATATCATTAACAACTGCTCCCTTATTTTCGATGGCTACGGTGAAGACTGGTGCAACTGTTAACATCCGTTCCCTCTACTGAGAGCCGGCTCCTGGTTAGCTCAGTTTATAGAGCCCTCCACTAACCTTTGGTAGCTCTCGGGATCGAATTCAGCACAAGGCAGACTTCTTCTTTTTTTTTTTTAACGACCTCCCGTCGCATAAAGGTTGTTAGTTGCAACTCATTATGTCAAGTTCCCTATAGTTTCCGCACTAGCGCACGGGAACCGCTTTCAAGTATCGGGAGGGAGGATATATGATTGTTTCATGCAGAGTTTAGGCTCTCTACTACACGTTATCGACTTGCCGAGAGCCCGGGCACCTTCGATTAGGACCAGTCAACTTCCACACTCCCAATGGGGGCAGGCCATCGGCCTCTGCCTACGCTTGGGTTTTTGTCTAATGCTGCAGATTGTGTGAGTTTGGTTTCGACGGGTTCATTAGAAGGGACAAAGAGGCTCCTATAATTTAGGCAACGCCTTCGATCGTTCCTTAGTCCCTGGGGGTGTCTCGCGCCGGCACGGCGTCTGCTTTTCTAATCATGTGAATAGGCGCCTGAAAGTTCTGCCGACAGCGAGCTGAATTCACGGGAATAAATGGGGGATTCACAATGGCGGGAGATATCAATTCAGTACTCAAATGCGTTGATGGCCCTATTCGATACCAGACGTCCTTCGGTGAGAATTTATGGAATATGTTTGTCTAGACAGGACGGCAGCAGCTTGACGTGCAACATTCGTGACACACTGTTTTTATCTTTGTGCCAGGCACGTTCCGTATTTGAGGACAGCGACTGTTATCGGTCGGACGACCGCATTCTGCTGGTGGTGCCCTGTACAATTTCTCTGCAGGCTTGTATTGAAACGTGTGCCGCCTCTTTTAGATTGTTGTTCTATTCTAAGACACTGAAACGATACCCGGTTCCCTGTCTGCGGAGGGGGCGTACTTTCAACTTCTAAACGATTTGATGTTTCAGTCGCAAGCGTTCCACGCGGGCCAAATAGTCTTAATCAGACGAAATAAAGCAAATACAAAAATCCATCGAGGAAATAGTTACAAACATCGAGGAAAGGCTTTGCGTCCGTCGAGAATAAGACACGTACTTTCGAGCAAGAACTGCACGACCTACGACATGAAATCGGAGACCAGAGAAATACAAATGCTGCTCAGCGTCATCGGCTCGATGATCTGGAAGATAGGTCAGGAAGAAGTAATACCCTTTTCTACAGCATTCCTTATAGTGCCGCCGAAACGTGGATGCAATCGAAGGGCTCTGTCGAGGCCAATTGGACACTTAAAAAAAAAGAAAAAGATGATTTCAGTTACTGAAAAATACATACCAATAAAAACCATAATCTTAAATCTTAATTCTCCGTGGTTTAACAAAGCGCTCCTCAAATTGTCAAGAAAAAAAAAAAAACTTATTTAGAGACGCTGACATCGTGTCCTGTCCGGTGGCAGAATTGAGTCGATGAAATTAACTCAAAAAGTCCTGAAAACTCCAAGTCGGTACTCTTCCCTAATTCTTACACATATCTTTCAGCAATTCTTGGACACTTAATTTCTACCTAGCAACTGAACAATTTTGTGAAGTAATTTCATTGAACGAATCTTGTCGTAATCACTCTCCCATTAATTATAGGCCCATCTCACTAACTAGTGTTCCCTATAAAGTAATTGAGCACGCCGTTTATACACAAATCATAAACTTCCTGGAAATAAATTTGTTCTTTTAACCAGCCCAAAATAGGTTTAGAAAATATTTTTCTTGTGAAACACAACTCCCCTCTATCCCCAACTATTTTCATTCCGCTCTCGAGCAGGAATCGCAGGTAAACTGGATCTTTCTAGTTTTTTTTTTTTTTTTTTTTTTTTCAAAAGCTTTGAACAAGACACATAAACGTCTATTGCCTAAGCTAGGGAAGCTTAACACTGACTCTAACGTGTTTAATTGGATTATTTTATTTTTAGCAAGTCGCTCTCAATTTGTAATGTGTAATGGCACTAACTCCTCTCTCGCATTGGTCTCTTATGGTGTACCTCAAGGGTTCGCGTTAGGTCCTTTACTTTTCTTTCTTTATATTATTGACTGGCAGACTATTGTTTCTTCTTCAGTTAAACACTTTGCTGATGACCACGCTATTTACCATGCGATATCTAGTGACTCCGACTCACAAAAACTGCAACATGATTTATACTCGATTTTGCAGTGATGAGAACTTCGGTCAATTCAGCTTAATATTACCAAATGCTAAAAAAGGCGCATAACACGTAACCCTAAATTCTCGGCTACTTAAAACCTTCATCTCACACCCTTATAGCTTGTAGGTTCATAGAAGTATCAGTTCGTGATCATAAGCGCCGATCTTCACTGGTGGCTGCATGTTAATTACGTCACTAGAAATGGTAATCAGATGCATGGCTATCTCAAGCATAACTTCTACCTAGCCTCCTTCATAGTTAAAGTTTTTTCTCTATAAACCCCTAGGGCGATCTAAACTCGAGTATGCAGCCTTCATCTGGGATCCTTACACTAATTATCTCACCCACTACCTTGAGGCAGTTCAGAACAGGTCCGCACGTTTTCCAGTAGGCAAGTGTAATCGCGCTGCAATTGTCGCATCAATGAAAACTAGATTATTACTCCCAGACTCGCACATCGTCGCAGGATCTCCGCATTTGTCTTTTTCGTAAGATCTATCACCACATTCAGCAACTTAATGTGCAGCTAATAATCGCACCATTGTTTGTTTCTGCACGAATTGATCATCATCGCAAATGAGTGTCCCCTTTTCCCATTGTAATTATTTTTTTTGCATCCTTCATTCCTAAAATTTACAATGATTGGAATCGTTAACCTGCATCACTAACATCAATTGTTGACTACACTCTTTTTTGTACCTGTGCAGCTAACTAGATATTCCCTATTGTTTGAGTATTTATATTGTTTTGATTGTGCTTCATTTTTTGTATTTTTTATTTCCCACTCTCCTTTGTAATTTTCCCTTGAGGGCAAAATAAAGAAATAAATATCGTTGCCTTTCAATATAAGCACTGGATCCTCAATTCCGGTTATATTAAGATACAGTAAAGTGAATAAGTGATTTATTTCGGCGAATCGGTAAAGGAGGTTAATTAACAATATGTGATATACTTAAATAACAATTCCGAGAAGGATTACGCAGATATGGTGCTTTTACAGCATTTTTTAAGTGACTGTTTTCTGCTGAATAATTACACAAAAAAATAAAGAAAAAATATTTGCCCCGTTAATTTTTTTAGTCGCCGAGTTTCTTTAAATCAACTATTGAACATGGCAGTACGCGATAGTATGCCGGTGGGCTGGTTGCCGGTGAACCGGTGGGCGTATTGCAAGCAAAATACAAGAACAACAGGTTGAACACCGTATGCTTCTCAGACGCATAATAAAGGGATACTACAACGAAATTTCGGCGCTCATTTCTCCGTCGATACGTGTTCAAGGGGGGCAATATCACATCGGAGATTATTGGAGACACCAGTCTCTTGTTGGAAAAGACACCAAAAAGAAGAAACCAATGCTCAACATGCAGGAAAGCTGATGCCTAAAAATCATTATGTTCAAACCCTGAGACTGGGAAGGAAATGTAAAGCTATAATAGAAGAAACAAAAGAAAGGTGACAAACAAGCGTCTCAAATTCAGCTAAAATTGGATTTCATACAACGCTCTTATAGTCTTTTCACTACATCGTCCACAACGTCAGCAAAAAAGAAACACAAACACACACAAACACACACACACACACACACACTTTGTTTTCAAATTGACTCGATTCTAAGTCAGTTCGTTCCGAACACACAAAGGCATGAAGCTATACAGTAGGCCTAGTAGGGAACCCTTACCGAAAAAGTTCGGAACAACCTAGGTCCTCTGACTCACAGATACACGAAGTAATAGAAGAAGAATATCAGTAGAGATGGTAAAACCTCCCGAACACGAACAGTGCAAAACAAGAATTAGGTGATTCAGAATTTTAGGTTTTTTTGTTCGTAAGAAGAGAACTCGACCGAAGCTGTTCAACATAACTAAGCTTTTTTAATCACAGATACAAAAACAAAAAGGAGAAATGACATTTGAGATCCTCGCGCTTTTTCATAAATTGGCGATGAAAAAAAAAAAAGAAGCAGTTTTTGCTGTAAATCAACACACCAGCAGAAAAAGAAAAAAAAAAGACTATCAAACATTTTTAGCTATAATTTCAGGAAACATTTTGACTTGTCTCCGAGTTTCATTGAAGCTTTACTGATGCAATTCCCTGACGTATTTATTCTAAATTAATTTCACTATACGTTTCACGTTATTATTTGACGCTCTGCAAAGCAGGTAAGTTCCTGGCCAATCGACCGTACAATTGTTACATTCGAGAATATGTGTTGGTATTTCCGAAATCGACACCCTGTTCTTTATGTTACCTTTGTGCTCTGTTAATATATCGCTGATACGTATTAAAGTTAGGCCTACCTATTTAAGCCCAGAAGCCACTGGTAACTCATATACTATCCCACTTTTGCAAGATTCAGACTTCTTACTGTGCTTTCTTTGACATTCAATTTGACCGATTTGAAAGTGTCAATTTACTGAACTTGAAGACCGAAGTGAAAACCGAATCAACGCCGAATCTTTTTGCACAAGGCTTTTCGGTTGTGTGAGATGTCATGAAAATTCGGCATTACCGCGCTCCGGTGCTTTGGAGCTTCGTCTATCTTCACTTTCGTGGATTGTACGGACATTTGCCCCTTTATAAAGGTATCTTGATAGCCGGCATCTTCCGGGGGCGGATAAGAGCTTACCGGAGAAATGCTGAACGAAGCAAGTTCGCAGCAAAACTGTTACGATGCGGAGAAAAGCTCACCAGCCTTCTGACGGATGCGGAGAAAATCCGAGCCACGACTTAAATAATCGAGTGTTCGATCAAAAAAGGTACGTTCACTCAACTGAATTATGCTGGGAATCCTTATGCGCATGAGGTCATTCTTCCCTTCGCTAGCAACATTTTTCTTTAAAATATAAAAACGTCCTGTAACACAGTTTGTTGGGATGTTTGTTGAGACAAACGTCCCAACAAAAATAAAAAAGGGATTTTCAATCGATCGCTAATAAAAAATAACAGCTGAAATGTAACCAGCGTAGAGGGCTGCAGCTTGTGAATTCCCTGGATATTTATTCATGAAGTGACGTTTAATGGGGTATACCGACACCGCATTGCCAAATCTTAGCATTTCTTCATTTAAGAAGCAATGGTTTCATTTGAATCCTTCTTGTAAAACCGGTGTAACTTTTATGACAACCCATGTCACGTGAGTGTTACCATATTTAATTCGGACGCAGCCGGGATACAGGGAATACGATCTTTGTTGTTGTTGTTTTTTCGTTCAAATGAGGTTAGAAACCTCATTTGAACAAAAAAACAACAACAACAAAGATCGTATTCCCTGTATTCCGGCTACGTCCGAATTAAATATGGTAACACTCACGCGACATGGATTGTCATAAAAGTTACACCGGTTTTACAAGAAGGATTCAAATCAAACATTCCCTGGAAGAAGAATCCTCAAAACGTTCTCGTTATAATTTACTGTTTGTTTAGTATTTTATGCTTTCTATGCGCATATGTTCTGTATTGAAATCAAATGATTATCAAACAGTAAATATTTATATCGGACTGAACAGGAACAAGCGTAGCGCTGAGCTTTATTTCTTCCTCGGACTTTGTTTGTTAGTTGCGTCACATATTTTGGCAATCCAATCAGAACGCGTAATAACAAAACAAAAACTAAAAACGTGATGTCGTATTGCAAAGAAATCAGATCGCAAAAAAAAAAAAAACACATACGCAACTTTTCCGCTAAGAAAAAAACTAAGCTGTTTCTGTTATAGTATGGAAGGGTTTTCATTTAAAGGAGTTGTTAAAATTGCAGTAATTGTTTTTTCAGCATTGTTATCACTCATAGCAACAGTGATTAAACCATTTGCCGTGTTTAAAAGTGCACATAGTGTTTAATATTCAATATGTTATAACTACAGCAATTTAGATCAAATTAATCTGATGAATATTGAATAAATCTAATTTAAATTAAACGAAATATAATCATTTCTAAATCATTATTTTATTTTCGTTAATGCAGTGCAACCTGATGTGAAGTCTGTTCTCTGCGGGAAACTGACAACATAAGCAAGTGATGTTTTTGTCTTCTTTTAGATTTGACAGGTCGCCAGCAAAACTACTACTGCGGTGGAAACTGCTTATAGGGGGCACACATTTTGCGATAAAAGTTTAATGCTGGTCAGCTCCACCTTTCTACATATCATCACGTCTTGATCACCAGCAAAAGATGGGTCTCTGTGCCTGTAAGACTACTACTTTTTACAACTCTTTTATTCCCAAAATGACGGCCTCATGGAAGCACCTTCCATCGTCCGTGGCATGTATGACTGATCCCATCATCTTTAAATGTTGCCTACTCAGTCACATTGCTGCGTCTCATTAGAAATGTTGTGTTTTTGCCCTTAGGTTTTCTTTTTATTCATTTTTTGTATGTGACCTGTTAACCCACTCTCCTCTGTAATGCCTCCGACCGAGCCCTGAGGAAGCATCAAATAAATAAATAAATAAATAAATAAACCCCTCCTCTAAGTGCAATGCGAAAAATCACTTCGCGCAGACTGTGTCGCCCAGTGTACCGCCTGCGTGCGAGGCGACTGAAAGCTTGGTAGCTCTGCTACTATGAAATGATAGTGAAACACTTTACACAAAAATTTAATTCGAGGTTAGATTTTCTCCGGTGAGCTTATGCCTGGTGAGCGTTTCTCCGGGATTCACAGCTTCTAATCTCTGTCACTGCCTCTATAACGCCTGATTCATATAATGGGCGCACGACTTGCCTAAAGCATCCTTTACGAAAGGCTTGACTACCCCGGCTTTTACGACTTTTGAATGACAGCTCTGTTTGGGAAGAACTGTTTTTTTGCCAATTTACCGTACTTCCAACTTAAATCAGTTCTAACCTATAAGCGTATGTCTAAGAATTGTAGTATTTCTTCCTATGGTTTTTCTACAGTGAACTGCAATTCTGCTCTCCGATCTCACCAATTTGTCAAGGGTTTCCGATAAATATTTTTTATGCGTGTTACAAAAAGGTTTGTCCTCTCGAGTTGATTAGATCAAATATTACAGACACATTTGAAATATGTGCTTGTGTATCATTTCTATAATATAAATTTCCCTTCTTGTCCAACTACTGATATACAATATGTTTTAAATAAATATGTAAAATTTAAAATGTTTAGCGTTTGATATCTTTGCAGCAAGTGAAAACAATTGAGGAACCCTCGAAGAAGAAGAACAAGCAAACTATGTTTGAAAAGTTGTTTGGGGCGATTTTGACCGGGACCATTCTGTCCGCGAATAACGACAGACTAACAGAACACAAACGATACTTTTGTGTTCTGTCTGGGTGTCGAATTAGAAATTGGTTATATATACTCAAGAATGTAACGATTGTTCGCTTGATCGGCCAGGAACAGAGGTGTTTTGCAGAGTCAAATGACATAAAACGCATAGGGAACGAAACAGCAATGATAAATAAATCAGGAAATGGCATCAGTCAATATTCAATGCAACCCGAAAACGGGTCAACATCTTTTCTGAAATTCTAGCTAAAAATGTCTGACAGTTTTCTTTGTTTTTGTTGTTGGTTTGTTGTTGTTTTAAATAAAAAAAAAACTTTTTTTTTTTTTTTTTTTTTTTTGGGGGGGGGGGGGGCGTTCCATTGCCAACATGCAAAAAAACCGGCGATCTCAGGTGCCATTTCTTCTTTTTGTTTGTTTACCTGTAGTTCAAAGGGCTTACTCTTGTTGAATTGCTTCGGTCGGGTTCCCTCCCGGGGCTTTTGTTAGTGTTTTCTGCTGAAGGGAAGAGCTAAGATTTTTAATCACCTTTTTTTATTTTTTCACTGTACGTATGCGGGAAGCTCTAAGATCGCAGCTGACATTATTCTTCTTCTGCTCCTTAGTGTATCTGTGTGACAAAGGACGTATGTTGGGTTCAACTGCTTCAGTCAGTGTTGCCTCCTGGACCTACGGTATGGGTGTGTTCCTTTGTGTGTTCGGAACGAACCCATACCTTTGTGTGTTCAGAACGAACTGACTTAGGATCGAGTCACCTTGAAAACTAAGTGTGTGTATGTGCGCGTGTGCGTGTGTGTGTGCATATGTGTATATATATCTGTGTGTATTTTGCGTTGTGGGTGATCTTGGGAGAAGAGTATAAAGGCGTCGTACGAAATAATAGGTATTTTCGTTAGCTGCGTTGGGTACAGGACATTTCAGTGCAAAACGTTTTGGTGCGGACATTTCGGTGCACGGACATTTCGTTACACGGACCTTTCGGTGCATGGACGTTTTTTTAACATATTTTATATAACATCTTAGCGAAGCGTGCACGCCTTTTCGATGGCACCAACAGTGACTAGGTCCAAATCTTTTCCAGCCATTAGCAACATTGAACACTTAAACTAGGGGGCACAAAAAAGCAAAACACTTTCGAGTTACTGGAAACTTCCAAGAATTAAACTTGGCGACAGAATAAGAAGGGCAACAGAGACAAATTAAGGATAATGAGGGTCATGTTTTTAAATTACCCGAGGCTGATGTAAACGTGGGTGGGATTACTTTATGAAATTAAAGCCGAGAAGATAAGAAGGTACGGGAACAGTGGTGTGTCAAACTCAGCAACTTCGCTTGTTTTTCCGAACCTTATACAGCCACAGAAACAGCGCGATAAGTTTTTGTTCACTTCTAAGAACCTCGAACCAACCCCAAACAACACACTTTGTTATCTACAAGGTCAGCTTAAAAAAATGCGTTTACAAAGACCTCTCGAAATAGCACTAAAGGCATGAACGAAAGGTACGCACGGAACAGAATCTTTTGTTCACTCCTAAGAACCTCAAACTAACCACAAACCACACGCTTCGTTATCTACTACGTCCGCTTAGTTAAAGAGCCTACTGGTGGACCTGGAACTTCGGTACAGCGCTAAATATTTTTCGAAAACGAAGATAAATACACGAAGTCTGCATGTCATCGTCCTATTTAATTTGATGTTGGTTAAGACCTGGTTGTAGCCTTAGGGTGACGGTCCACTTCCAAAGTAAACGTGGTGGGCTCAAACTTTTGCACAATGGGTTCTAATACGATAAGAACGCTGCTTTAAAGAGAAGGTGAGTGTTGTTTGCTCGAGTATTAAATAGCGATATGTTTTTCAATTTGTAAGAAAGACTGCGAAGTCAATCAATCTCCCAAGTTTAGCGTATTTTCAGCGTATGTTGTAGCCTAATCGCACACGGAATATAATCACATCATTATGATTTGATATGAATATAAAATAATTCGTAATAATGCTAAGCTATGAGTTAATTTCTAAACGACTTTGATTTAATTCACCTTTTATTCCTCACATACATATTGGAAATGCAGCAGGAAGCTCGGATGCAAGGCAAGAGCGTATACACTTGATGACAAGCCGTGTAACTTATCAATGAAGATACTCATGTCGCCTGCCAAATGGAACAAAAAGCCAGGTTGGCTTACTCCGCAATGAATGAGATAGCCAAAACAATGGATGAATGCAACCAAGTCGTTCTCGGAAGCCTCACTTCCGAGATGGCGCCGGAGCCATGCGGGTACCTACCACCTCAAGATATCACCAAGAGAACACTGACGTAAGCATTTAGGCTACTATAATTACTTGCCAGTTTGCAAATGTAGGCCATACTATTATAGTTTTGGAGGAGAAAGTTTATAAGAGGTATAAAAATGGCAGTGGAAACAATACTTACTATACTTTCGTTTTTTTGTACAGTTAAAGTGCTTAAAAGCGTACCTCTGTGATGCGCTTAGATCAAGATCATCTGATGGGCTAGTTGGTTGAATATCTAGACTAAAAAAAGGGCAAACGATTAGAAAAATAAGCGGGGACAAAACAAGGCGCTTAATTGCATGACGTGCCTTATGAAAGCATGGATGGATGGATGAATGAATCCGGCTGAGCCCTTTGGATCGGGTAGTAGCTTACGCCACGCAGCCATTTTGTTTTACCATTTAAGCTTAGAATATTTAAATGTGGAACCTATATTTACTCCACACTGCAAAGAAAGTGAGGCTATAAAACCCCCTTGCCATCAGTTAACGAGAAAATATAAATAAGAAGGCGCCCTTTACAGTCCATGCCAGGCACTACGAGCACTCCTGTGCCCCTTCTATTTGCCAACGCGTTAGCTATTTTTATTTCGCAGTTTGTAGGTGTTCAGAGCGTAGCTCCTCGTAGTTTTTAAAATCGTTAATTGCACGCATTGCTTATTCACATCTGTCACTGTTTTGAACCGTTGTACCAAAGATATCCCAGCTTTTTTTGCATGCAGGAGAGTTCGTGCAAGGGAGCAAAGGAACGATGTAACAGCGTACGATGAAATGGCGTTAAACGCCATTTCATCGAACGCTGTTTCATCAATAAGTGGACATTTCATCGAACGCAGATTCATCAAATCCCGTTTGATTGAATCGCTTGGCGCCGTTTCATCGAATTTCCCTTTACTGAATTTTAGCGTATTTCAATACTTTTTACATAATTTACTATTGATTTTGAAATAATTTTGACGTCGTCGCTCTCGAATCACCAGAAATAGAATTACCCTCCGGTTAATTGTTTCTTTTACCTAAATGTTGGTTAGTGAATTATAGAGGGTAGATTTAATATCAAAACTTAAGTGAGTCCGCGGCTTATTATTTTCTGACGAGGTAAGCGGCTGTTCTTCACCCCAAATATTTTCCCACTTTATGCACCTTTTTGCTCACGCGCAAAAGTCACTTTCTGAAACAGGAATCAGCTATTCTTCGCAGTATCTTCATTATATCCTAGGAGAATACCTTCTTTTTAAGAACGCACACTGTATGTCGAAAATTCGGCTTTTCTACTGTTCTGAACGTTACAATAAATTAACAAAGAGGGGAGGCAGGTCTTTCTTTCTGTATCATGCGACATGGAAACAGACCACTGCTTCAAGAACATGTCTTCGCCTTGAAACAGAAGATGTCTGTCCAACGACGAAGAGATGCCCTTGAACGAACGTGCGTTCATCACTGCACCCGGTGGTCACAGGTTTAAAAAACGTGTCGTCAGTGTTCCCGACGTTTATTAGCCACATTAACAGATGTCACATCATTTACTAGGAAAAAGAATCGACATAGGAAAAAATTATTTTTATAAATGTATAAGTTGAGAAATGATAATAACGTAACACTGACTATCCTCCCGGTAATAAAATAAAATTATTTCGTATATTTAGAATTCATTCTAATCAAGTAAACGGCGTTCGATGAATCGTCTTCGATGAAATGGTGTACGATGAAGCGGCGTTCGATAAAACGGCTTCGATGAAACGGTGTTCGATGAAACGGTGTTCGATGAAACGGTGTTCGATGAAATGTCCGGACCAAACATTGAAGGTTGCACCACAACTGTTTTTTCAAGTGTACAGCCTACACTGTAAAGTTTGCAGATCTGTTCTGCTTGCGGCTTATATGCAGCTAGCTTGTAAACACTGTCCTACGCGCACGCGAGCTCTGAGAGCACTTATTGGCGAGTATGGAGGGGTCTGCGAGCCAAGCACCATAATGGTTGACTACAAGCTTGCAGCCATGAACGCTTTCAAGGCGGTCTTCCCAATATCAGACGTGCGTGGGTGCTTCTTTCATGTATCCCAGTGCATGTATCCCAAGGTTCAATCTGTATAACAGCAAGAACTATATGCCTGTTGTCCTCAAATCAACTTGGAGGCCCGCATGATACCTGCTGTTTCAATGGTACCAAAGAGTGATGTGGAGGACATCTTCCCCGAACTTGCGTCCAGCATACACTCAGATATGCAACCAGTGATGGACTTCTTTGAAGGTACCTTTATAGGACGGCTAACGGCTGGGGGAAGGCGAGACGCACAGTCTCTGATGGAGCTCTGGAATCACCATGGCACCGTGCTCCAGTGCGACGCCAAGACCAACAACTCGGTGAAATCATGGAGCAGGGGATTTCAGGCTCATCTTCAGTACTCCCACCAGTTCGTTTGGAGGGGTATGGAGAATTTACGAAGAGATTACTGACTGCAGCTGCGCCGGCGTACGCAACTTGAGATGGGGCAGCGATTCAAGCCAACAGTATATGTGATGGCTTCGGAGCGCCTGCAGACACTCGCTAAAGAGTATGACCGCAACCCTGCTCTTTGATTTCTCAGAGGCGTTGCTCGTAATGTATCCTCCTACATTCTGATTGCATGTGTTTTGTAAATAAATGATGTTTCAAGTTAAAATAT
Organism: Ixodes scapularis; assembly: GCF_016920785.2. Classification (NCBI taxonomy): domain Eukaryota; kingdom Metazoa; phylum Arthropoda; class Arachnida; order Ixodida; family Ixodidae; genus Ixodes; species Ixodes scapularis. The sequence continues at coordinate 69,700,709 of NW_024609839.1, read as the reverse complement.
TGGGTCTAGCCTGAGATGTTATGCTTGCTTCCTACACCGAAAAGACCGTGCAGCGAAATGCCCAAGTCCGTGCACCGAAATGTCCATGCACCAAAAACTCCGCACCGAAAGGTCGTACACCGAAATATCCTGCACCGAAATGTCCGGATCCCAGCTGAGTTTAGACGCTTGTCTGTCATTTCTTTCTTTTTGTTCCTTCTAATACAGTGATGGATGTATCGTTAATATGGACACCTCCGCATCCCCCACAAAACCTCCATAATGTGAGCTGTTCATAACCAGTCAAAAATGGATGCATTCTCCTAGTTTGTCCCCGAAAATAGTGTCCATATACCGGACCCCCTGTATTAAGGGGTCCATAATAACGAGACATGACCGTATATCTTCAAGTTTACTTTCCACTCTCAGGGTGTTAACGTCGACGAAATGAAATTTAAAACAAATTAAGCGATTAGCAAATGGCACCTGGTGGATGTCACTAAAGCCTCGTTTAAATGTCCGTCTAGCAACATTGCCGGGTAGTCACGATGCTTGCCTAGCCTAGAACTATACATGCCTTGCACCTGACGTGATCCCGTAAGCTCTCCGGCCACCTCCAGAGAAAGGGGAAGGAGGACCTCTCATCTCACTAGGACTCTCTTTTGCGTGTCCCTGGCTTGCCCAGACGTCGCTATTCTCCCTCTCCAAGATTAAGATAAGATTAACCCGTCACTCAAAATTCGTAAGAAAACAGCTTTTCGGTTGGTTGTAGTGGCCCAGCCGCTGGCGTGCTTCGGTCATTTCGGTGGCTTCAACGGCCAGGACATTCTGTCGACGTGAGTCTCGCTTCAGCTTTACTCGTTCCGAGGCAGGCTACACCACGATTGTGCCGGATGTGACGTGCCCTCCGCTGGCTGCTCTCTGAGCGCTTGCCACCGTGGGCCGTTAATAACAAAAATACAGCCATCAGGCCCAAAATGCAAACGTGCGATTGTCATTTACCGATGGTGTGGATCCTATTCAGCCTATTTCTGGACATGGCCGGTATATTTTACATTTCGTTGAAGCATCCCATTAAAATGTAATCGTGATTAATCTTGCAAAGTGTTTATTGGCCCTCTCCGAATAAACTTTTTTGAGCGACAACCTTGATGATAACAGTGTGAACCCACTACCAAAGAGAGCAAAGGCGATTCTCAATTTTCCCAAGCAGTCGAACGCGAAACAAACCTGAGAATGTCTGGGCCTGATGATAAACTTTTTTCACAGCTTTCTTTGTTAATGCGCCACAACAAGAGAGCCGCTTACCGACATGTCGTACACAAAGCACAGTCAGAAGCAAGAAATCGCCCAGACTCAAAACCGAGCCCTCGCAATAAAACAAAATGACGGATTTGTTAATACAAAGTTGCTCAACCATTTCGCCGAACGCCAGACAAACATCATGACTGGAGATGTAAGCTTTCAAAACATTTAAATCGCGTAAAAACTACAACAACAACAACAACTCTTTACTGTATTTTTAACGTTGGGATATACATATATTAGTGAACACATTTTTGTCGTTGTTATCACCTGTTTTAAATACACACATACCGTTACCATTAACGGAAAGATTTGACTATAGTTAACTTATTTCTAAAAGTGATAGGTATTTGTCAAGTTTGGATTTACTATCCCTTGAAAGCATGCGCCCCAAGAGGAATTTGGTTAGAGCGTTACGATCGGGGCTTTCGTACTGTCTACGAGGCTTACCTTACCATCTACTCCCACTAAACATACTTACAAAACGACGGTCCGCGCCTCCCCCCGCCCCCCCCCCCCCCCTTCCCCTTTATGTTCCTTCAGAACTCCACAGCCGAAGCGGTTCCCGACACGCAAAGGTACGTTTTGCGACTTAAGGAGACCACAGGAGACGTAGTTCCGCAGTCAACACGACTTCCACGACATTAAAATCTATTTTTGTGAACACAGATTATGCGAATGGTACGAATGCATTCGTTCAACGCGACGCTTTCAGAAAACCTTTGAAATCGCCACATGACGATCTTTGTCCCGTTCTTAAGCGCCAGCCCATTACCTTCATTCTGGATCTCGGGTACAGAAAATACTATATATCAATCAGCTCAAGTCCGCTGTCTCGAATCCTCGCGTCAAAACGTCCTCCGAAAGGGAACTCAAGCCAACACAGCGGAACCGCGCAACACCTGAGCCCAAGACATCAATTCGCCGTCGTGCCCACTGGAAAACGATGCCTTGGCTTTCGATGAAGTGGAGAATGGTAGGGACACAGAACCCAAAACGAGGAAGACAAAGTGGAACCTCCCCCGAGAGTCAGCTCGTGTATTCGAGTCATTCGACCTCACCGCAATAGATCTGCCTCTATCAAGGCGACTAGAGGGAGGGTGTACACTTGCACACTTCCCCTCTTTCACCCCTCGGCTGACGATGCGGTGGGAAATGTGTGCTCGCCGGTCCAATCGGCCTCCATTTTTTAATAACCTTGCCGAGTCATCTCCGCGTGTGTGTGAGCGGGAGCGTAATCGTGTGGCGAGAAATAGACAATGGAATGATCCAACGGGCACGTAGCCGCAAACCGGACTCTCATCTTAGGCGTCGGCGATGAACATATTCTGTGTTACGGCGCCTAATTGGTTTCTTCGGTGATAACAAAAATCAGAAACACGACGAGCGCCGTGACGGTGCATCTTCGGTACTGCTTGATTGACTGCACGAGATGGTAGCGTCGACTTCGGTGGGACCTAAAGTGAAACAGAGGGTGGTAGAGACATTGTGACCTTAATGCATTGGGAGGGACACGACAAACAAAAACACGAGTCTTCGTGTAGGTACTTTTCTTGTCCCTCCCCATGCTCTCGATTGACCGTGCCTTTGTGTTTGTGTTGTCCCCTTAATAAACACAGCCTTGGCTCTTTTTCGCCAAACTCTACCTCCAACTGAGGACGTGAATCCTTGCTATTTGTTGCGCATGCCTCGTGTTATCCATTTGATTTTGAAAAATATGTTCTCGAACTTAGCCACTAGCTTTGAAAACTGAGATGGATAGGCATCCCCTTCAAACCTGAATGTTGAATTGTGTGGGCGCTTAGACAAACTCAAATGGAAAAAATTCTAAAAGACACAAGGCGCACGGCACGGGCCGATATTAAGAAAACGGGAGACGTGTGCTATAGCTTGACTCAGTTTCGCGCGTGGTTCATCGCGTAAATTAGGCTCGCAATCAAGCTGTGAAGAATTAGTGTGGTGTAGTTTGTGTCAGGAAGCCGTGTTCCAAGTGCCAGCAACAAATATCAGAGAGACATACGACGTCTTTTACCGTCAGCTCGGTAGAAGTAGAGTGTTTTATTATTATATTTGAAGTGGCAATTGCTAAGGTACAGTGCTAATCACACTTGTCTATAACGCGCAAGCGAGCGGCTTTCTCCGGGGAGCGCTATACTGGTGGCATTCGCGGAAACTAAGCTAGTCACGTGGCGCAGCATGGAACGGCCCGCTCGAGGGGTGTGCTGCCCACTTTATCAGCTGGCGGCGAACGCGGAAGGCTGCTCGCACGCTTTTTACAAACATCATTGCTCGAACAATAAACACACCAAAGCATGAAGGCGTGGCAACGATGTCGTCATCAAAAAACAAAAATATATCATAAAGCACTTTACTTTTATCGCTTATCAAGCTGATAGAATGGGAAGGACACCCCTTGAGCGGGCCGTTCCATGTTGTGCCACGTGACTAGCTTAGTTTCCGCGAATGCCACTAGTCCAGCGCTGCCCGGAGAAAGCCGCTCGCTCGCGCGTTATAGACAAGTGTGATTAGCACTGTACCATACTATGAAAATTTATTGCACCGACATGTTAATAGTTCATTGTCATTTTATAACAATGGAAATTTCTCAAATTTAAATAGAGCTGCCGGATCTCCTCAAGAGATTAAAGGGACCATGAAGGCAATTTAATTTTTTTTTAAGAAAGAAGATGTTTTCGGAAGCATTGGGGTCCTGGCACGCCACACAATTGTTTCTAGAACGTTGTGACTCTTATTTCTGTACCTGCAAATAAATTTGCGAAACCGAAACAAACATTCAGATTTCTTCCCTTTTTTGCTTCTGGAAAGAGAAGTGACGTGGGGGAGCACTGTCGGCATCGGTAGGATTTAGTGCACACTCAGTGTGGTTCCCGTGGTTCGCTCTAGTGCACGGCGGTCTGTGAAGAAAACCTGGAAGAAATGGACGACAACGCCGCGCTCGCAAACGAGTTTGAGCTCCCGTTCAGCGACCTCACGCCGACTGAACGGGAGATGCTGCTAAGGACGCTGCCGCGGTGGTGTGGGCTCCTTGCGCAAGGAAAGTGAGGGAATAGCGTCTTTCCTCGGACGCGGGAACTTCATGTTTTTACCCAGACTCTGGCTGACGTGAAGGTGCTGCTCAAAGTCTTCTGGTCGGAAATGCAACGAACAAATCCTGACACCGCTGTCCACAGCTCTACGCAAGACGACGGCGCGCAACCAAATGCTGCGCATTGCTGCATCGGTTGGCAGTTTATGCAAACTAACGTCGCCCGATCGACCGCACGTTTTTAGCCGACCTCTCGCGCAACCTACTACTGCACATAAACGCGGCATGATTGGTGAGACACCAGTTCGCAAAGCGAACACGAGACGACGCACAAAACCAAAACCAAAAGTCCGCCGCCCCCGGCGCTCGTACGTTTTTCTTTTTTTTTTTTTTGTCCATGGTTGCTCGATGCTTGTTACGCGCCCTAAAACGCGCCCGAGGTAACAGTGCGGGATGCGTTCAACCAGTGGCAAACGGAGGGATCGCTTCAGATTATGCTTTTATACGCGGCATGAAACCTATTAATTCCCAACTACAACTTCAAAAGATTATCCAACGTTCAAATAAAAATTTTTTATCACATCTCAACACCGAAATCGAAACCAAGAGCGCGTCTATCGTTTGAACCAATCGCCAGACGAGGAGCCCGTTGTCGTCACGCTTCGACGGCGCACTTTGGTTCACCTTTCTGCCGCCGCCTCGGTGGGGTCTCAGGCATCGTACCGGGCGCTGTTATTACCGCGCCTGTTTGCTCGATTGGTGCGGCACCCAAACTTCTGTTCGGGCTATAACTTGGTCAACAGTATTTGAGACGTGCCTGACATCCATTTCAATCGTCGAATTTAACTTCAAAACTCCCTTCATGGTCCCTTTAAAGGTATGATGTCCGCTATATTTATGACGAGAATAACGTACCTAAACTAACATATTAGCATATCGAGCAATTCTTGAATACTACCATGCTTAGACTAAAAGAATAACGAAACTAGACCTCATGGCTTAAACAACTTGAAGGTATGCACGTGTCTCCAATGTCCAGATCCGCCCGAGGGGTAAATTAGGTTTCTTCCAGTGGCGTTTATTAAGAACATTCAAATATATCGATAAAGCAGTGTTGTGCGCGAAACCACCCGACTGCAATAAGACGCACAAACATTAAACAGAAAAAGCAAATCAACTTGGCTCAATTGGGGCTAGCCCGAATCACTCAGGAGCCAATCATTAGTACGGGCCTCCCGTTTCGCGTATTTATGAGGCATAAAAGCTCCCAGCGAGAGACTTCTTGCATTGGCGTGCCCAGCTCCGCCGCGATGATTCTCATGAATGCCGTGGTTTATGTTTCGGGTAATTCTGGCTTTCATAAAACTTTCCGACTCCCACTGCCTATGTCAATATTGTTCGCCGATATCCTCGGTTCCTCGCTGAAGGAACCCTATACTGCGTAAATAGGAATGCCCCTGCCGTTATGTTGTCACAGGAAGAAATGATGACTTATACGACCCCAGGCGTTCGGACTCGTCCTGACTCGTGTTAGTGCAGTTGCATGTCTGAACTTTTTGCATGGCCATTTCGTCTGAATTTCCTAAGAAGTGTTCATGTAAAAAAAAAAAAAAAAACCTGCTATATATCGTTTCACATGAAAGGATGGTTCACACAGCCCTGTTTCCTTACGTTATGAAGTTTACTTGGGCTTACGGAGAGATACAACCGGAAGTCACCGGCACGTCCGTGCTTCGTACGAAGCGTTGCAACCAGCAAAACGAGTAGCTTGGTATGTGAAATGCGAACCACGAATGTAGCGCGCAGCGCGCTGCTACATTCGTGGTTCATGGTCCCCGCCGGTCACCGCCAGTCACCGTCAGTCACCGCCAGTCGCGTCCAGTCACTGCGGTGACTGGCGGTAGCATTCGACGCACGTAAGCTGCGTCGTTACGCAAAGGCTGGTTCAGATAGTCCCGCTCCCTTAGGTTACGTTAAAATACGAAAACTTACGTCTGCTTACGGCCCCAGTCACCGGAACATCAGTGATTCATGTTAAGCGTAGCCACCGGCTCAAGGAGATAGCCTGGCACGCGACATTCGAGAGACGAATGTTTTCGTCACTTGTATATACGTAACGTAAGAAAACGGTACTCTGTGAACCAACCTCTAGGATGGCCCGCGTAGGATGCTACTTGCCATCAAGGCCAATCCAATGCAGTGTGAGTCTCACGTGCCCTCCGGGAAGGGCCTAGGGACGCGTGTGGCGCCTGATCACGTCACACTACTAAACTACCAACTTTGAACTTTATTTAAACAAGCTCGTGCTAAAAACCCGAGACACAAAGCTTCTCTTGACTGAGTTCCGCGCTCCTGCACGTTCAGAACAGCGCTGTGAACGTGATACGAATGCATGGCTGGATGAACCAGGATACCTAGTAGCGCCCGTTGCAGTTTATCACAACAAAAAACTTGGTATGGAAGCCACAAAGTCACAGCCGTATGTTCGCTATCCTACTTCACTATTTCGCTATTCAAAATATTAGCATCTATTGTGGCGAGTATTGTAGTTTGTAATAACTATTAGCTATTGTTTCTTAAGTTGTTGTCTCTCAGAATTGTAGTTAGAAGCCCCGTTATTATTACCACAGTGGTTCTTTCATCAACTAGACAGCATTCACAAATAATGACGAATATACAAACCTCCGTCGCATTTATAGTAGGTGACAGGTTTAGAATTCATTGAAGCATGTTTCTCAGAGGGCTTCTCGAATTTACACGGACGTCTCTTATTGTATGACTTCATGTGAAATTGAACGCAACACTCCCGTAACGATAGGTGCATTTATTTGCTTCAAGAAATATACAGGTGTTTTTCTTTTTTTGCTTTATAGCTTTGTCAAAAAAACGCGCAAGCTACATTAATTGGATTTAAGCAGGTGGGTTATCAGAGATTTTCCTTAAGTCTTTTTGAACATGCTTTTACGACTGCGTCTTAAGAACGCCAGGCGGTGTAAATATGTCATTCACCCGAGAAGGCTGGAAAGGGAATCTGCCGACACCTTCCATTCTAGTCCTTAAAGGGAAACTGAAGCGGTTCTCTATTTGAGAAAAAACATTTCAATGGCCTTCATTCTACCTCCAGGATGAGGAATATCAAGATTATTTTTCAATTTGGTGCACGGAGGCTTCAGAAATTAATTTTTAAAGTACCGCCGCAGCCCCTCCTTCCCGGGGCGTGACGTCACACTAGGAGCCTTCGGAATATCTCCTCTCGCGCATCTTCAGCGCCTGTCAAAGCTATGCACGCGCACTCTTGCTATTTTCAGAAAGGTCAGAAAGAGACGTCACGACTGGTGTCAGTGCGGGGAAATATACCTGGCAAGCTTGCGTAGCACGCGCTGAACACACGAGCGACACGCGCTTGGCGGCCCGAAGATCCTAGTATGACGTCACGACTGGTCGAATGTTTTTTCGCTTTTTCTCGCTTATAGTTGCATCTTCAGGGAAAACAAAAGTGATATTCAGATTCACGGGATAAAAATACGCCAGAATTCACCTCTAACTCGTTTTTTTCAAGAAGTGTTTCAGCTTCCCTTTAAGAGTCGTCGATTTTACCCGAGTCGGCTATACTGCCATGAGGGCATGACAAAGAGGCTAACCCTCATGATAAGTCGGATAATTGAATATAAGTTGTTCATTATCCTTTTATAAACAAAAATAAGCACATGTTTTCAATTAAAAACTTCCCGAGTGACATTAAAAACCACTAAATAAGTAAATTTGAGGAAATTTCGTGGACGTGAGAAGCGCGTTGCCGACCAACGAAAACATTAACCGACATGTAGAAAACTTATCTTTGTCAAATTTACCATTTCTTCCTCCCAGCGGTATCTTGGCGGTGAAAGACGTTTTTTGTATTGGGCTATTGGGAATGAATAAACCGAGATCAGCCAATAACTCGGAGCTCGCGAGCGGGGTGTCACAGCGAGCTTATAACCTTTCAAGTGCCTTCCTTCCTACCAAGCGCGCTCCACCCAAATCTTTCATCCTAAACGTCATCTCTCTTTTTTTCTTTTGTTGCGGTGAAAGGTAGGAGGTTCTATTCTAGACTTCTCGGCTGCTCACTATCAAGGGGTTTGAACGTGAAAATAAACGTTTAGCACTAGCGGCGCACTTTTTATTTGTAACCAAAATAATCTATCCCTGCTAATGCTGCCCGATCGATTTGAGCACTAGGCATAATTTTTTATATGAAATCGTGGTGTGTTCACCGCCATATGATTGAAGTGCCACAATTCATGGCCATACAACCAGGCAAGCGTGGGTATTTTGTTTTTGATATTAATTTCTGTGAAGCACCAGTGCATCTCCGCAAAACACCTGCGGGAGAGCGCAATAGTTGACAATGGACAATGTGTAAAACCGAGGCGCCCCTAGCGGCTCAGGTGCATTCTGGGAAGCATTTGTTAACGAAGAGTTTAGTTTCTGTTTCCCCGATCGGACCGCGGTCAGCCGCAAGCGGACACCGCGGACCTCCACCACGGCCTTCAAGGCAGCACGCCTCGCCGAGTCTTCGTAGGTTGACCAACAGCTGCATGGGACGCAGTAAGTACACTTCCCTTCTGGAGACCTTATCACACCGTAACTAATCAAAGGCGAAGGCCAACCGCGTTGCTTCAGCGAAACCAAACCTAGTGTCCATCGGCGTACAATGCATTACACACCGATACTTTCTGTGTGTTGTTTGTTTTCGACTTCGATAGACTTAGAGGAGGGTCAGAGGCAAGATTAGCATCGGGCTTTCACGATGTTTTTATTTCGTGTTTTATCTATCGTTTTTCAAGCATCTTTTTTTTTTTTACTTTCATTGCCTGAACTTTTGGGGCAACTAGCTGCCACCTTGTCTTCCTCTCTTCAGAACTTTCCTCGAGACGGGACCTCGTACCAGGTAATCGTTGTTTAGCCGATGGATATCTCAAAGCTTTTAGACATTACGTATAAAACATTGCGTTGTTATTTCAGCCCCCGTCGACTTCTCTTGTGTAGAAAATGCTGTGTAATATTATTAAACCTTTAAAGTTGTTGTGCATGTAGATGATCTTGTATTTTCTTGATAATGCCTTTCAAGATATCCTACAATCGCGTGGTTGTGACGTAATTTGACTGTGTCCATTCTTGTTTCTCTTTAATCTCTTTATTTTGCTTTTTTTGGTGATGCTGTAATCTGTATGACATGTTGATTATTTCCGTTCTAGTGTTGCATAAATGCCAATGTGGGGCCTGTGGCTTTATCAAATTGGTCTTGTGACCGATTTTTCCACAAGCCTCCAGTATCATGTACGCTGTACTTGACGCAAAAAAAAAAATAAACAACAACAAATCACCACTTCTCTGATGGTATCCCGACGCCGGGACACTACAGCTTGCTTCAAAGGTCGCTTTTTGCGTACCATGCTAGCGCTGCACATGGTAAACCCGATTGCGTGAAAATGCGCTTAAACGTAGACGATGGTGTGCACATATTCACGGCAGTATACGCTGCCTGAGTAGGCGCACTTGTACTAGATCTTTGCGTTGAGCGGGAGCTGTGATTATGAAAACAATTTATTAGGAGCGATTTCGCAGCGTGCGACTTCATACTGTCTAAGGTTGCGCTGGTGCTTTTTTATGGGGGGGGGGGGGGGGGGGGGCTTGTCATCAGGCAAAACTGCTGTCTTTTTATTTGCTCAGCAATAAATTCTGTATTCCGAGGTGATGTCGCAATACGCCACATATCACAGATTCATATCATGATGTTTGTTTTCCGCTAATGTAAAATGTAAAAATTACAAAATAAATAAAATATAATTGATGGTGCGTGATGTTAAGGGCTTATTCGGTTTTTCTCCGGGCTGCTTCTCATCAACCATTGGGGAGATCCCAAAGGGTTCTGGACTAAAGAGCGAAAAACATTCCAAAAACCTTATGCGAAGCAAGCATCTAGAAATATCAGGCTTTATCTTAAATATTCAGCAACTTTGACAAAGGCAAAATTTAAAAAAAAAAATTTTCACAAAGAAAAACAAAAAAAAAAAAACAGCACAGAGTCAGTTTTGTGACCGGCGCTGATGTGGCCGTGATACGTGGGAACTGCTCGTGCACAGCTACGCTTGGCGGCGTCTGCAATCGTGTGGGTACCCTGATGTGGCTTGTGTTCGATGTTCTTCGTCATGGGTACCTGTACGTTTACTACTAGCTTGCATGTACTCAACGCACACAACCGCGGGGCATAGGAAGCTGGTCAGGACGCCTAGAAACACAGACGAAGACAGTATGTACCCAATGTGGCAGTGGTGAGGCAACCCCTAGACACTAGAAAGCCATGTCAGCCCACAGAGGAGGACCTGCAGGTCCTTGTCAGGGACATTGACGTGCCTGGGCGCTGTTCAAAGAAAAGAACATCATTAAAAAACAAATTACCTTTCAAATCTAAAAGCTGATTTGAAAAAAAATAAAAATAAAACCAACAAGTTGCTTGGTGATGTTGCAGAACCCGGTGGTGCTTCCCACAATGATTCTATGGCATGACCTCGATCAAGGAAACATGACACCTTAGGATTTTATTATAGTGAAACAACCATATGACTTGGAACTCCAAACACGAAGACAGCGTGCGAAACGTCTGTCGCACGCAGAGCGGGCAGCCTGAATAACCGCCTCCCGGTTTGGTGACATGGCGAGACGGCGGAATGAGTTCAAAAAAGAACTCGCAAGGGTTGTTCCAGAAAGCGTGTGCCGTCTCACTAAGTAAATGCAAATGGGGTAGAGAAATAAAGGGCCCGTCCTTAAGAAGCATGAAGAGCACAGCTGCAAGGTGTCTCTGGTTGGCTTGTGCGTCAACCCGGAGTAAATTCTCAAATGATAAATTTGTATGTGGGAAAAAAAAGGGGTGGGTGCGAGTTTTCTTAAACATCTAATATAAGACGCCCCGCTTCCCACCTCTCTACATCTGCATTTGCCATTGCGTTAGGCCTCGTTGAGATTACGACGCTTGCCAAGGCAAAAGGACTAAAATTGGAACGTCAGAAGCAATAAAAATAAAATAGCAGCTCAAATATGGTGCCTGGAACACATCTCCGACTGGTGTGTTTAGCGCGCCCAAAAAAGCGGTCCCTCGATTTCTGCCTGATGACGTCATACAAGTGTCATGTTGTCGCCGGTCGCTATCCTAGCGGCGTCCCAACAGCGGTGGTGTTTGTAGCAGATGCATGATCTGCTCCAAGTCGCTCTCAAGTGTGGCGATCCACGGAAGTTTCGGCAGCCAGAAGTTGGGATGCTATGACGACAGCGACACTCGTGTTCGGTTGTGCTATTTGCAGCCTCCTCATTAGCATTTCTACGGCCAGCCACGAGGATCGCGACACGCAACAGCTTGACACTTCGGCTTCTGTGACGTCATTTGTTGCCACTTTGGGACCACTTTTGATGTATGGGCGGGATAGGACGTTAAACACACCAGTCGAAGACGCGCTCCAGGCACCATAGCTAAAGTATTGAAGGATGGGCAGCTGAAGCGGACTCACAAATGCCACTTTTAGGTGCAGGCATAAATTGGCCATGCTGTTCTATGTTATGAATTCGCGGTGGATAGTAGAGCAGGTGCTGCATTTGTTCGAATACAGTTTGACAAAGAGTTAAATATGGCAATATGTGTTTGAGAAGCTACTCAGTTTTCACAAACATACACAGCAGCGAACTGTAATCAAAGTAATTCGATGAGATAGATGAGGCCTCATCTGACCCTTTTTTCAAGAATATTTCTTGCTTGCACACTACATGTCCAAATAATTAGGTGTTTTGGCGGTGTTTATATGTTCGTGATTAATTGTTCAAATATGTATCCATGTTAAATTATAATTTTTAAAACCTTTCAATTTCTTTTACATTTCCCGTATCTCGAATGCACATACATGAAAAAGTACTGAATGCCTGTGATAACACTTTACCAGAAGTGAGGAAGACTTACTATGACACTTGTAAAGGTTCCCAAATACTCATACGACAAGAATGTGGACCCCAGAGGCAATGCCCTTCACGACGCCATAGAAATGTCTGCACTCTATTTGGTTGATGCATCGGACACGCCCACGAGAGTGGGGCTGCACTCCCGACAGCGCCACATCACACCGGAACCTTTCCGACACCAAGATTTGTCCGTAAATGGGACACAATCTCCATCACCTGGGGCAGCGATCACTACCCGATTCTTATTACCCTTAAGAGCAAAAAAAAAAATGCAAGAGCGCAGCACGCGCGCGCGTATCTACAGGAACATTTACCGCCAGCTTACGAAGCAGCCACCTTTCGATTCCTTCGAGCAACTCGCCAGCACCACATACAATGCTATGCCCGCGGCGTCAGAGATGACTGAATGCGACGAGACAACCTCGTGCATGGGTGCACACCTTGGAAACCTCTGGAAAAGAGTGCACGAGCTCACGCAACGATACCGCTATGGCACTAAGCGCCACCGCGATCTCATGCAACTTAAGAAACGTCAGAAAACCATACAAGCCCAACAGCATCTACTTGAGACGGTGACCTGGCACTCCAATTGCGCAAAGCTCCGAAAAATTCATGGGCTTCACGCCTATAGGGCATTCTCTGCAGCACGCTCGGAAAGAAGGAAGGACAGCCCCACTGAAAGGCCTTGTCCTGCAAGGGCACCCAGCGGAGGTGGAAACGAAGGTGATACGGACCTTTTTCTCCCACGCTCGCGGCAGCCCAGCACCCTATCTTCCGGAGAGAACAATGACAAACCATTATCCAGGGCTTGAAGCTCCTTTCATCTTGGTGGAGCTTACCGCGGCACTATTGAGAAGTAAGGCCCGCTCAACCCCGAGGGCCGATAAGTCAATTGGCAAGACGCTCGAAATGTACCTCTTTCAGCGCAGCAACAGCTACTTGACATCATCAATGACTCCAGGGAACGGGGCTTCATGCCTGATACCCTCAAGCTTTTGCTTACACATCCGATACTTAAAGGCAACAAGGACTCCACAAAGCCCAGGAACCCACGCCCCATATGACTTACGCCAACAATTTGTAAGCTTATCGAACGAGCGCCACTCGCCCGGATGCAACACTGCCTCGAATACGTCCAACCGGGCCTTCACCCGGAGCAGGCAGACTTCCGTCCCGACATCGGTACGAACGACTGTCTCTGACTCCTGCGGTGAGTGATGAACAAAAAATTTCCAAACCTCATGCCTGACCATGCCCTCGCCATTGACATGCGAAAGGCCTTTGGCAACGTTCGGCAGGGAGCCATCCTTCATGACCTGGCTCGGAGACCCCAGCCAACGAGCCTACAACTGGATTCGTTGCTTTATTCACAGTGTAAGCCCATACGCCTTCATAGAACCGCACCAGTGCGAAAGCCATGCACATTTTCTCCTGACAGAAGCGTGCCAATGCTTTTCAATCTCGTAATGGCACGGTTATCGGATGCCCCAGAACGGGACACTACCGGCACGATTCCCTATTTATGCAGATGACATTACGATTCGAACTGAAGCTAGCGACCACCTAAACGAAGAACAAATGTCAATTGAACTGCAAGCAGCAGTCCCAAGCCTAAAGACAACTCTAGATGCACTGGGGCTGAAACAACCGCCTGAGAAAACCGAACTCATCAGCACTGACGGAAAGCGCGTCAGCAGTCCGAGGAAGCAAATCACCCTGGTGCTCGCTCGGCACCCGTCAGCTCAACAAACGCACATATTCGCACCCTTGCTGCCCAGATTGTCAGCTGCAATAGCACATACAAGTGGATTCAAACGTTACGTAAGAACTGTACTTCACGCTGTCCGCCGCACGTCCAGCCTCTATGGCGGGCGCGACGAAGCTCAACCGCAACCCTTGCGCGTGCGGCTCCAGTCGGCAGAATCCTCATGGAGCGCCGGTATACGAACTCTCCCTGAATGACTTACACGACATAGAACAACTTTTTATTTTATTTATTTATTTATGTATACTGCGACCTCAGTTGAGGTCATTGCAGGAGTGGATTACACAACTAAAAACATGAGTAGAGAGAACAATAAACGAGAACATATTCAACCACGCAGAGCCACGCTCCGTAGAGTAATGGGGCTGCCCAAGCATACCAGGGTGACCCTCCTCCAGCAGTTAGCACCAATACCTCCGATCCACACCATCATTACCGACACCCGTATCCATTCGGATACGGGCCTCGGACAGCTCCTTTCAGAGGAAGCTGACAACCCTATGGGACAAAAAGCGGCGGTGCGATGCAATGCCAGACGTTAGTGAAACCATTTCACCCTGGGAAACACTTCCACATAAAAGCCTCCCCAACCACCCCATGCTCAGATTGGCCGCAGAGGCTAGTCGTAATCGTAGCTGCCGGCACGTCAGAAGTGTGGTCAGCGCTATCAACGTCTATACGGAAACAACGGCAAGGAGCGACAGAGCCAGCATAGCCTGCCTCTGCGATATCGACCCCCACATACAAGGGCAGCACTCATTCGCTCTCCCACAGGGCACCGTACTTCAAACGGAACTCTTCGGTCTGTTTGGGAGCACTAGAGGACGTAGAGCACATTGCCTTCACTGACAGAACCGCGACCCTCCAACACCAATATCGCCTCTTAACAGACTCCTTTACAGCGGTGCAGGAGCTATCATCCTCCACCATGGAAGACGCCGCAGCGAATCAAATTAGAAAAAGATTGCAGATGCTTCAAGAATTTGGAATCAGGGTAAGCATACGCTGGACCCAAGTAGAAAGTGTATGACGGGGCTAATGCTACGGCGCATGCAGCAGCCGTATAGGCATGCGGGACAGAACACGCTTACGCCACCCGGCACCCCGACAATCCAACAGTCTAGACACCCTATCACCTGCACCCGAACGAAGAACCCTAGGGCAGGCACATAGCCCATATTCACGTTATTCATAACTCCATCAAGGCCGCTAGCAAACAGCATATCATGGAGGCTACACCATGTACGCCTCTCATTAAATGACTTTCTAGGGCGCAAGAAGTTTTTCTAAACAAAGTCATCGCGAAACCCGGCCTACACACCACACATAGTCAGTTAGTGGCGGCCGCCTCCTTTATCAGCCACACGACCAAGATGTAGAAACCGTCTCCGACAGCGTCCCGCAGATCTGTGGCATCCCATAAAGCACTGTCCTGCCTTCTCACAAAGCCGAGACCTCATCGACGACCTACACGCGACCTCTCTAGCAGCCCTTACTGCTATTATACAAAGAGATGATGGCGCCCAAAGGGTTGTCGCAGATTATGGAAAAATGAGTGGCCTATACCGAGCGGTGTAGTCTTAGTAGAATGCCCTAGCACCCTGCCCGACATGTGGAAATGAACTAACCGCCTCTCCTACCTCCCATTTCCCCACAGCGGCCCCGAGCCATCCGTATCACTATAGGACTTCAATCAATCAATCAATAAATTCCCTCTTCTCTTTTGTCTTGTGGTGGTCAGGAAAGACGTCCGTCGATGCAATCAACAAACTTATCTTTATCACCACACAAAAACTGAAAAGAACATAAAAAATGGCTCCGTTGAGACCGCCCTGCTACATCGTCGAACGCTGCCAGGCTCGTGCTGTTCTCTTCGAACCCGGAGCTCGGTGCCGGCGGTGCTGCTCGTGCCGCGCGCTTGAAACGTCATTAGCTGCTGACGTTGCGTGAGTCACTGCTGTAAGTCTCGCGCTTTGGCGCCACCGCTGTAAGTCTCGCGCTTTGTCGCCACCGCTCTAAGTCTCGCGCTTTGGCGCTACAAGGGCTCCCCCCCTAGAGGAGTCGCTAGGGCGATGTTGTGCCCAAGAGACGGAGCGATGATGCTGATGCTCGGTGGCTTGTAAGGATGGTGCCGACGGCTGGCATGAAGGCGGCCAATGTAGAGGGTGTAGGCTGGATGCGGACGATAGTTCAATGTGAGCAGGCTTCAGGCGGTCGACGCAGATGGTGTCATGCCGCCCGTTCAAATCCAGAACGAAATACTTGTCGCGCCTTTCGAGGACCTTGAAAGGGCCATCGTAAGGTTGTTGCAGAGGCTTCCGGACTGCATCTCGACGCAAGAAAACGTGTGTGGCCGAGGTTAACTCGTCGCATACGTACGTCGGATGACGGTCGTGTTGCCTTGTTGGTGTGGCACGCAGGTTCCGCATAACTTCTCGAAGCTGGGTGGCATAGCTGAAAGGATCGGGCACAGTAGAAGTGGGAGGCGTCACGAACATTTCTCCTGGGAGGCGAAGTGACTGCCCGTAGACTAGGTCTGCGGCAGTGCATCCCAAGTCTGGTTTTAGTGTTGTGCGGAGGCCTAGAAGCACGATGGGAAGAAGTGTGCTCCAGTTGTTCGGGTCGTTGTGTGCTCTAAGTGCGGCCTTTAGGGTACGATGAAATCTTTCCACCAGGCCGTTAGCAGCGGGATGGTACGCTGTTGTTCGAATTCGGGAGGATCCGATAAGAGTCATGATCTCGTTAAACAAACGAGATTCGAATTGTGCGCCTCTGTCGGTGGAAATAGATGACGGAACTCCAAATCGTGAAATCCAACCACTGACGATTGTCTTCGCAATGGTTTCCGCGCGGATGTCTGCGATAGGGAAAACTTCTGGCCAGCGGGTGAATCTGTCTATGCAAGTGAGCATGTAGATAAATCCAGCGGATGGTGGCAAAGGACCGACGATGTCCACGTGGATGTTGTCGAAGCGAGCGGTGGGTGTCTGTACTGTGGCGAAAGGTGCAAAGGTATGTCGATGAACCTTAGACAGCTGACACTGCAGACACGTGCGAGCCCATTCACGCACATCTTTGTTCATCCCTTGCCAAACGAAGCGTTGGGCGATGAGATGTTGGGTCGCCCGAATGCCGGGATGAGAAGGGTTGTGCAGTGAGTTAAAAATGGATCGCCGAAACGTTGGAGGTACCACCGGTCGGGGAGATCCCGTGGACATGTCACAAATTATTGTTGTGTTGCAGCCTGGCAGCAACACGTCACGCAGGTCAAGGTTGCTAGATGCTGATCGTAGCCTTGGGATATCTTGGTCGCCTTGCTGTGCTGCTGCTAGTGGCGAAATCCACAGCTGTGGGAATGGCGTTGCAGCAAGGTATCCGTGACAACGCATCAGCAGCCGAGTTGTCTGTGCCTTTGATATGGCAAATGTCACTTGTGAACTCCGCAATAAATGAAAGGTGCCGACTCTCTCGAGGAGAGAGACGGTTGCTGGTCGTTTGAAGTGCATAAGTTATCGGCTTATGGTCGGTGAGGATGTGAAATTGCCGACCCTCTAAATAATGCCGAAAATGTTTGATGGTGAGGTATTTGCCGAGTAGTTCTCGTCCAAAAGTGCTGTACCGGGACTCGGCTGGCGCCAACTTCTTGGAAAAGAACCCAAGGGGCTGCCAGTTTTCGTCAATGAACTGCTGCAGTACTCCTCCTACAGCTACGTCCGAGGCATCCGTCATGATCGAGAGAGGTGCACCAGCGAGCGGGTGCGCCAACATTGCGGCTTCTGCGAGCGATGACTTGATAGTTAGGAATGCCTCCGCTGCCTCTGGAGACCATGGTAGAGGTGTGGTGTCCCGCTGAGTTCCCTTTAGGAGATCAGTCAGTGGTTGGAGGACAGTGGCGCAATGCGGCACAAAACGGCGATAGAAATTCACGAGGCCAAGGAACTCGCGAAGCTTCTTGCGTGATGTAGGCGTTGGGAAGTTCTTGACTGCGTCGACTTTGGATGGAAGAGGGCGAACGCCATTGGAGTCGACCCTGTGGCCAAGAAAGTCCAGTTGTGAAACGCCAAACTCGCACTTGGCCTTGTTGAGGATGAGCCCGTATTCCGCCATGCGCTGGAAAAGGATCTCCAGGTGTTCGAGATGTTGTTCGTAGTTAGCGCTGGACACCAGGATGTCGTCGATATAGGCAAAACAAAAGGTAAGCCCACGGGTGACGCTGTCGACAAACCGTTGAAATGTCTGGGCCGTGTTACGAAGGCCGAAAGGCATCCTCACATACTCGAAAAGTCCAAAAGGTGTTGTGATGGCTGTTTTCGGTATGTCACCTGGTTCCACGGGGATCTGATGGTACGCTTTGACCAGGTCAATTTTTGAAAAGATGGTTGCTCCCTCCAAGGACGCCGAGAAATCCGTGATGTAGGGTAGGGGGTAGCGGTCTGGAATGGTGTTGTTGTTCAGAGCGCGGTAGTCTCCGCAGGGCCGCCAATCACCTGGGGGTTTCTTTTGCACCATATGGAGGGGTGATGCCCATGGGCTGGACGATGGTCTGATGATACCGAGTTCAAGCATGTGCTCGAACTCGGCTTTCGCTATCTTCAACCGTTCGTCCACAAGGCGTCGTGGACGAGCATGAGTGGGAGGTCCGGATGTTACGATGTGATGTGTCACGTCATGCTTTACTGGTTGCAGAAAGTTGGCGGGACGTGTAAGCGACGGGAACCGTTGGAGTAGGTCTTCAAACTTTGTAGTGATTGGAATACAACGTTCTGGGAGTGGTGAGATGGATGCTATGCCTTGGACAGCTAGGTGAGTGGTGACATCTACAAGGCGTAACCGTTGCATGTCCACTAGCAGGTTATAGTTGTGGAGAAAATCTGCTCCAAGGATCGGGTCTGTCACGTCGGCAACCAGGAAAATCCATCTTAGCGGTCTTCTTAACCCGATGTTGAGGGTCAGAGCTCGTTCACCATACGTCGCGATAGCGGACTTGTTTGCGGCCTGCAAGGTGACGTTAGCGCGTTGCGGCTTGATTGACATGGCCGTCACGGGTAGGACGCTTACTGCGGCGCCGGTGTCGACTAAAAACCGAAGACCAGTATTCTTGTCTAGTACAAAAAACAGACGGCTGGTTTCGGAACCGGCACCACTCGCCGCCTCTAGTGGTGGGTCTGGGCGTTTTCCGAGGCCGTGCATGGTGAAACGCATTTCTTGGCTTGCGCGCCGAAAGTGCGATGGTACCAGCACGTACCTCTTGAGGGCGAGGGATGTCGGGGCCTACGCTGTCGGGAAGATGACCTTGGTCGATGGCCTGCTGGAATGCGATCGGTGAGAGCGGCGATCCGTGCAGAGAGTTGTCCAATCTCCTTGTGGAACTCCTCTCGAAGGTTGTTGACGTCACATGGAGGTGTCACCACTTCGGCCGAAGGAGTCGCGGGAAGCGATGGTCCGGACTGGTTTTGGACGTGTGCGATGGTGGGCACTGCGACTTCCATGACAGAGTCCGCGAGCTTTGCCAGATCCTCAAGGTTGAGTCCAGCGGCAGCGGCGAGAACCATGCGCACACCTGTCGGGAGCCGTTGCAGAAAAAGTTCTCGCAGCAGCGCTACATCGAATGTCGGCGCCTTCTCACCCAACAGTTGTTGAAGGCGACGCAGTCGTTGTGTTGGCATGCGGTCGCCCAGCTCCTCTGAAGTAAGGAGCTGTTGCAGTCGGCGCTGTTCCGACGACGTGGTCCTCCGTATGAGCTCCGCCTTGAGGGTGTCGTAGGGGGAGTCTGCCGGTGGTGTCAGGACCAGATCCCGAATTTCCGCCGCGATGTTCGGCGGAAGCGCTGCGATGATGTGGTGGAACCTCTGGACTTGTGATGTTATCCGGGCCGTGGCGAACTGGCTCTCCACCTGGGCGAACCAGATCTGAGGGTCCGCTGGCCAGAACTGAGGCAGTCGAAGGTGTAAAGCTGAAAGTCCACCAGTCGCGGGTTCACCAGACTGCGCCATGACGACTGGAAGCGGTTGATGAGCTTGGCGCAGCAGGGAAAGGGCTTCAGAGGTGCGGCGTTCCTCGGGTCACCAATTTGTGGTGGTCAGGAAAGACGTCCGTCGATGCAATCAACAAACTTATCTTTATCACCACACAAAAACTGAAAAGAACATAAAAAATGGCTCCGTTGAGACCGCCCTGCTACATCGTCGAACGCTGCCAGGCTCGTGCTGTTCTCTTCGAACCCGGAGCTCGGTGCCGGCGGTGCTGCTCGTGCCGCGCGCTTGAAACGTCATTAGCTGCTGACGTTGCGTGAGTCACTGCTGTAAGTCTCGCGCTTTGGCGCCACCGCTGTAAGTCTCGCGCTTTGTCGCCACCGCTCTAAGTCTCGCGCTTTGGCGCTACAGTCTTTTCTATCTCTCGTCGTCATTTTCCTTCTTGTCTTTCTCTTGGAACTGTACATACGCCATAGTTTTTGTCCTTAACCGTCCTGGGGTGATAAAGAACGATGTTTCTAATAGCAGCCATTTCGGTACAGGTGTTTGGTTTCATGTCCTGACGCGTTCTTTCCAGTGTTGGCGGTAACGCGTTACAAGTAACGGCGTTACCGATAACGCGTTACTTTTTTTGGTAACGTAGTAACGTACTCGTTTCTTTTCCAAAGAAGTAACGGGTAACATACTTGCGTTACTTATTTTGAGTAACGTGTAACGACATTACGTTATGTTACTTTACTTCCTAAAACTTAAAAAAATTATATTTTAATTTTTTTGTGTGTTTTTTAAGTGCCAAGTCATAAATTCCTTAGTCAAAAAATGCCGTGTCCTCCACTTTTCTTTGACGTCAGTGCTTGTCAGATTTGACGTCACACGCCACCTGCCACTGGTTTTCTCCCGCGGTTTGTTGACCTCGCTACCGCCGTCGCCTCGGCTGGAAGGCCAAAGAGGTCCGGCTTCGGGTGGATTTGGGAGATTCCTGCGTCGAAGCCTGTGTTTCGCTTCCCGCTGGGAAAGAGAATGACACCTTCGTGTCATTCCCTTTTCCATGTTTTAAATCAGCTTCATATATACTTCCGCGTTTTTTCTTTTAATTATTCGGGTGAAACCCTAAAAAAGAGAGGGTAATTAATTTTCCGCATAGACATATTTAAGCTATGGCGCTTACGCACATATCAAACGTCGAAACAGCAAATGTTTTAATTCGTGACTAAAAAGTAACGCAACAGTAACGTGCGTTACTTTTTATCAGTAACGATAACGGTAACGCGTTCCTTTTATTTTTTGAGGTACCGTAGGTTGGTAACGCGCTACATTTATTTGCAAGTAACGAGTAACGTATTTAGTTACTTTTTTTCGGTAACGCATACAACACTGGTTCTTCTTTCTCTCAAGGTTGGAAAGGAAACCGGAACATGTTCACGCTCGGGTGCTTTTGTTGTTATGGCAGTTTTTGACGCAAAATTACATGTGCATCTTCCTATTTTTCGGGCGGAGATTTTCGTCATTACAGGAAGGCTTCTTTTTAACTGTTGCCATGAAATACTACCCGGAAACTACACCCAACTGTGGGTAGAACGCAGGTTTACAGCGTTGCGAATGGCGGAACCTCGACGGAGTAGACTGGCCATTGTTGCAAAAAAGTTCCGCTAGATTGCGCGACATGTGAGGCAAACTTAGAGCGCCTTCATACACACGCGCGTTTTTGATTTAGTGGTGACATCTCAGCCATTTTTTCCGCCCTATCGTGTTTTTAGGCATTTTGAAGTGCGTGCAATCCGGTGTAACTCAGCTTGAGCGCGTAGTTTTGGCTAATGCATAGAGTATTTTACCGCCCAAGTGACGCACCGACCGCGCCAGAGCGTCACGCGTTGGCACATTCAGGGCAACAATGGATGTCTTCACCCTGAGACAGACAGACATGCAGGCACCCTAGGCAAACTGCATTGCACGAAGGCCATGTACACACAGCCAATGACGCTGTGCCATTTTATTCGGAGCACAAATGGACCTTTATAGTAATTAGATTGGACACACGTATCCCTGGCTATGTAAAAGGTCACTGACAGTTCATATCGTAGCGTAAGGTGTTTCGAATAATCTTGCGATTCGTCTTGGGGTCAGTCTTGGCACTCAGTTCATTTTCGGTTGAGACGGCGAAATAGAATGCTACTGAACACGAACAACTTCGAATGTAAAAAGCTCCACCAGAGGATTGGAATGATAGCTGCAGCACAAAGGCCGCCGGTTGCATATCTCGTATTATGGTTTCTAACATTATATAAAGTGCAAACGAAATGAGTGATAAAACAATATCATACATGCTAACTGAAATGTACATAAGTATGGAGCCCCGACTCAAGTGTCCTAATTAAAATATCCGCCCCCCCCCCCCCCCCCCCTGCACCTAAACCCCTCTATCATGGGAAAAGTGGCGCCAGTCATTGTTGAGGAAATGCTCGAATCAGAGTAGCGATGTGGGCGAGTTGGTTCATGCTTAGAAATAATGGAAACAGCGCGCAAACGACAAGGACGGGAGGAAAAGGAGTACACAGGACGAGCGCTGAACTGACAACTGAATATTTATTGAAAAGGACCCAACGAAGAAAACACCCACGTGTTGATGCGAGTGTGTTTTTTGTGGGTGTTTTCTTCGTTGGGTCCTTTTCAATAAATATTCAGTTGTCAGTTCAGCGCTCGTCCTGTGTACTCCTTTTCCTCCCGTCCTTGTCGTTTGCGCGCTGTTTCCATTATTTCTAAGAAATGCTCGAGACACGTGCTGCTCGCCACTTCTGGGAAGAACATGGCGTCTAAAATCTAGCTCAGTGCTGCACTGTGCTGCCATGATCTTCACAAGGGCTGCACGTTGCACGTGCCTCTTGCACCAACGGACATTCCGCTACTTTCCAAAGATTAAGGGGGTTTATCTGACCCCCCCCCCCCCCCCCCGCCGTGCCCCTCCGCCTCTAAAAAAACCCCAAAAACTAAGGCATGCGTACGGTGGTTAGAAGGGGAAGTGTCAGAATGAAGCCCGCGAGAGAAGGAGCAGCCGGTGTGGACTCAGCGGTGGAGCTGCGGTCGGCGCTGAGATGCGTCGTCCGCTCGCAGCCTCTGCGATTCGGGTACTTCCTTGATCGGCCAGTAAGTTTCGCGTGCGATCAGCGCTCTGAAAACTCCTCTCAAAGTTAAACTATGCAAATTTTTTGACATCTGCATTGCTAACGTAACACAATAATAAACCTGCCGATGCTTTTGTCGTCGTCGTTGTCGTCTTCGGGAAATACGAAGAGGGACGCTTTCGTCTTTTTCTTTCTCGAAACGTATCCCGTTGTGCATCCGGGAGCAAAGCGGTGCGTTTGCCTTTTTGCGATCGAGGTTGTTTGGACTCTGTACTCATGGGGAACCCTTTCCGGGAAGAGCACCACAACCGAGCATTTCAATCAACGCAAACGAGCCTTTCTGATCGCGGAGTATACAATAGGGACCTAAGAGTCAATGAGCACGCCACCTATCGTCGTCATAATATACTAGCGCACTACGACTAGAGTGCTCTAGAATACGGGTAGTGTTTGGATCGGCGCGGCTCGGCGATTGGAGCTGGCGAAGCTTCACGTGTAGACAACAATCGCGACGCAGCAGCCGACAGGGCAGCAGCAAGTCGCTGCAGTCTGCAAGTGCCGCCGCACGTGAGCATGCACGGGGTGCATGCGCACAACCACCACCATACTGGCTCAACTACCAAAGCGCCGGTGTCGACACCTATCGCAATCTACACCACACGCCTCACGCGAGCCGCTCCGGTTACAACACTACCCCGTATTCTAATGAACTGTACTACAATATCCAGAGTAAGCAACGCGGTGCTGACACCTACCCCTTCTAGCCGCCATAGCGGCGGGGTAAAAGCAAACATGTTTTCCTAATCGGAACTCGTCGACACAAAACCTCCTTCCTCCTCTGTATCATTGATTTCCACGCCCCGCCCCTTTAAGACCCAAACACTTTCGACCGCACACCCTGTTCTTAGAATATTAATGCGAAAATCTTGCAGTAAAGCCAACTTTTCTAAAGCGCTATTTTTCCGATGTGGGGGCATATATCTGTGCTTGAGACGTTCTACAGAAGATGAAACAAACAACTTGGGAACTTCGATTATTCCCACACAACTTCGACATTTTGAATAAAAATAAATAGAAGAAATGAATTAAAAAATTCTCTTGTACAAAGGGGGTTTCGATAATGGCTAAGTTTATTTTTTAGGAAATAAAAAGAAAGTGAATTATTTTGGGACAATATAATAGAGAAAAGCGGTGCCAGTTGATTGCACATGCATATGCCTACAAACGTATAGTATTTAATAAGCAAAATATGTAATATGTTCAACGGTTATTAACGTCAGGGATACGTGCTAAGCGGTATTTGCGCAAAATACAAAAGTCGTCGCGTCTCCCCTTTAAAGACCGCAGGCCGTACTGAACTGGCTAAAGTTTTATCTGTACTGGGTAACAGGTCAGACAACGTTTATTAAGAATGACATTCAACTGGCGGTTTACACTATGGTAGGGCCAGAGGGGAGGGGGTTATTTGGATGATGAAAGAGCGTATGGTTGTAATTGCGGCAGCAACAAGTCTCTGCCGAGGTTGGCCGTCTTCAGAAAGTCGACCAGCGATCGGAGGATGAGGCTGTGTCGTTCTGAGTCTCCTGCGGGGTTTACCAATTCGTCGAGTGTTTAAGGTTTGTCTTCATGGTTGAGCGCTCCCAGGGCGTCATTGCGTTCTTTGTCGAGCTTTGAACATTCCCAGACCAAGTGTTGAGTGTCTGCCCTGAGATTCTCTAGGCAGTATTTGCACTGGTCTGGTTTTGGTACAAAGTGCGTATTCTTCTTTTTGTTTTTAGCGTCCGCCGATTTCTTCGTTATTGATGGAGTGATTGCAGCTCCTGCTTGGAGTCTTCTTAGCAGGACGGATTCGTGTCTTCGGAATCCCTTGGGAAGGCTTCCCGTGCCGCGTCTTTTTGCTTGTCGATATTTTTCTTCAGAGCGAACCTGGCTGCTTTAATTTCCCAAAAAGGGTCGTAAAAGCCGTCAGGTTCACTCTTCGGAGACTCGATTGGTTGTGACGTATCATAAAATACAGTGCTACAAATACGTCAACAAAGCTTCGAAGATTTGATTTTTTTATTATTATTATTATTCTCATGCATGCCAAATTTGTTTAAAGTGAAAAATGGTCGATGCGTCACATATTTACAAGATTAATTTCTGCGAGTGCATTCTTTTTTACCAAATAAAATTAACTGGTGGGCTAGTTGGTTAAATGGTAAGGACACAAACAGCGCAAAGGATGAAAACTACTAGGAGTGGACATAATTAGGGCCCTGTTTCCTTATACATTATTTTAATTGCCATTTCTACATGCAAGGCAGGGTACTGTTTATTAGACATTATGTGGTTCCCGAATACATCACTTACTTGTTCGGCTGCGCATTGCCAAAAGGATGGGCAATATTGTACGATCGGAGATGTGTCGGCAGGTCCAATTTTTTTTTTCCAAATGTGTATTCGTGTTCTCGCCGGCAGTGGTGATTCCTAACGGCCATCACGGGTCAAGATACAGATAATTTCTCCCGATGGCAAACAAGAGGAGATAATTTATCTGAGAATTCTACTTATTGCCTGATCTAAAAGTTCTACGAGACAAAAACAGAAATAGAGTCAAGGGGGTTAGTTACATTGTTGAGGGGAGCTTCTCTACATGGTGATAAAAGCAAGCCTCTGGAAAAATGGTTCTAACTTTTTGCATAGCGCCTACTTATACGGTGCCAAACAGATACTTTCTACTGTTAATAACATCGCGAGTAAAGCCTAAGAGGGTGACTTAAAGAAGTGACGCAACGATATTCAATTGGAATTTTTTCACTTTACACGAGCTTACTGGCACTAGTGGGGCTCAAGGATACTCGCACGCAACGCCACTGGCCAAGGAACTCCTTTGTTGCGGTGGAATCTCAAGGACAAAAGCGATTATTTTCATTCAATCTCTACTTTACAATATTTTATGACGTAACGTGGGGATCGCAGTACACCCCAGTTACGATATTTGAATGCGGTTCATAGATTGGACCCGAGCATTGCGTGGGCACTCGATTTGGGCTCGCGATAATTACTAGCTCGGAAGCATTCGGGTAGTGGCCCGTGTCCAATCGCTGCAACGACGACAATAGCCGAGCCCTAACAATGTCTGGAACTCGGCGCGTGTCCTCTGCCTTGCCAACCCCAGCGCGTGGCTATGATGAACATTGGCGGCATATAATCGGCTCCAGATCACGTGACCGCTTGTTCTGGCTGCGAGTTGAGGAGATGAACGCTGCTTGTTTTTCTCTCATTTTTTCTGAGACTTCTACTGCGTGGGGTGAAAAAAGAACGCGTGTTTCATAAGCCATTAACGGCAGGGATCCGTTCTAGGTGGCATATGCGCAAAGGACAGAAATTGTGGCATTCCCCCTTTAACTCTACGCATAGATGTAAGTATCGCGTTGATCAAACGGATTTGTCCTTAGCGTCCCTTCAAGCATCACCACATAAAAGACAAGGCGTGCGCCTTTCCCCCCAAACGTCATCACTGGTAGAACCACGTAGCGCCACCTCTAGCTCGTGTCAGTATAACCGTCAGCGCGTCTTGCACCGTCTCAAGACAAATGCGAAACTGGAATGCGGCGTCGCCAAGATAGACGCCTCTATCGCTTTGCGTTCACTCTCGTTGCAATTCAGCGTTTCTGCCGCCTGGGGCGGGCGAGGGGGACTCCACTAAGGATTAAGGCCTCGTCGTCTAGGTAGTATCGCTTAAAAGCACCCCTTTCCATTCCAACGATTTGTACATATGTAAATCGTTCTATATTGGGAGATTTATGTTAGAAAGCTTATGGGCTGGGGGAGATGTCAATTTAACGGCTGTCTCGAGTTCCCCTCGACGAAACGCAATGGCCCCCAAGACACCCCGGAATGCAGGACACTTCAAGTCGCGGGAAAAGAGCCCTCTTTGCGAGCCATTCAGCACACCGTTATCGTCGAGTTTTGGAGTTTCAAAGATAGGCCGTTAGCGAAAAGCATCGGCAAGAGGTATCTTCCTTGTGCTCACATGCATGCGTTCGAGCTACGCAGCCTCATGTGCGTACGAGACAGGGACGCTTGGCAGACGTGTTTAACGACTTGGAGAGCGATCATAGGGATGTTTACAGCCGCATCGGTGCCAAAGAGTTCTACAAGAATGGGACGAACGTTTTGAACTGAGATGTTGTGATCATGACATGTACTGGAAAATTTCATACCTGCAATTTTGGAGATGTCCGAGATATCTTACGTTTTTGAAAGAAAGCAAACTAACTGCTCTGTTTTCAGCTAGAACATGTTATGATATTGTCGCGCGTCTTGTTCGCTACAAAGGTGTGTGGATTTTAAAGTGATGAACATTTTGCGGGATTTATGAAGGATCAATACTGAGCGGCTTGTACGGTTGGAATTCACGTCTGGACAGACTTGCTAGGGGTATAGTCACAGGGCATTTTGAGTTGCGACTCCTTCACCTTGTGGATACAAAATAATTGAATGACTGAGCGGAAAGATAAAAAAAGACAAAAAAAAAAAACTTGCAACTTTTTCACTTTGGTGAAGAAGGAAGACCAGTGAAGCTGTACTATGGTGGGAATAAAGTAATGGCCGGCCGCAAGTCGGCCAGCCAGACTGGAAAGGCTGGAGAGGTTGCCGCCATCTATAAGCGACGGCAGTAACCAGACAACCGGTTGTCTGGTTGCAGCCGTCGCCCATAAATGGCGGTAGCTGTCCAGAATTTAGTGTCATCATTCGTTTGCTGACGAACATGATACTGGGGAAGCTAGCCCTTAACAGCTCCGCTGTAAAAAAAACATTACTGCTCTCAATTTTGATCTAGCAGGAGCAAAGCCCGATCTCCACGAACCCATGCTCGTGCTTGTTTTTCTTTTTTTCTTTTTCTGCCCAGCTCTTTCTATTCTTTTCAGGAAAGCACGCTACAATAGCTCTACTCTCTACAGAAAGTTCCACAAGGGAACGTGCTCATGATCTTTGAGCTAAAGTCCTACGATGTGTTTGCTTTTGTCTCTCAAGTAGCGTAAAATGCGACAGTGCACGAGGCCCGTGTCACGAGCGGCCCTTGGAAAGAAATTACAGCCCAGCACTGAAACTTGAGGCCCTTGGAAGCAAAAAGTAGGGAAGAACCAACGAGCTTGAGTAAACTTAGAGCGGTAAACCAGAGGCCAAAAATGGCACCCCCCCGGTTGCCGCCATCTTGCCTGTTTGCCACATTAGTGATCACGTGACAATAAAATGGCTGCGCCCAGAGGTGTGCCAGATCAGATTGGCCAGATCGCGGTCAGCAGATGGGTACTCTGAGGCTGCGTTCGAATCTTACTCGAATGGCGCCGAGTTATTCCGGCTTCCGGCAGATCAAGTCACGTGACAAGAAAGATGCTGTGACGCTGGACGCGGGTAGGTTTTCGAACGCAACGGGTACGAGAATTTCACCCAGGAGTGAGATAAAAGCTGCGTTCGATTTACTTGCACCTCCTGCGCCGGTGCAGAAAAGTGTAGGGCAGTCTACTTCCGGTATATGTATTCAGATACGACCGGAAGTACACCGCCCCACACTTTTCTGCACCGGTGCAGGAGGTGCAAGTAAATTGAACGCAGCTTCTATCTCACTCCTGGCACTCCTGGGTGAAGTTCTTTTACCCGTTGCGTCCAAAAACCTACCCGCGTCCAGCGTTGCTGCATCTGTCTTGTCACGTGACTTGATCCGCCGGAATAACTCGGCGCCATTCGAGTAAGATTCGAACGCAGCCCCAGAGTGCCCATCTGCCAAGGTGCTGACCGCGATCTGGCCAATCTGATCTCGCAAGATCTGGCCCACCTTCGGGCGCAGCCATCTTAACGTCACGTGATCACTAATGTGGCAAACAGGCAAGATGGCGGCAACCGGGGGGGGGTGCCATTTCCGCTGCAGGCAGTGGGTTCCGGTTTACCGCTCTAAGGTAAGACTCAAGCTCGTTGGGAAGAACCTGCTCGTGGCACGCGTCTTGCATGTTTCCGCAACAATGGTTGACGGTACGTGTAAAAAAAAAATTAAAGACGTTTACAGTTCCCTGTAATGCCGAATTAGAGCGCAGCTCCTAAGGAGGAGCAGGAAAGGGTACGGAAAGGAGGGTATGGCACTTCTCCTCCTCCGTACCCTCTCCTCCTCCTCTTGTCTTCCTCCCTCCTCCTGTCCTTCTCATCCTCCCCTTCTTCATGCTCCTCCTCCTCCCCGTCCACCTCCCTTTCTTTCCCTACCCCTTGTGACGCCACTCGTAACCCTCGTGACCGTCGTGAAGACACTTGTGACCGTTGTGACGTCATTTGTTACCCTCGTGACGTCTCTCATGACCCAAGTGACGTCACGCGTGACGTTACGTATGACGTCGTTGTGGGAAGCGTTCCATGATGCAACGCGAAGGTCACGAGTGAGACCCACGTGTTGCATTATGGGACGTTTCCCATAATGCAACGCGCGGGACGCTCATGACGTCACTTGTGATCCTCGTGACGTCACTTGTGACCCTAGTAACGTCACACGTGACGTCACGTGCGACGTAATTACGAGACATGTCCCATAATGCAACACGCAGGTCACGAATGAGACCCGCGCGATGCGTTATGGGACGTTTCCCATAATGCAACGCGCGAATACGCCTACGGCGACGGCGACGGCGACGCCGCTCAAGCCGGAAACCGGTGCCTAATACCCAAATCACACGGCAGCGTAAAAGTACCTTTAGCCCACGTACCTGTCGTAAAGGGAGCTGGAGATCGTGATCAGACGGCGCATAAAGGTCCCTTTCGCTAAGGGAGGTCTTGTCTGACAAGGAAACAGCGCACCCTCAAAACAAGCCCTCTAAGTTTTCATGCACACAAAAGAAAGAGCCACCTGTGTAAGTGGCTCTTTCTTTTGTGTGCATGAAAGCTTAGAGTGCTTGTTTTGAGGGTGCGCTGTTTCCTCGTCAGTCATGAACAACCAACTCGCCCGAACCCCCGTTTTAACGGAGGTCCTGTGTTAAACGGAGCTCGCCGAGCTCCCTAACAGCTATAGGGAGTAGCTTCGGACCCACGAACTCGAAATAATATCACAGATATATAAATATTACTTGTTGAATGCATTATAACAAATTGAATATATATAAGCATCAAATTATGATATAATTGTGAACACAAATGTGATGGAACAATACAATAATGATGAACGCATACTCTAGCTAGCAGGTAGCAGCGGCGGCACGTGGAAAACAACGCCTGCTACGAACCCGAACGGAACGGACCATTGCGAACTCTTTTTCGAGGTTGTAGACGAGTCGCCTGACTCTCCCGCCCAGGACCCTTTATCTTTGTCGTCCATCTCTTTCGATCGCGTGACTGGCATAACCGTGAGACTCCGTCGGGGTTCGTTTCTGCCGGGCACTATTTAGCTACTTCTGTGAGAACTTTGCAAGAAAATGGCGCTACTAAAATATAAAAGGTCGCCCACCTTGCAATGTCAACTCGTAACCGCAGGTAATTTAGGGCCAGTGTGGCCAGACGGGTGGGACGTTTTAAAGCAAGACTCATCTAAGTGCGCCCTTAGACTTAGAGAAAAAAGTTAAGTGCCGCAAAAGCAGACCGAAATAATATTTCCGTTTTAAATGTGATATTGCACGTACAATAATAATAATAATAAAAAAACTGCGCGTAAAACCGATTTTGAGGAATAAATATTTATCACGCGCTCCTTTCGCGGTTAAGCTGAAATGCAATCGACATCAACTTAAAGTGCTCCGTTTATTTATCGTGTGATCAAGAACGCCGTTTAGTATTTTACAAAGAGAGAATACTTGACTTGGACGCTGGGTACGAATACTGACTACAGCCTCCTGCGTGCTCGGGGGCCCAGTCCCGAGACAGCGCAGAAGGTGGAACGCTGGGTGGAACGAGTGCCGAGTATTAATTGCCCGCGCTATAACTAAACTACAAAGAAAGACGTGATGGCCGACGCGCCGGCGAGCGGCTTACGGTTCGGAGGACCCGGCTGTCCCCATCGTCGCTGGACACCGGGCCGGCGTGGCCATCAGAGACAGGATGTTCCAGAAGAGGCAGATGAAAGAAAGACGCGTTTGATCCCGGGTGTGGGCTGGTAACGACTGCTCACGAAAACTCGTGAGCCCCAGTTTATTGACAGGAAAACCCAGGTGGCGCCAGTAATAAGAAATAAAAGGAAACATGGCGCCATCTTTTATAGCATCCTCGATCATCCGCACCGGTGCGCACCGGGGCACTGAGGTGCGCCCCTTCGTCTTCGATCAAGTGCACCGGTGCGCACCGTATGTCCTCGATCAACGAAGCGCACCCTCCCGGTGCGGCTTTTCGTTGCCCCAACGCGCACCAAGAAAATCGGCGGTGCGCCGGGGGGCAGTCCCATCAGGCATTGCGGCCAGGAGCGGGAGTCGAGAAGATGGCGGGAGTAGCAGACGCGCAGACTATCGAGATGGCGATCTTGCAAAAACGAACACGCCTCGCAGCTGCACTAGATGATTTCCTCGGGTCTTCTGACGGCGAGACGACGAGCTTCTCACCGTCGCCGCGATTACTGGCGATTGCTGCGGTGGCAAGGAGCGCTCGAAAAGCACGAACTTCGTGGAAAGCGGCGCGAGGCGTTTCGACGACAGCGAGTTACGGCTATTATCTGGTGTTTCGTTTTCTTGGAACTAATAATGATGGCCAACATACACATGTGGAACTGTCACCCGCTTCGTGACCCCATCGACAATCACGTCCACGATGTTTATTTCTGTGGGACCGTCAAATCCGCGAGTAAAAAAATAGAAGAAATTGACAGCAGACGGGCACCTTGCGCGCTGACCTACGCAAGAAAAAACGAACAAAACGCGAAGTGACGCAAGGTGGAGCTCGCCGCGGTGCACCGGCGCGGCGCAATTTGTCCTCGATGTTGCACCGACATCGCGCTGCACGACCGAGGAGCGCTGTGCACTGTGCTGGTTTCAGGGCGATTCCGGTGCGAGTTGATCGAAGATGCTATCAAACAAACAAAATAACACAAGAAGATGGCGACTGGCGCCATCTATCGCTAATCAAGATTACTACATTCTTCCCTCCTAAAAAATTAAGAAAAACGGAGGGAAGTACTGGAAGACATGCATACTTTTAACAATGATCAAATACTGAATAACAATAATATTTTAAAACTCTGCCACATTATACTTAACTGTCCAAATACTCAGTGGAAAGTTCAACATCAACACGATACTTTTCCCCCTTCGATAAGGAGAACGAAACGTCGCAAAACTGTCTGCACGGACACCAGAGTTCATTTTGGGACTGGCCCAACTAGCACGTTTCGTCGCAAGCCGACGACAAGACGAAATTCAAAGCATATTTTATCAAGAGCATTTATGAGTGATGCAAAAGTCCATGTCCATGACACCCTTGTTGTGTATTGATTAGTTTGTTAGTAGTGTTGTTTTGTGTCTTGCATTTGTCATGGACATGTCTTTTAAGTACCTTGGCCAAGGATTTTTACTATGAAGATATGATGATGCATCAGAACTATAAGCACGAGTCACTTTGGCTGCTGCCTTTGAGGCTGCCCAACAGTGTCAACCATGGGCTGCCAACAAGTAACAAAAACAGTTTCACGTTTCAAGACACTTGTGCACTTAAAAAAATATACTCATGAACGACACATATTTTACCAAAGTTCCAAAATCAAATGTGGTGAGTTTAACTTGTATGTCTATTCACTTTAGTCCGATTCATAGCTACTATCTAGCATAGACATTACATAGTCTTTGAATCTAGCTGGAAGTCGCTTCTTCCGGCGGGGTCGACCACTTGGATCCTGTGGTTCAGGCGCTGCAGGTGGGACCTGAAGTTCACCTGGGGTTACCTGAAGATCACCTGGGGTCTCGTCTGCGGGGTCTTCGAGTGGGGGCATCGAAGACTGCGTACTTGGGCGAGACCCCAACGGAGTGCTCCTCACGGGCGAGTCGAAGTCGTTTCGTGTCCCTGCCTGCTCCCTAGCCAGGGAAGGAGCTGGAAGTTGTCCAACAGGCCTCTCAGAGGGGCCAGCGACAGAAGAGGACCCGGGCACGGCAGGGCGGCCAGTGTCTGTAGACTGCCCTGGGTCCAAGGATGGACCAGGGCGAGCGGAAGTAGCAATAACCCCGGGCTCATCAGGGTGGCCAGGATCTGCTGCCTGGCCTGTATCCACGGATGGACCAGGGCCAACAGCAGGAAACGTTGTTGCAGCTGCAAGATCCGGCTCCACAGGGGAACCCAGCGCTGCAGGCGCCGGTGCAGCACGAAGACCAGGTTCCACAGGTGGGCCAGACGCTGCCAGACGAGATGCTGTCAGACTCCCCGAACAGCCATGTGTCGGAGGTCCAACCACGATTGGAAAAGGTGCCGCCATCCTTGGGTAGAAGACCTGAGAAGGCACACGAGTTGTGCCTGCCGACAGGTCGTCGTCATCGTCCCAGTCAGATACTGAAGATTGGTCAGGAGGTGGTTGTGAAGTCTTGGTCAGCTTGGCTGCGTTCCATCTCCTGGCATCTTCCATTCTATATGTTGCAGGTCCTATTTGTGTCTGTATCCTCTGTGGTTCTGTATATTTGCTGTGTAATTTGTCCTGGTGTATAGGCTTGAAAACTCTGACGGCTTGACCAGACTGGAACTGTGGCCGTCTCACAGCCCTGCGTCTATCAGAGTAATTTTTCATTTTGTCTTGGTACACCTGTACCCTCTCTGGAAGTTGAGCACGCTGCTCCGAGAAATTGGCAGGGGCTTCTCTCGTCGGCATGTCTTGTACGTCAAGCCTGGACCGGTGAATACGTCCATGCAGTAAAAGAGACAGTGCGAAACCTGTCGCGGGATGCACCGTCCGACGGTAAGCTTCAAGGTGGTTTCGGACAGCGTCCGGAAGAGGGCGATGATGATGATTGGGGTTTTATGGCGCAAGGGCAACTAAGGCCATATTGCGCCAAACAAAGGTTTTTCCAAAGGGCTTAGAGGTGTAATCTAAGAGAACTGCAAGCTACAGCTGGTGTAAAAGGCCAGTGTTATGAAGGAACTTTAAAACTCTATCGAATGATATAAATGGTTGATCGCCAAGCAGAAAATATGGATGAAAGGGAAGGTGATCTCGAAAGAGTTTTGGAAAACATGATCGGCGCTCCTGGTTTAAAGCTTTGCAATGCCACAGGATGTGCAAAACAGTCATAGCTTTCCCACAGTTGTCGCAAAGTTTAACATCCTCACCACAGAGCAGGGGTAAATGAGTCAAACGGGTATGACCAATTCTTAAGCGGCAAAGGAGAACCTCAACCCGACGGACTTTATGGAACGAACTCTCCCATACTCCCAGTTGGGGCTTGATATTGTGAAGCTTGTTCTCTTTTTCCAAATCCCAATCCAACTGCCATGAGTTGATAATCGATTTCTGTATGATTGGTTTCAGGTCTTGGTGTGGCAGGCCAAGAGGCAGTTTGGGGCATTCCTTTGCAGAGGCAGCAAGCAAGTCTGCCTTCTCACTGCCAGAAATGCCCACGTGGCTCGGGACCCAGCAGAATTTGATCTGGTGTCCTAGATGAAGTGCTCGGTTTAGTCGTACCCGAAGACATTGCACGAGAAGGTTTTTGCTGTTTGCTAAGGACGAAACGGCTAGAAGAACACTCTGGGAGTCGACAAACAGAACTGCTTTCATAATATTGTTCTCTAATAAGTATTCAACAGCCATTAAAATACCGTACAATTCAGCAGTAAAAATATTTGCACAAGTGTGGAGTTGTCGAACTTTCCTGAAGGTAGTGGAGTAAACCGCAGACCCCACGAAGGTTGATGTTTTTGATCCGTCAGTGTAAAAGTGTGAGTAGTCCTTGTATTTCTGTTCCAATTCGGCGAACTCCCGCTGAAGAACGAGTGGAGAAGTAGCTCTCTTTCTGTACTTGGCCAGTGACCAGTCACAAGAGATTGGCAGAAGGTCCCAAGGCGCAACTCTCTCACTGCTCCTCAGCAAAGCAGCTTCACTAAAGGGGAGATGGAGCGATGTTGCCATGCTCTGCACTCTGAAACTCAGGGGCCGAACAATGCTCGGCTTGTTTTCATAGAGTCGGAACAATGTAGAAGGTTGAAGGGCGTCGAAAGTGGGATGTTGAGGATAGCTGTATATCTTGTAAGCATAACAAAGACTCAAATATTGCCTTCGTCTTTCCAAGGACATTTGATGTGTATCAGCATACAAGCTAAGTACAGGTGATGTTCGAAACGCTCCCGTGGCAAGTCTGAGCCCCAGATGATGGATGGGGTCCAACGTTTTTAGGGCAGACGGACGCGCCGAACCATAAAAAATTGCGCCATAGTCCAGGCGGGACCGCACCAAGGAGTTATAAAGTCGCAAGAGGCACCGTCTGTCAGACCCCCAGGACGTATGCGACAGGACTTTGAGGATGTTTGATGAACGTAGGCATTTATGTTTCAACTCTTTCAAGTGGGGTATAAAAGTGAGTTTTTTATCAAATATTATTCCTAAAAACTTGTGTTCTTCCTTTACAGATATAGCAACGTCATTCAAGTGCAACACTGGATCTGGAGACAGGCCACGGCGGAGTGAAAAGGGAACACAGATTGTCTTTTCGGGAGAGAACCTGAAGCCATTTTGATCAGCCCACCTGCTCATCTTATTGATAGTGAGCTGCAATTGCCGTTCACAGCTGGACAGGTTACAAGAGGAAAATGATATCTGCACATCGTCAACATACATTGAATAGGATACAGATGGTGGTATAACCTTAGCCAGACTATTAATCTTCACGGCAAAAAGTGTAACGCTTAGTACTCCACCCTGAGGGACGCCGTTCTCCTGGAGAAAGACATCCGAAAGGATGGAGCCCAAACGCACTTGGAAGGTCCAACCCGTCAAGAAACTTTGAATGCAGTGAAGCATGCGACCTCGGACACCATACGAGTACAAGTCTCGAAGGATTCCATATCTCCAAGTCGTGTCGTAAGCCTTTTGTAGGTCAAAGAAGGCAGAAACACAATGCTGGCGATGGACAAATGCTTCCCGAATAGAAGTTTCCAGGCGGACGAGGTGGTCAACCGTGGAGCGGCCCGCTCGGAAGCCGCACTGATTCCCATCAAACACACCCTCTGCCTCTAAAAAGTGGACAAGACGGCGATTAATAAGTCTCTCATAGGTCTTGCCCAGGCAGCTTGTCAATGCAATCGGGCGATAGCTCGTCGGTAAGGAGGGGTCTTTGCTGGGTTTTAGTAGAGGAATTATGTGTGCCATTTTCCAGCAGTCAGAAAACAAGCAGCATCCCACAATAAATTAAAAAAGGTGAGCAAACTGTTTAAAGATTCAGGCGATAGTCTCCTTAGCATCTCATATTGAATCCTATCCGGCCCAGCTGCAGATTCTTTTTTGACACCAAGAGCCAACTCAAGCTCACACCGTGTAAATGGCTTGTTATAAGGAACACCCTGGGCACCAGAAAAAGAAATAGCTTGTTTTTCTGCTGTTGCTCTAAACCTCTTAAAGGATTCACTGTAGTTGGCTGAGTTAGAGACTTCCTGGAAGTGTTCACCAAGAACATTTGCTTGCTCCTTAAGGGATGTTGCTGATGGAAAAAGGGGTATCCTGAAAGACCGATAGTCTCCCCTGATCTTCCTAAGACGATCCCACACTTCCTTTGATGAAACAAAACTACTCAGAGATGTGACATACTTTTCCAAGAACTGCCTTTAGCTTGCCTTCGCGCCCAGCGAGCTTTGGCTCTGCTTTTCTTGAATTCAAGCAGATTCTGTGGAGTGGGATATCGTCTAAAGATGCACCATGCCTTGTTTTGCGATTTTCGTGTTGTGGTGCAGTCATTGTTCCACCACGGCTTGCACTTTTTGGGGAGTCGTCCAGAAGTCTGGGGAATGCTATGTGATGCGGAATCTATAATCCCTTCAGTAACGTACAGCGTGGCATCTTCGGGGCTCATATTTACAAGAACAGATGAATCAATAAAAGCCTCCAAACAAAAAAGAGACCAATCAGCCTTTTCCAATTTCCACCTTGGAAGTCGTGTCGGAATAGAAGGAATTGGCATCGTGCTTTCTAAAACAATAGGGAAATGATCACTCCCAAAAGGGTTATTTAAAACCTTCCATGAAAAGCATGGAAGTAAAATTGGTGATGATATAGAAAGGTCAATAGATGTAAATGATTGATGAGCTGCACTAAAAAATGTAGGTTCCCTTCCATTAAAAAGACAGAACCCAGATGATAATAAAAACCGCTCTACGACACCTCCACGTGAATCCTGGCGAGCACTACCCCACAAAGGGTGGTGGGCATTAAAATCGCCTAAAATTAAAAAAGGTTGAGGTAATTGTTTTACAAGTGACTCAAGTTCGCCGATATGCAGTGGAGAGTTAGGTGGCAGATAAAGAGAAACTACCGTGATCAAACGGTGAACAAGAAGGCGCACCGCTACAGCCTCTAAGGGCGTAGAAAGGGGGACCTCAGAGCAAGCAACACCATTTTGCACCACTAGTGCCACTCCTCCAGACGAGTTTGAGGAAATTCTGTCTTTTCTAAAAACCTGGTGCTGACGTAAAATCTGCGTATTAGTGTGATTTAAATGTGTTTCTTGGAGGCAGAGTGCAATGGGTCTCAGCTCGTCCATAAAATAGTTTACGTCATCAATATTTCTGATTAGGCCACGGCAGTTCCACTGCATAAAGTGGAAATTGGTCATTGTTTTAAAATTGAGTTAAAATATAAATAAAAAAAACTGGGAGAATATATAAAAGTTCTAAAGCTGCCGCATGTGGCAAAAATTAATTCGTAATGTCATGTTGGTGGGATCACCGGTCTTTTGCTTTTGTTTTTACTCTTAGTAGTCTGCCACTCCATGTCGTCTTGGTCAGACGCAGGAGTGGAGACTTCACACTCATCCATGGCCTCAGTTTTCTGAGGCGAGGCTTTTCCTTCAAGGTTCTTTAGGTTTGGGGAACGGGGCGCCATGCGCCGTCCACGACCAGACGCAGCCAAAGGGGCAGACGAGGTGCTGGGCGAAGCGTCGCCCAAGTCCACCCGTTCCTGTCCCTTAGGCGCTGCAGGTGCGGCACAAGAGCCATGCCACTCCTTCGATGATGCTCTCTCCAGGGAGTGTGGGCGAGAGTGTCGACCCTTCTCCCTGGAAGGAGATCGCGGAGGAGGGACGGTTGCGGCAGCCACCGGCCCCTCCTGGGTTTGGGAAACAGTCTGAGAAGACCCAGGCTGTTGCCCTGTTGGAGCGCGAGGGTTCGCACTCTGGCTTGGAGGGTCCGTAGACCGCCCATGCCGAGATTGCACGCCCCGGAAGCTGAATCTTCAGCTGGGGCGTGGGGGACTGCCGTGGCTTCCCATAGTCCAGGAAGGACGTCTGGGTTGCCACTGCAACCTTCAGTGGGGCAGGTCCCCGCTGCACCACTTGGGCGTAGCCGCCTTTCTCCACGAATGCGAAGCGACGGCGTGCTTCAGGGAAAGAAAGGTTTTCCTTAACTTTCAAGGTGAGGATCTCTTTCTCGTCTTTCAATTTCTTGCATGATCTGGAATATGCTGGGTGAGGTTCTGAGCAGTTTACACAGTGTGGGTCGTTAGAACATGCATCAGCTTCATGGTCGGTTTTGCTACACTTCGCACAGGTGGCCTTTCCACGGCAGCTCTGAGAGCCATGGCCAAATCTCTGGCACTTGAAGCATCTACGGGGGTTTGGCACATAAGGCCGAACCCTGCAGCGCAGGTACCCAGCCCTCACAGCTTCAGGAAGGACGGTCGATTGGAAGGTGAGTACAACGTGTTTTGTTTTCAGCTCGTTCCCGTCACGACGAATGGTAATACGCCTTGCAGCTGTGACACCTTGTTCAGAGAGGCCTTCAACGATTTCACTTTCAGAGCTGTCAAGGAGGTCATCCTCGGAAATAACTCCTTGGATGCTGTTTAACGTTCGGTGAGGACAGACAGAGACGTCATAACCGGAAATAGATGTTAAACCTAGTAGTGCAGTACTTTGCTGATTCGTTTCCACCTCAACAAGTAAATCGCCGGAGCTCATTTTCTTTGCCTTGTAGTTTTTCCCGATTGCACCTTCAAGTACTTTTGCAACTAAGAATGGGGACATCTGTGAGAGCTGTTTATCGCCTCCAGAATGAATGACTAGAAACTTGGAGAATCTTGGAGGAAGGTCAGGTGTCTTTGCAGTGATGGCTTCGGTGCGGACCCTTTTCAGGGCCCGATCAGAGGTTTTTTGTCTAGAACCCATAAAGATGGGGGAGAAGTTCAGTGCCCGGGTGCACCGCCCACCACGGAGCGCAACGAGGGGGTAGGTAATGTGCCATAACAAGAAAGGCTTGGCTGACACAATTACTCTACCAGTGCTGCCCGGGCACTATAACCGAGTGTGGATGCAGGGACAGGACCTGTTTCCACTCAAGGTTAGCCCTTGCCGCCTAAGAAGGTGAAAAAGGAAGGAAGAGAGTGCAGAAGAAAAGAGAAAGAGGTGGGAGGAAAAGTGAAAGAAGGAAGAAGAGGGTAGAAGAGGCGACTGACTGAATCATCCTGGTCGGGACAAGCCAGGACACCCGTCTACGAGAAGCAGGGGTCGAAGCAGTGTATTGCCTCGCCCGGGGGGCCCCGAAGGGTCCAAACATACCCCGGGCTCAGCTCAACCACCAGGATCCCCTTTTCCCCGGACACGGGTACGCCACGCACAGCCAGACGTGGGTGGGCGAACCCACATGGCTCGGGGTTCGTAGTGACGCCACTCACCAAGCACCTACTAAAGTAGGTGCCCCCTGCGTGCGGGTATGGTGGCCCACGTGGCTGGGGTCCGTGGTGACGCTACTCACCAAGCACCTAGCACCTAAGGTGCAGGTGCCCCCTGCGGGGCTCGGGGTCCGTGGAGACGCCACTCTCCAAACACCTGCTCTCACAGGTGCCCCCTGCGGGGCCGGAAGAGGGCGACCCTGCACCACAGCCAGCTGGAGGCAGGACTTCAGTACCCGGTTGAATCGCTCAACCTGTCCATTGCTCTGGGGGTGGTACAGTGCCGTACTCCGGTGCTTGATTCCTTGCTGGCGCAGGAATTCCTGGAATTCTCTTGAAACAAACTGGACACCGTTGTCGGTGACTATCTCGCAGGGGAGACCTTCTCGGGAAAAAACGTTCTTCAAGAAGGTTATCACCGTTGTAGATGTAACTGAAGACGTTGCTTGGACCTCGGGCCACTTGGAGTGATAGTCCAGGAGAACTATAAAAAACTTTTGACTTGGTGGAGCACGTTCGACTGGACCCACAATGTCCAGTCCCAGCTTCTCCCAGGGCTGCTCAGGAAACTTGACAGGCTGCAACGGTGCAGGTGCAGTCTTCACGGGCCTGTCGGTAGACTGGCATACTGCGCATTTCTCCACCTTCATCTTCATCTCCTGGTTCATCAGGGGCCACCAGTAGTGTTCCCGGATGACACTTGTGGTTCTGGAGATCCCCTGGTGGACCTCGTGTGCAATATGTATGATGTTGTCCCGAAGCTGCGCAGGGACGACGAGCTTCTCAGCCTTGTATAACATGCCCTGGAAAATGGAGAGCTGCTCTCTCACATGGAAGTAGGGCCGCAGATCCATGGAGATGTCTTCTGGCCAGGTCGACGCTGTATAACGGATGACAGACGGTAACAAGATGTCATTGGCTATCGCCTCTTGGAACTCTCCCTTCGACAAGGGGACCGTTACCATGGAGACACCCTCTTCATCAAACTTCATACCTTCTTCAGTGTTTGGCACTGGCAGTCTGGAAAAGGCGTCAGCAACGACGTTGGTGGCGCCTCTCTGGAATTCCATCTTGAACTTGTAGTTGAGGAGTCTTGATGTCCACCGGGTGATTCTAAGCGGACGAATCCCGGATCCTTTGTTAGAAAGAAGAGTAACCAACGCCTGGTGGTCTGTGCGGATCACAAAGGAACGGCGCCACAGGTAAACGTGCCACTTCTCGCACGCCCAGAGGCACGCCAAGGCTTCCTTTTCTCCAGTGGAGTATCTGCGCTCGGTGTCTGTCAACGAGCGAGACGCAAAAGCTACTGGACGGAGCTGGTTTCCGTACTGCTGTTGCAAGACAGCTCCCAGACCGCACTGAGACGCGTCAGTAGCTACTACAATGGGCAACGTTGGGTTGAACATGGACAAAATTGGAGCTTTTTTTTTTTTCAAGGAAGTCTTAACTCTCTGGAAACTGGCCTCGACTTCTGGAGACCAGTTGAAATGGACTCCTTTTCTCAGGAGACGACGCATGGGTTCCACAAGAGTGGAGCACTGAGGAATGAACTTGCTATAATATTCAACGAGTCCTAAAAACGCCTTTAGTTTGTGAGAATCAGAAGGGGTCTCGAAATTCAGGACGGCATCTACCTTGGATGAGAGGGGTGCTAGTCCTTTCATGGAGAGATGGTGTCCCAAAAATGAGAGCTCTTGGACCTGAAAAACACCTTTACAGTTTAGCTGCATTCCCGCCTGGGAAATACGCGACAAAACTCGACGGAGATTGGCATCATGTTCCTGTAGGGATGACCCATACACAATGACATCGTCGAGGTAAAACTGAACACCTGGACAATCCTTCAGGATTTTGGACATGATTTGTTGAAATGCAGCGGGTGCCGAAGCCAACCCGAAGCAAACCCTCTTGAATCGGAACAACCCCTCATGGGTAATGAAAGCGGTGAGGTCGCGGCTTACCGGGTCGAGGCGAACTTGATGATACGCGGACGCCAAGTCAAGTTTGGAAAAGTAGGAGGAACCTCCCAAGGAGTTTAAGAGCTCATCGATGTGTGGAAGAGGAAATGAGTCAATGACCACGGCCTGGTTTGGTGCCCGAAGGTCGATACACATCCGGATGTTGCCGTCTTGCTTCTTAACGACAACGATGGGCGACACCCATTCTGACGCATCCACACGCTCAATGACTCCCTCTCGCTCTAACTTGAAAATCTCCTCGGAAACCTGGTCTCTGAGGGTCATCGGGAGTCGACGCAGCCTCGCTTGTACAGGGGACACGTTGTGTCTTAACTTTACTTTGTGAGTGTGGTTCCTAACCAGACCCAGTCCAGGACTAAATAGGTGTTCAAAATCTTCAAAGCCTGGCGGCAACTTGGATGTGTCTTTGATGTGTATACTTGTGTGGATGCAACCTTGTGTATCACGATGACGTTGTCGAACAGGGGTCGACCTGGAGTCACATCTTTCGACGACCTTTGGAACGGTCTCCTCGTAGTCCGACCTCTCGATGACCTTTGGCATAGTCTCCTCGCAGCAGTCAGAGGACCGTGAGGACAGGCAGGTGGGGAAAGTGGCTGAAGGGAACCGGCTGCCCAGACCATCAGGATGGCGATGTTGGCCCGGCTGGTGCGACGACACAGTGAATGGCCGTCGTTGTTGGCTGCCAGCCGTCCCTAGGCCTCGAGGAGGGGCTCCTCCGTCAGCTTGATGTACAGTAGAGCACTGATAGTTAGCCCCCGACAGTGTCATACTGAGGTCCTTGATTGCATCTGTTCCCAACAGCGAACGTCCATTTCGGGTTACGTAGAATACTAGTGAAGTATGCCGATCTTTGAAATGCACGTAGCCAAGGAAACATCCAAGCACAGGGATCGGTTCTTGTAGATAGTGTACGGGAGTCTTCCGTGGCTTGTACAGCCGTATCTTGCCATCCTTGTTTAGTTGGTTAAAGGTGGCTTCATTTACAATGGAAACGTACGACCCGGTATCTACAAGAAGTCTTAAAGGGTGTCCATTCACCTGGATGTCGGCCGTGAAGGAGCAGCGGCGATCTCTGTCGCCGGTAGTGTGGCCTGTAGCCTGGACAGGCATTACGTCGTCGGGATTCAGGGTGGCGTCAGGCCACGTCTCCGGCTGGACAGCGCCCACCGTTGCGCCGCCTCGGGACGCTCGGCGCTGGTAGCGCCAGATCCCCTGCGCTCCATGACCGTGCACCGGGAACGCCGCTTGCCGCTGGTCACGAACGAACGAAGCAGACGGCTGCGCACGGCTGCGGCAGACCACCGCGAAGTGGCCCGGCTTCCCGCAGAGGAAGCACAAAGCCTGCCGTGCAGGGCACAGCTCACGGGCGTGGCTCCGCCTGCCGCAGAACCAGCACGTCGGCGGCTCGTCGTTGGCTCTCTCGGCCCTCCGAGACGGAGGAGGGTCCCGACTCGTGGGGTGGCTTATGCGCGCCGGGTATCTGGGCACGTGGCCAGAAGACCTCGGTGTCCACGAACTGGGGTCGAGCAGCAACGGGTAAGGGCCATGGTCAGGCCCGGGCGGGAGGCCGGGGTGGCCATCTTGGCCAGGGCTTGAGGAGGATGGCGGCCAGGGACCGCCCTCCTGGGTCTGCGGCGCTCGAACGGCCGCTCGAGCCAGGACTCTCCGTACGTCTGCCGGGCCTCTGCCGGCATCGCCGAGGGTTGAAGTACCAGGGTTCCCCTGGTGATACTCGCGCGACGCTGCAGCGAGGTGCTCATACTGCCGCGCGAGCTGGAAAGCCCTGTCTAATGTGGGCAACTGCCCATCCATGGAGTCGCGGAGCATACGCTCATGTACTCGCTTCGAAGTCAATCCTCTCAGGAAAACGTCGCAAAGGATCGCGTCGAGTGCGTCCCCGAACGCGCAAAGAGAACCTTGTCGGCGTAACGCCGTGAGAAACTCTGTCACCGATTCACCCGGTTGCTGAACCCTGTCGAACAGCTTCTTACGTTCCAGCATAACAGACCCGGAGAATTCAAAATGTTTCTCGAGAGTAGTGAGAAACGCTGAAAACTCATCGGTTCCTTCGGGAACCGGCATCTCGTCAAGACGAAAAGAATCGACAATTCGTTGTCCCTCGACCCCAAGCATCGTGAAGAGAATCTGCTTCTTACGAGTGGCAGAGACAGTATCTAATCCAGTAGCACCAAGGAATGCTAAAAATGACTTTTTCCATGCTGACCAAGCTTGATACGGCGCCCCAGGGACAGCCAAAAATGCAGGCGGGGGCGTCAGACCCACTACACCCACGGCGGAACTCGTTTGCGACATGACGGTGTGTCCCCGAAAACACGTGTTGCGGCCTCAAAACTCTAACAGCGTGAGCTGTCGTTTGTTTCCATAACTTAGAGCTTTTGGCCGCACACCCCTACAGCGGTGTGAATTTATGAAACAAGATGTGGGACACCGATACATTGATGTGACTATGACAGCGAACAAGTTATTTTTAAAAGAAGGACTATGTTTAAGACATGCGGAACCAACAATGTGGTTGGAACACGCGAAAACCATGAATTGTAGCACGTTGGCTCAAAAGCTTCAAAAGGAAATGGAAATCGAACGTTAGGGCCCCAACCCAACGTTCGAATACGAGGGACACGGTGACACGTCACCGACGAAGCATACTCAAACAACAAAGTACGGTTACGTTTGCAGAAAAAGCAATGCAACGAACAAAGTTCATAAAAAAAATTAATGCTCACCGGGGCCCCACTCCCGGTAAAGCTGTTCGTGGACAAGAAAAATAGACAGACCTCGGCTACATCGCCGCCGAGCTAACCGCGCGTTCCGACGCGGCCCAAATCGAACGGAACAAAAAAAAAAAAAAAATGGAACGCGCCGGTGCTCCAGACCAATGCACCGGGACGCGGAG
Organism: Ixodes scapularis; assembly: GCF_016920785.2. NCBI lineage: Eukaryota > Metazoa > Arthropoda > Arachnida > Ixodida > Ixodidae > Ixodes > Ixodes scapularis. Next base: position 69,655,849 of record NW_024609839.1, on the reverse strand, counting down.
TCGTACCATCGCCCGAGACCGAAAAAAAAAAAAAAAAAAAAAAAACGTTTACCTCGTCGCCATTTAGTATTTTACAAAGAGAGAAGACTTGACTTGGACGCTGGGTACGAATACTGACTACAGCCTCCTGCGTGCTCGGGGGCCCAGTCCCGAGACAGCGCAGAAGGTGGAACGCTGGGTGGAACGAGTGCCGAGTATTAATTGCCCGCGCTATAACTAAACTACAAAGAAAGACGTGATGGCCGACGCGCCGACGAGCGGCTTACGGTTCGGAGGACCCGGCTGTCCCCATCGTCGCTGGACTCCGGGCCGGCGTGGCCATCAGAGACAGGATATTCCAGAAGAGGCAGACGAAAGAAAGACGCGTTTGATCCCGGGCGTGGGCTGGTAACGACTGCTCACGAAAACTCGTGAGCCCCAGTTTATTGACAGGAAAACCCAGGTGGCGCCAGTAATAAGAAATAAAAGGAAACATGGCGCCATCTTTTAAACAAACACAATAACACAAGAAGATGGCGACTGGCGCCATCTATCGCTAATCAAGATTACTACACGCCGTTTACTACAGGTACCATCAGCTAAGGGACCTAAGCTGAAGGTGCCGCTGCCGTGCGTATTGGGTATTAGAGCTGCGCTCTCAAACGACTTTACCAAGGCGCATTACTTCGGGCGTATGGACGATTTTAGGCAGCCGTGCATGCGTGCCGGCATAGCTGACCTTCAGTTTGTGTCTCCTCTTATTCCGTTCTCTTCGCTTCATCATTGACGCAGCAGAACAGCTTATTGCCGCTTTAGGTGCTACTGCGTCGTTCTGTCCAGCCTCCACAGCTTTGTGGAGGCTCGTCAATGCCCACTTCTGTTGCTCGACATCTCGGCAAGACAAGAGAAGGTCGGATATGGCGGCTCATTCTGGCGCGTGTTTAAAGCGTCTATACTAGTATGGAAAGTTAAGCGAGTTGGTATGAATCCATCTTGAAAAACAGTGCGAATAACACACGGACAAGAAGGAGAGAACAAGAGAGGACAGCGCCTCGTCCTGTGTGTTATCTCCTTCTTGTCCGTGTATTATTCGCGCTGTTTTTCAAAATCGCGTCTATACTTCATTTCAGCTAAAGCCCAGACACAGCCGAAGCTTCAAGCGCGAGATCCCGGATTTCAAAGACCCTTCCAAGCACGCGCGCTCGTGCAGTGCAAGCAGTCTTCTGGGCCACATGCTCGCACTTGTAGCATCGGTTGCGTCCGAACTTAAATTGAAACAAAATATATCGAAGCAGAGAACGAACACTGCACAGAGAACGAACGCGGCAACTTCACGGCTGTAATGGCGTTTCCATTGTACGCCGGAGAATGTCTGGCTGTGCAGATACAGGTAAATCTTTGATATCATGAATATACTAATGACTCGTATATTCTTGATATGCTGCTTCCAAGCGGTCAATAGACACGGTGGAATGGCGGCCTTTAATGCCCAGAGTAAAGATCATGTTGTCCCGATACCGAGTTTTGACTCGGTATGGACCGTCGTAGCCTTGTTTAAGTGGTTGTTGTACAGCGTCCCGTTCAAGGAATGCATGTTGCATGTCTCTTACTACGTACACTGGTGAGCGTTGCTCACCAATATACGTAGCGTATGTGTTCAGGTGGTCACTTGATACATGCACTGGCGAGCGTTGCTGTCGGCGCGGAGTATGGGGTCGGACGCATTGTTGCAAAATGAGTACCCCCATTCTATTCCCAGTCCGTTCCGGGCAATCAGAGTACTATATTTCAATTATATTCAACTCTAAAGCCTGTTTCACATGCAGCGGTTTTGGCCCTAGAGCGGCGCGATTTCTGCCGTCGCGGCGCTCGTGCCGCTTAACCGCTGGTGCTGGCCAGAGCGCCGCGACGGCAGAAATCGCGCCGCTCTATTGCCAAAACCGCTGCATGTGAACTAGGCTTTAGGTTTGGAGACAGCGAGCCCATTCCACTCACTGAATGACTGAACCGTTCTTTCCATTACTCTGATTCCTAAGCCCATCACTCTCACGCAATGACGCCACATGGCATTATAATGACTTCACGTGACGTGATGTCGTCATTAAAACATCATAACGTCATATTGACGTCACCATTACATCCTGATGGCGTCATGGAACCACGTGACGTCACAGTACTTCGTGACGGGCCTTCGTAACGGTTCTTCAGGACGATTCGGCATCCGCTCACGACCTTCTCTATACTTACGACCACGTAACCTGAGCACTCCTATGGAAGAGCCTGCTCCCGGCCGAAGGCCTAGTTTTAGCGACGCCTAGTGAGAAGCGTTCTCACTGCGCGGCACAAAAACTATACTCTGTTTCACACTTATACCCCTGTTACACGGGCACACTTAACTGCAGTTACGCTAAACCACAATTAGCGCACAATACTTGCCGACAACATTCTGCGGCGATGCAGTCAGAGCTATGGGCGAACGTGCGCTTGAGCATCTTGAGCACCCATCAAAGCACTGCACGCGCTCTCTTCACTTCTTTTGAAATAGCTGTCCGAGTATATAGTGCGACATCTGTGCTGCCACGTAACCGCAGTTAAAGCTGAGTTAACCGCGGTTAAGTGTGCCCGTGTAACAGGGGTATAACAGAAGTATTAGCGTACAACGCTGTCAAAGCTACTGGCGTGAGCATGAGGCTTAATCTCCTTGATCATTTGCACACGTGCGCGCGCGAACAAAACCATAGACAAAGCCACGCGCTCGCGCCAGTAGCTTTGACAGCGTTGCATGCTAAGTACGAAACGGAGTATAGGTCCTCCTGTCTCGTCCGGTTTTTCTGTTATCTGGGAGTGCGTACCAGCTGATCACGCGTTCTGATTTCAAGAGCGTTTACGCTGTAATATATTTTGCTCCATGGAAAGGATACTGAAAAAGTCCAATTTGTTAATTAGTTTTCTTTTTTTAGTTTACGCAGCCAAGACGATATGGTATTAGCTACGCCAACGAAAACGAAAAGAAGAAAAAGATAAGAAAGCAAGAATTACGAAAACAAAGGCAGCAGAGGGTCACGGGAGGAAAGAAAAAGAAAAAGAAGAATTAAAACCGTAGTTGGTAGTCCAGCGGAGTGTCTATGTCTTTTTCTGTCCCTGCTTCTCACGCTTCATCTCTCCTCTAAGTTCAGCTGGCCCCAGTCCAAGTAAATTAGCTACGCCTCCGCGCCGCCAACACAGCATGGTGCAGCACGGAAATAACGAAACAAATATCGAATCCACAGATCTCTTACAGCTATATCGTTCTTCTTTCGTATTTTAAAACAGTAAACTTATCTTTCAGTTCCTCCAAACACCGACACAGCATGTGGTGGTGGTTCGAATTCGTACGCTTGTTGCGCAGGTCTGTATATATAGCAAAATCTCGGTATGCAAGAAACGTCTCCATGAAGCTACCCGTCACAAGCGAATTTAGACCGGCTCGCCAAGAATGGAGCGGTCAAGAAGAAATTGCTCATTTCACGGACCAAAATGGCGATCATACAATACTTTCCCACAATCTAGTGACTTTGCTTCCTGCCCGACCCCAGCCTCGCGCAGGACGCTCTTTCAAGCGCCAGCTCGTGCGTCTTCGGCCGACCGCTCATTACGTGTCCTCCGCCTCGTCATCTTTCAGCCTCGTCTCCCACAAGACTCATTTGAATGATCGAGATTATTTCCTGTGCTTATACAGAAAAATCAAATATTTAGTGCATGATGCCTTTAAATTTTGCTTTCTGAATTAAACTAATATTTTGCCTTATATAGAATATATTCGAATAAAAATAATTTGACACATATAATACTTCTTGAAATAAAATAAAATAAAAACTATTCTCATATGCACCAGGGACATCGTCGTCTTTAGAAAACTAGATCTTTTTGATCAAACTCATCACTTTGAGGGTGCCCACATTTTCAAAACTCTATCTACACGAACAGCATTATTTATTCAGGCAGGGACTATTGCAAGATTCTTCAAAGCAACAGGAAACGCCGCAGTCAACACGACCCCCGAACACATTGGAGGTCTTACGAATCTGTCCACTGGGAGTCCCTTTGCTCACTCTCACCTCGCAAACTGCGGTAGCAATTCCGTGCAATGGGGTACGAGGGACCACACAACCCGTTGAAATCATCGTAGCCCACCTCCCAAAGGGCGAAGCATCCTACATTCGCCTTGCGTTTCACGACCCTCATGATGTTCCTTAAGTTGTCCGGGCCGTGGTAGCCCACCCACTGTTTGCCCTTCACCGCGAACGTGGCGAAGATGTCAGCACTAACCAAGGACCAGTTGCCGGTGCACACCTCGTTGTAGGCGAGTATACCTGGAACCTTGGTGTAAGGGCCCGGGGAGCCGGGCCCCACTGTTGCCGCTCCAACGTGTTGGTGGTCCCGATTCCGCAGCGTAAATGTGAGGCCGACCAGGGGCAGTACGAAGCAGGCTTTATGGAAGACAGTCTTGCCCATTTCCGAACGAACGGCCTTGGGGAAACGCGTCACGTCTTCGCTCGTAACTGGAAACGTCGTCTTTCGAACGGTCGAGTTGATTTCGCTGTACAATCGGAAGAGCAGAAAGTCTGCCAGCTCTCCAAGTTTGGCGACATCAAAGCCGGTTCTACGAACTGTTTGTCCGTGCGGAAGAGTAAGAGCCAAGATTAAGCGCTTAGGCGCAAAACGGGATTTGACTTCTCGCACCATGTCTGTAAGCCGCCAGCGATCTAACTTCCGGGGATACCGCCAGTTTATCACAACACCGTCGAATGTCTTGCTCATCACCCACCGAGCCAAATTTTGGGCGAACGTCCTAATGAGGCTGTGCTCGGACACCATGTCCCTTAAGGTCCTCCAGTCTTCCCAGGTTTCGCCTAGTGCTACGAGTAGCTTGACCGCAACGTGGCGGTCTCGAAGCGCTAAGAACGTTTTATACGCGCCCTGATCCCTATCGTAGGGCTCATCAGTCCATCTTACCATAAAGGTGCTGTCGATGCCCGCTGCGGCGTAAATGATGTGCGTGCAAAGTCCGGCAGGTATCAGGAGCACGTCGAAGGTCATCGGTGATTTTCTGCGGTACGAGGTGTGGTTGAAGAAACAAAAGAGGAGGTGATCTGTAGGGCCAGGGTTCTCCAGTTCCGATCCTCGGAGGGCACTTTGACTCCGGACAGATTGCGGCACTGCGAATGTTGATGCCTTGAAGTCGTAATCTGCGGTTGGGGTACTAGTCAAGTTGACACTCACTTTGTCCAGTCGCTTGAACACCCGCTGAGAAGAGTGGCTCGTGTTACCCGCCTGGCACTCGATCGCCGGTGCGTACCGGTAGACAACCTTCTCTACCGGCGACGTGAGGTTGCTGCTGGAGGTCCGGAAGAAGAACATCATGCCCAGGAGGTACATGGCGAATACGACGAAGATGCAGAAGCTGATGCGCGTCACGTAGAGCATGGTGTTGGACTTGGCCATCTCTGTTTTGTAGAAGTTGAGGAGCCGGTCTTCATCCTCCCCGTCCGCGGACCTCTCGGTCCCCTCGAACGAGGAGTGAGTTGAGGCTTCGGAGAGTGGCGTTACGTTGGTAGCGTGGGAGGATCTGTGAGAGCTACGCGGCCGCCGAAGCTTGAGAATGCGGTGCGCAGGCGCGTGCTTACAGGCGACTCGTGATAATTGCTTGGACGCCATGTTTCCTCTGTCTTCACTTTACGGCGAAGAAGAGGAAAACTGAAAAGTGTGTATTGCTTTGCCGGTTAAAAGATGTTTCGTACTGTTAGGGTTGTTTTGTTTTAATACAGACACTGTAAAATTAGTATATAAACTCTGCTAACATACTATTATGGTTTCAGTGTCGAGCTTGCCTCCTGGTCAATCAATCCTTCAGCAAGCAGGAGAATCGCTATGGTTATGTTTTAGTTTGTCGCCGCTCCGTGAAGCTTGATTATGGTATTCTTCCGCAACGTGCATTCCACACCATAAATATTGTTTCTCTTGGTAGAAAATAAATGGGATGTATTTGTGCTGCAGACCGCTTTTAAAATTATGCTCTCGACAAGGGGAACAAAACGCGACTTTCACAAGGGACATCCTTGAGGTCGCAAGGTGCAGGTGCAATATGCATCTTCAAGAAACAGCCTTCAAGGAAATAAATGTTAACGCTTTACGGTTTTCATTTTTTCGTCATAGAGCACAATTGGTGGCGCAAAGATGTGAAGCGCGTCATTTCTACAGAAAATATCTATGCTCGGGGAGAAACTTTTGTGACAATTAACTCAAAGTTATGAGCGCTCGTACACTGGCGAACGTTGAGCTGCGATCATAGGTTAGCATGCTACAACTAACCTTTTTGCCTTAAATTCCCCAAAACGCCGCGATCACTTGTATGAAGACGTGCTTTTGCTTAACCATCGTCATACTTCATACTTTATTGGACTAGAAAAAAAGAAGAAAAGGAAGTAAGGAGGGCATGCGCTTTTCCGCAGAAGACGCTCGCCCTCGTTGCTTCGTTTGTTTAAAGTGCAATAAGTAGATGAAGTGTGAATTATGACCATTGGCTTCAGTGTACGTCGTGGTGAATTTATTATACGTCCACGGCACGTGAAGGCGCACTGTCATACAGCCTTCGCAGGGGGGCTAGATTTTTTCTTCCACCACAGCTCGGTTGGGTCGCTGGCATCAACGGGTAAATTACTTCAAAAATGTAATTTAACTACAATTACAATTACTTTGCTTCAAAATTAGTTTAACTAGAATTATAGAATTACAGTTACTATCCCAGGCAGCACACAATATTGAGCCCATATTCGCCTCGGGTCGGGAAAGTTGTGCAAGTACTGCCGATATTTCCGTTGTATCGGGAAAATTGTGGCGGTATACCATTTTGATATTGCCGATGTCGACGGTAGATCTATTATGTTGAGGCGACACAACCATGATATATATTGTACACGAACCGTGTTTTGCCCTGAATATCGTTTCTGAATCGGCAATAACTGCGCAGTATTAGGCATTCTGGGCCGATTCGAAAATGATATTGAAAGAAAGCCGGTAGTATTTCGACACCGCCGACGTCCACGGAATATCTGTTATATTGCACCGACGCAAACGTGATATAAAGTGTACGCAAACTGCGTAACCTCTACACGATTGTTTATTTTTCTTTACTTCCAAAAAGAGAACTTGGAAAGGGAGAGGGGGAGAGACGGGACGACACGAGCGAGAGAGGAGGCATAATAAGGGTTAGAGTGAACCCAACCTTTTAGTTCAACGAATTCCGAAACTATAGAGACGTGACCTCACGTGACCAGACTGATTGGCGCCCTCACTACCTTCACCGCCGAGTTGGCCGAGTCGCCGAGTTTCCGACACAGCGACACTTCGATTTTGCAGGGATCGCGATTGTAGCTTTGTGCGCGGCCGTCATACATGCTTTCGGATCAGAACTCGTGGTCGCTGCTGTTTCATTTGAATTACTATAATATAACAAGTCTTCACAAGGTATGCTTGGCGTTTGGCTAGTGAGAAAGATGTTATACTTGACGCAGAATTCAACCTGCATCACAGCTTCGGTTCAAGTTTTTATGCCGAATGTTCCTTATATGCAGCTTGCTTCAGAGTCCGAGTTGAGGTTTGCGCGGATAGCAACGTTGATCAATGTAGTCAACGTTTTTCGAACATGCACGGAAAACGTTGTACCTTCTGTGATATTGAGTGAAGTACCTCTTGATCGACCAGGTACGGAAGGTTTCAAGACTGACTTTTGTGCACTGTTGTGTGTAAGATTTCCGATAGCAAGTTTATTACTTCTAATGTGTATGATTTACGTAACAATGGAATGCCTTAGGTTGGCAAAAGAAGTGAGTTTGAAGCATTTATGACATACAGGCAGACAACGCCCCCTTGAAGTACTTTTAACGCGAGGCAGAATACACATAATGTCAGACCAATATTCATAAACGTTCACCACACCAACGATATAAAAAATTCCCCATGGTTGGTGAGTTAATTTTTTTTTCGTCTGTTCATTCCGCAGGCAGAGGTGCCAGACATCCCCACTTTGTCTGTCCCTCACATATACGCAACAGCTGAGAAGATTGTCATTTACGGCGGAAAACCAGGAGAACTTGTTCCACTGAGTGATCCCTGCACACTGGAGAAAGCCCTCGTGATCTACCTTGCCATCTATTAGATTAGAAACATTCACTACCCTCCATCGTAAACCGGAGACAAGGAAAAATAAAAAAACGGACAAAACAACAACAAGTCTCAAACACAGCTTCTAGTTTATTTGAACACCTCCTCTCTTATATATACACAACAACCCTCCTCTCCAAAGGTCGACACACCTCCTCTCCACTCCATCAACGACATCTCAAATTGAACCAATGACACATGCTACCTCCCTTCCTTTCATACCAACCAAAAACTGACCCCTTTCCAATCCAAGAAACAGGCACTCAAACCCTGCTAACAATGAAAACACCCCCCCCCCCCCACAAAAAAAAAAAAAAGATAAGTTTTACGGAACCGACCAGCCACAACTGATAACAGGCCTATCGAACAGACACGGTGTTAGCATTCAACCACCCCTCAAAAAAAAAAAAAAAAAAATTAAAGACATAGAAAGCGTTTCAGTTCACTTCCGAAACCCAAGGACGGTGTGCTGACACAATTGCCACGCTCCAAAATACATAAAGTCTCCCTCACAACTCTCCTACCATTTTCTTTCTCTTTATGCAATACCTGGGTATCCCCCCACTCAGGCTGACAGTGATTGCAGTCTACAACATGTTTAGCTATTTCTGAATTCTGCGCATTGTCTTTTACCGCCCTTTTATGTTCCAGCAACCTATCATTCAAACAGCGACCAGTTTGGCCTACATAAGACAATCCACACCGCAACGGAATGTCGTATACAACTCCTACTTGACAAGTTAAATCAGGGTTTTGGTGTTTCTTTAGGCAACCCTGACGACCACCCGAAAAGGGGGTTAAGCTTTCCAATTTATGTTGTGCCTTGAAAACTAAATTTACTCCGAACCTCTTGGCCACTGACTTCAAATTGTGAGATATTCCATGATAGTAAGGCACACAGACCACATTTTTCACAACCGGTTTTTCTACCGGAGCCGAACTGAACTTTCTTAAGTGTCATTGGTGTCATTGGTTCAACTGTGTCATTGGTTCAATTTGAGATGTCGTTGATGGAGTGGAGAGGAGGTGTGTCGACCTTTGGAGAGGAGGGTTGTTGTGTATATATAAGAGCGGAGGTGTTCAAATAAACTAGAAGCTGTGTTTGAGACTTGTTGTTGTTTTGTCCGTTTTTTTATTTTTCCGTGTCTCCGGTTTACGATGGAAGTTCTTCACCAGCTCGCCTGTGCTTTTACCCTTTCTTCGTTCACTACCCTTTCGCACTTGTGCAGCCGTTTATACTGCTCCATTTGTATTTAATAACTTTTCACGTAGTACCACGTGAAATGTAATTATTTACAAATTACTCTTAAAAAGCAATGCAAGAATTTTACAATTACAAATTTCTGGGAGCTACCCGACTTGGGCCATATAACTTTAAACGAGTTTTATAGATTGCAACGTAATTATTTGTTCATTCCTTGCCCCAATGTTTCAGGAGGCTTAAGCATCGCTGCATAAATTCCACGAATTGTACTTTTCTTTTATGATTTTGTTAAACTCATTATAGAACTTAACAGCTTAGGGCAATGAAGTACTACGTTCTTATATTTTGAATAAATAATTATAAATTAGTTCATATGCTGAAAGACGCCAGATCTCTAAAGAAAAAAATTGGGTCGACAGATTTTTGTTACCCAGGCAAATAAAAATGTGACAATTAGTCATATAGGACTATTTTATAAGTATCAATATAAAACTAAAATCGACACGAGTTAATACGACCGCATTCACATAGAAACATTATGGTATTGTGAATTTTTTACATTGAGTTGAATTTATAATTGCTCAGAAATAAATAAGAACTGAATCAGGGCTCCCTTATCAGTGACAATATTCACAGGTGCGAGGTCAGTCTCCAAAATGCTTATGCAAATAATATCCGAAGTAAAACCAACAGGAAATAAACTTGAAAATATTACAAAGATACAAATATGCGACGGTACTGGAAGACATGCATAAAACACTTTCGAAAAAAGAGAGAATAACAACTTCATAAACAATTAAAGTTCCCAAACTCGGCTGAAAGCTGAACTTGGTTTTTTTTCCCCAATATTTTGGCATGTTTGCGTCATTGTTTTATGCTCACACCGCAGACGGCGCTAAACGGAGCCGTTGAGGCAGACTCGAAAGTGGATTGTCTCTCAGCCCCCCAGTATAAGCAACAGAAGAACAATGCGACGCTATTTTTTTTTGCGTGTGCGTGTGAGCGCGTGTCTGTGTGCAAGTGTTCCACCGAGAGCTAGGCGGGTTGTGCGGGCGCTGACGCGTTCAGAGAGTTTCTGTCGGCGCCGCGAAGTTTCCAAAAGTAATTGTAACTGTGCCTGAAATTTCACAATTACTACCGCTAGAAAGCATTTAAATTACAATTACAATATTTTTTACCCGAAAGTAATTAGCTACAATTACAAATTATCAAGAAAAGTAATTAACTTACAGTAATTCACTTACTGTAGTTGAATTACCACTGAAGTATGCAACAAGGAACGACGGAAACTCTTTGCCAAAGCTGTTGGGAGCGAGCGGTTCTCCAGGCAGTCTCAAGCAGGGCCAGGCCAGGACAGGAACCGCAGGTCGACTCCCGGCAGGAACATCACGAGACGGGAGGGTCCCTCGTGACATACTTTGTTTTATACATATATACAAAGTATCTACATCGTCCGAGAGCACACATGCGACCTCCTGTTTGCTCCTTTTATCTGGTCGTTGTTCGGTACTCTCGCGGCTGGCAGTCAATGGTGGCCGAGCTGCCAACAAACGTCGTGTCCAGGCCCCGCCCACTCATCCCCTGACCACGCGCGCGCACACACACACACACACACTGCAGTGGCGGCCGGGCTTCACATTCCGTCGCCGAGGTACTCTCTCCCTCGAAAGCCGCGCCGAGGAGGTGACAACAAAAGGCCCACTGTCAGCCCTGGAGATGATGACCAAAATAGTGATGAACCCTCCATTAGGTGGCGGGAAAGGGTTCGGCCGGACCATCTGCAAGTAGCGTCAGAGGATAACCCGAACCGAACAAACCCTCACGAAGGTCCCGCAGCTGCGCGCCGTCCAACCGGAATCTTCGTCCGTTAATCCCGCCGGTTCCTGTGTCGACTGAGACCGTTTCGGGCCAACGTAATCGCAGCCAGAAAGAAGGGTCCGGCTCAATTTCGCGCCTAGGTGTGGCGACGTCAACACGGTGGTCTTCCGTAGAAGGCCACAGCAATCCCAAGTCGTCCCTCGCTTCGTTTCCGGGCACAGCTGACCGGAGCCACGTGGTGGCGATACTCAAGGCGTTCAACGGTGCCGGTCAAATTAGATAGGGAAGGTCTGGTCCGGGGGTCTTTCACAACAAAGCGCACACACGTAGCGTCGCGCACAAATCAACGCCTACGCACACCATCGTTTACACTGATCTGGCACAGACCTTGCTGTCGACTGCCGGCGACGACGGCGCAGGAGAAGGCAGAACCACCAAGCACGTTCAGGCTGTCGCGTGGGTCGTCACCACCCTCGGCATCCCGAACGCGGCTGCACTTTGGACCACTGAAGACGTCGACACTACTCAAGCGGAACTTAGGGATCCCAGAGGGTTCTTCAAACTTTTGCACCAACACACATCCCACAAAGGCTCCTGCTGTTTACCGACTCGACCCGCGCGTACGAAACGTGCAGACGAGCGAGCGGGAGCCTCTCAAAATACATGGAAATAGTCGGCGAGTTGCTCGCCGCGTTCCAAGAACTTCCAGACCAGCTCAACATCCAAGCTACAATTTTTATAGGTGCCCGCGTATGCGGGCATCAACGGCAACGAGTGGGCCCACAGCGAGCTGCGAGAAGCAGTTCGCCAGATGGCATCCGCGCCGAACGCATTACACAGGTCAGGCGGCGAGGCAGCAGGCCCAGCCGACCCGTCTGCCGTCAAGCAAATCGCTAAACTGCGAAGACGAAGAACCCTACGGCACCTCCATGAGGAACGGGAGGAACGCCCAGACCAGCAACTGCGTCCCGTTCCTCCTATGCCAAAAGACCCACCGAAGAGCACTCAGACCCTCGTCCACCGCCTCGCGACCAACACTGTCCTACCCCCGCAGCTGCGGCACAAGTTCTTCAGCGACGACTCCGACGAGGGGGCGTGTCGCCGGTACCGCAGGACCGCGACGGCTGCCCATGTTTTCCGGGAGTGAGAGCGCACCCTCACCTTCGAAAAACGAAGCTGGAGGAACTCCGAGACGAGATCCGCCCGGCGACGTATGTCGATTGGATTCTGCCCACCAGTTGTGACAACGCGGTCGTCTACCTGCTGTGGAGAAAGCTGTCGGAGTTCGTCTACGACGACGAAGGCCACGGCGGACGACTTTGCAGCATCCGGAGGCTCTCTGACTTAAATCCACCTAGACCGCCGTGATGTCAATGGCGGAACCTTAGGCCCGCACTGCTGCAGATGACAGTGGTGCACTCTATGCGTGTATAGTATGTATATACATAAAGAACAGGCCAATAAAGAACGTTCTAACAACGACCCATACTGGAAGTGATATGACAATTCGAAATGGCGGCGTCCTTGTGAAGTGGGTCTATTTAAGCTCCCCAATGCCCAACCTCCCGTAGGGAGCTGAGTCCCTCGTCCTTCAATCTTGAAATCCAAATTTATGCAGGAAAGACACTCTTCACACGTGCAGGAGCCACATAGGGAGTATTCACTGGCGGCCATAGCTGTGTGCGCGACTGCTGAGCGCGTGCTGACGACGGGCTTTTACAGCACTTTTGTAACGTGCATTCCGCACCATCCAGACTGCCGCTCTTAGCAGCCTATTAATGTAAGCTCGTTCTGAGCATGCGCTCTGAACATAACTGTGGTGTCAAGTGAACACCCCCTATTGACGACGAACGCAATGGAAAACATCACTGTGGTCGGCCTTTCATGATGGCCAAATGCTGAATGTGACGTCAGCAAAAACTTTTTCAACGACGGAAATAAGCGGAATACAAGTTCTTCAATTTTGACGGTGCTGGCAGTGTTGGTTTCAGAGCGCTTTGATTTCAAGCTTTTACCATGCTCATTACAAACACCATCTAAATTTTTGTACTCAAAGTAATGACGTCACGAACATCTATAAGACGTCCCATGAATACCCTCTGTTGGCGACGAGAGCAATCAAAAGCGTCGCTTTGGTCGACTCGCGAGGAACTGGCGGTCACTGTACAGCTCCATCGGGTTCAGGCGATCCGATAGATTCCGCCGCGGCACCGACGGACCGAGCGGGTACATAACGCCGAACACAAGGTCGCACGCAAGAGTAGCGAACTCAAACGACGCGATCCTGCGAGCGGCGTCGCTCCGGTAACCCGCGTAACCCGCCATATTTTGCGATAAATTGAGGCTCGACGTGTTTGAGGCGAGTTGAAGGGTGGCGCCACCGCTCGCTTGAAATTTTTGGAGAAAAGTTCGAGTGAAGTGCGAGGCGAGGGAGCGTTTCGAGGGAATGAGGATTTATGAAACGTAATGACACCCACTCAAGGGCGTTGGAAGTTAAGTTAGAGTGAAGTGGGATCTATGAATTCGGCGGTCTCCTCAAGTTCGTATGGAGTGGTACACTCACATACCATGGTTCTGCGAGTGTTCTCCGTTAGCCTATGATGTTACACGCGTAATGTCTGAGTTTTTGGTTGATAACATGGTGAAAAACGTAACCGAGTAGGCCGGGTTCGGGTAATACCTATGCGAACGGTTGACCATCGCATGTCTTCGCCGTCGTCGGAATGCTCAGGTGAATGATACATGGATGATACACCGCCTATAAATGGATGATATGCGGCTTCACGAAAAAGCATAAAAGAAAAAAAAAAGCATAAGCATATTTGGTTAGTGGCTAGGTAGGGGCCAGCTACGAACGAAACTGTGGAGCGGCCATAGTTGAGGCTTTTCTGTGCAGCATTGGATTCTTTGTTTATCACGTGATTGAATTTGGCGAATAGCGGCGCGATGGCCCACGGAAAACAGACGCGGAAGTCTAGCTCCCGTACAGGAGGATCGGTGACCATGTGGTCTAGCACACACCAGCTCGGAGCGCGTAAAGCGAAAGCTCGCGCTTCAGATTCTGCCATCTTTCCGCAACGTGCATTCCGCACCATAAAGATGGTTTATCTTGGCAGAACATAAATGGGGCGTCGTTTTGCTACAGACCGCTTTTAAAATTATGCTCTCAGAAGCAGAAAACTCGGGACTTCCAAAAGGGACATCCCTGAGGTCGCAAGGTGCAGGTGTACTATGCATTTTCAAGAACGAGCCTCCAAGGAAATAAAAGTTAACGCTCTAAGGTTTTGATTCTTTTTTCATAGAGTACAAATGGTGGAGCACAGAAGTGAAGCGCGTCATTTTTACAGAAAAGATCTATGCTCAAGACAAACTTTTGTGACCATTAGCTCAAAGTTATGAGCGCTCGTGCGCTGGGGAATGTCGAGCTGCAATCATTGGTTGGCACGCTACAATTCTCTCTCTTCCCTTAAATTTACAAAAAAAAAAAAGAAAAAACAATAAAAAACCACAATCACGTGCGTACTTTTGTTTGGCCATCGGAATACTTCATATTTTATTGTACTTGAAAAAAAGGAAGTAAGGAGGGCGTGCGCATTTCCGCAGAAGACGCGCGCCCTCCTTGCTTCCTTTGTTTTCAATTGCAATAAGTGACTGAAGTATGAATTATGACCATTTACTTCACTGTGCGTCGTGGTGATTTCATTATACGTCCACAACACGTGAAGGCTATACACGCGCAAAACATGATGTAGTACGCAGGAAATATCACAAGCCACATGACACTCTTCGCCGAAAGGCAAACCACAGCAAAGGCTGCCGGCTGAAAGATCTCTGGAACGCGTCTTCGTTGTGCTCTGGTCAACGATGCTATCCGGGATAAATATATATGTTTTTAATTACGGTGCCGATGACATCGTCTTGCGCGCAAACACTTGTATATCCCACGACCGGCTAAGTGGGAAACGCGCGCTGTCATACGGCCTTTACATGGGGGCCAGTTTCTCTCTCCCAACGCACCTCGGTGGGGTCGCTGTAAACTCAATTCTCCTAGAGTTCCTGTATAGGCTCCTTGCACTGACGTCACATCGCATACTTTTGAACACAACGTAAAAGGTGGAGAGGGAAGCTGCTTTTGTAAGAAATTTGAGTGACAAGTTAAAGTGGCGGTTCAACGATATTTAATTGGAATGTTTTTCACTTTACACGAGCTTACTGGCACTAGTGGTACTCAAGGATCTTACACGCAACGCCACTGCCCAAGAAACTCCTTTGTTGCGCTCTAATTTCGAGGACAAAACCGAGTGTTTTCATTCAATCTCTCCTTCGCAAAACCTGATGACGTAGCTGGGCGGTATCAGTACCGCCCAGTGACGATATCGGAATGCGGCTCATAGACTGGACCCAAGCATTGCGTGGGCACTCGATTTGGGCTCGTGATAATCTATAGCTCGAGAAGCATTCGGGTAGTGCCCTGTGTCCAATCGCTGCAATGACGACAACAGCCGAACCATAAAGGCCCGTTCACACTCTTGCGACCGACTAAGACCGACAGAAACCAGCCCGGTTTTTAAGCCTCTTGCGATCTCTTAGGACCACCTCCGCTGCAGTGCATCCAGTCCTAAGAAGGCGCAAAAGGCTTAAAAACCGGTCTGGTCTCTAACAATGTCTGGAACGCAGCGCGTGTCCTGTGCCTTGCCAACCCCAGCGCACGGCTATGATCAATAGAGAGTTTTAGTAGATCGTGTTTTCAAGCCACGCTAATCGTAGCGGGAGCTCGCGCTGCCACTTCGATGCATGCTGTGAAGCGCGCGCTCGTGGCGGTAGCGGGCCTTTGAAAACGATCTACTAAAACTCCCTAATATTGGCGGCATGTAATCGGCTCCAGATCACGTGGCCGCTTGTTCTGGCAGCGAGTTGAGGGGTGAACTTTGCTCGTTTTTTTTTTTTTCTGCAACTTCGATTGCGTGTGGTGAAAAACGAACGGGTATTTCAAAGGTCATTAACGTCAGGGATCCGTTCTAATTGGTATTTGTGCAAAACTCAAAAATCGTTGCATCGCCCCTTTAATCTTCTATAATCTTCTGGGAGGAGAAGAGCGACGACTGCGCAAATCCGGGAAGCACAAAGGAGGATCCTGATAAGTGGGGAGCTCCTCCTTCGCCTTTTCTCCGGAGGTATTTCCGAACTGACATCGTGTGCAAGCCACGTATATGCTCCTTGCACTGACGTCACATCGCATACTTTAGAACACCCTATAAAAGGAGGAGAAGGAAGTTGCTTTTGTGAGAATTTTGGGTGACAGGTTAATCTTCTTGAATCTTCTGGGAGGAGAATAGCGACGCCTGTGCAAATCCGGGAGGCTCCTGATAGGAGAGAACCTCCTTCTCCTTTTTTCGGGAGGTCATCAAAAATGGCGTCATGTGGAAGCCACGTCTTGATAAAAGGGGAGCTTCTTCTTCCCCTTTTCTCTGGAGGTCATCAGAAATGACGTCATGTGCAAGCCACGTATACGTGGCTTGCACACGGCGTCACGTATACGTGGCTTGCACATGACGTCACTTCCGATGACCTCCAGAGAAAAGGGGAAGAAGGAGCTCCCCTCTTATCAGGATCCTCCTTTGTGCCTCCCGGATTCGCCCAGGCGTCGCTATTCTCCGAGAAGATTATAGAAGATTAACCTGTCACTCAAATGCTTTACAAAAGCAGCTTCACTCTCCTCCTTTTACTTGGTGCTCAAAAATATGCGATGTGACGTCAGTGGGAGTTGCGCGTTCATCTCCGCAGCGCCGCCTTTTCTGCAAGGCATGTTGATCCCGCTCGTCACGTGACTAAATTCGGCGAATAGCGGCGCCGCGCGTTCGAGGCGCGCGGCGCGCTCAAAAGCAGGCAGGCCTACGCCGGGGCGCGTGCAACGTCTCCGGTGGCTCCGAGGCGAGAGCGTCGGCCTACGGACCCCACGTGGCGGGTTAGAATCCCGGCCGAGGTGCCCGCAATCTGACGAAGGCTTATTACGGAGAAGACGCCGTGTAACCGAGCTGTCGTTTGCACGTCAAAAGATCCCCAGGTGGTCGAAATTAATCCTCAATCGTCCGCTTGGGCATGCCAGATGCCCGTTGTTGTTTTGGCACGTTAAACCCCCCAAATTTGATTTGTGCAACGTCTTACTTTCCTCACGGCACTTGACCCGGCTCCTCACGTGTTCGGATCTCGGCGAATAGCGGCGCGGCGGCATGTGGAAAAGAGACGCGCAACTCTGGCTCCCGTAGGGAGCCTATACAGGAACTCTAAAGCCCCTCTATCCTGGGAAAAGTGATGCCATTCATTGTTGTGGAAATGCTCGAGACACGTGCTGCGCTCCACCGCTGGGAAGAACGTTCTGCCGCAATGAAATTCCCAAGATCTGCACGTTGCACGCGCCTCGTGCATCGACGCACTTTGCGCTACCTTTTCAACATGAAGAGGATTTAAATCCTCCTTTCAATCCTCCTACAGTTCCCGTATCCACCTTTTTCTTGTATTCTCGTGCCCAGCGCCTAAAAAACGTAACCGGCGTGGGCGAACAAAAAAGTTTCAAGCTGCGGACTGTAAAAAATAGAGGGTAGGCAAAACAAAAATGTGTGACGGGTACGCTTATATCATAAATTTATTCTATCGCCGTGGTGACGGCAAAACAATGTTTTGAATCAAAGCCGATGACTACATCGAACCCGCTCAACCGAGCAGGTCCGGTGTACCGCAGTGCTCGGTCCTCTCGCCCAGCCTCTTCAACCTGGCCAACTTCCCCCACTTCTTGAAGCGATTCCGTCGCTGCGCTTCGCCGTATACGCCGATGATGTCACCATCTGGGCAACGACGGGATCGGCGGGCTAACAGGAGCACACGCTTCAGCTCGGCCTCCACGTCATACAGGGCTTTCTTCGAAATATGGGCATGACCGCCTCAGCCTAGAAGAGCGAATACGTTGTGGTTCTAAACGGGCCCCACAGAAAACGAGAAGCGAAGCCGCCCGCTACCAAATCGCCCTCAGCATGGCCGGCCAAAAGATACGGCGAAAACCCTCCGTTCGGATCCTGGGAGCCTACATAGATCAACACGGTAAAGGCACCACGCGGATCATGAGAGTCGCCTCGCAGTGTAGATCTTGTGCTGCCGGTTACGTCAGCACAAGATTTCTCAACGACGGAAATAAGGGGAATGCAAGATTTAAAATTTTGAAGGACTTGTCAGCGTTGGTTCCAGAGCGCTATAGTTTCAAGCTTCCACAATGGTCATTACAAACACCACCTAGCTTGTTGTTTGCAAAGTAATAACGTCACGAGAAGGAACCATATGAGAGCAGGCCGGGTAGATGGGCTTAGTCTCCTCGAGTTCGTATGGAGCGGTAGACTCACATTGCCATAGTTTTGCGAGTGTTCCCCGTCAGCCTCCCATGTCACACGCGTGATATCCGAGTGTTCGGTTGACAGCATCATAAAACCTTACCAAAATGGGCGGGAATCGGTTAAAGGGACCATGAAGGCAGTTTCGAAGTTTTATTCGACGATTGAAATGGATGTCAGGCACGTCTCAGATACTGTTGACCAAGTTCTAGCCCGAACAGAAGTTTGGGTGCCGCACCGACCGAGCAAACAGGCGCGGTAATAATAGCGCCGGGAACAATGTCTGAGACCCCACCGAGGCGGCGGCAGAAAGGTGAACTAAAGTGCGCCGTCGAAGCGTGACGACAACGGGCTCCTCGTCTGGCGATTGGTTCAAACGATAGACGCGCTCTTGGTTTCAATTTCGGTGGTGAGATGTGATAAAAAATTTGTATTTGAACGTTGGATAATCTTTTGAAGTTGTAGCTGGGAATTAATAGGTTTCATACCGTGTATAAAAGCATAATCTGAAGCGATCCCTCCGTTTGTCACTGGTTGAACGTATCCCTCACTGCTACCTCTTGCGCGTAACAAGCATCGAGCAACCATGGACAAAAAAAGAAAGAAAAAGGTACGAGCGCCGGCGGCGGCGGACTTTTGGTTTTGGTTTCGTGCGTCGTCTTGTGTTCGCTTTGCGAACTGGTGTCTCACCAATCATGCCGCGTTTATGTGCAGTAGTAGGTTGCGCGAAAGGTCGGCTAAAGACGTGCGGTCGATCGGGCGACGTTAGTTTGCGTAAACTGCCGACCGATGCAGCAATGCGCAGCATTTGGTTGCGCGCCGTCGTCTTGCGTAGAGCTGTGGACGGCGGTGTCAGGATTTGTTCGTTGCATTTCCGACCAGAAGACATTGACCAGCACCCTCACGTCAGCCGGAGTCTGGGTAAAAATGGGGCGGGGAGTCGCTCTGAGGCGGCGACCGAGGAGTTGGGGGTAGGTCTGGGGCGCCCTCGTAAAACGCCAAATCCAGAGTTCTGCGTCCTTAGCAGCATCTCCCGTTCAGTTGGCGTGAGGTCGCTGAACGGGAGCTCAAACTTGTTTGCGAGCGCGGCGTTGTCGTCCATTTCTTCCAGGTTTTCTTCAGAGACCGCCTTGCACTAGAGCGAACCACGGGAACCACACTGAGTGTGCTCTAAATCCTACCGATGCCGACAGTGCTCCCTGACGTCACTTCTCTTTCCATAGGCGAAAAAGGGAAGAAATCTGAATGTTTGTTTGGGTTTCGCAAATTTATTTGCAGGTACAGAAATAAGAGTCACAACGTTCTAGAAACAATTGTGTGGCATGCCAGGACCCCAATGCTTCCAAAAACACCTTCTATAAAAAAAAAAAAAATGCCTTCATGTTTTTTTTAATACCTATGCGGCCCATTTGACCCTCGCATGTCTTCATCGTCGTTGGAATGCTCTGGTGAATGATACATGGATGAGATGCCGCTTATAAGTGGATGATAAACGGCTTCACGCAAAAGCAAAAAAACAAAAACAAAAAAATGCACCCATTTAACTTGTGGCTAGTTAGGAGCTAGCGGCTAACGAAACTGTGGAGCGGCCATAGTGGAGGGTTTTCTGCGCAACATTAGATTTTTGTTAATCATATGATTTAATTTGGCGAATAGCGGCACGACGGCCCGCGGAAAACAGACGCGCAAGTCGGGCAACCAGGTACAATGATTGCACGTCGTCTCAGACTCGGGAGTTCCTAGAGGTTCGACAGCGGGAGGCGGGGCGGACGGCACTCGGGGCACACAGGGGGACTCCAAACGAAGGGGTGCAGGGGGACCTCGGGTGGTCTGCTTTTGAGTCGAGGGAAGCGGTGGCTAAGCTAGCTTACGAGAGGCGTCTGTGCGGCCTCGGAGAGGAGCGATGGGCCATGAGGGTGTTTAAGTACCTCGTGTACAGGAGTGTAAACACGCGCCTGACCAGACGGGTGGCCAGGCTCGCGGGGAAGTATGAGGTACCACCGACCCTGCTGAACGGCCGGCCACTCCGAGAGGGGGTTACGGACCTCAAGAAGCACGTGCCGCAGGTCGAGACGCGAAGGTGGACGGAGTCGACCACACGAAAACCATCAATGACTGTGTACGCGGCCTCGAAGCGGGCGATCGAGCGGGAGCAGCTGTACGATGACTCCAGGGGCAGCGGCTTGCTTTTCGAGGCACGCACGGGAACCCTGAAGACCAGGCTGTGGAGATCGCGATATGACACTGGGGTCCCAATCGCCTGCGTCACCTGCGGAGCAGCAGAGGAGACAACCGAACATCTGGTGCTGCAGTGCAAGGCCCTCAGCCCGCGCTCCCAGGTGGACCATCTGCCGGACGCGCTGGGCTTCTGGACGGCGGAGCGGGGGGATGACGGTGATCGAGGAACACGTCGAGACCACCAAGCACCGACTAGAGCAGTGGTGGGAGATTTCCTGGCGGCTGTGGAAGAGGGAGAGGCGAGCTGGGCCGGACGTGCAAGCACAAGCCGGAAAACCGATTTTTTCCACCCAAGTCGACCTGCCCCACACCGTGGACCCGACCGAAGCTCCAACAGAACAAGAACTCGGCTAGGTTTGGCTAGAAACCAGGCTGAGCAAGCCTTTTTTTTTTTGTCAGGCCATCGCCGGAATTTCCGGCGAACGGCCACCCGTTACAAAGGGGACGCCACTAAATCCAAATCCAAATCCAAATTCAATGTCTTATAACGTTTTGTAGCGTGAGCTACACTGGCCGATGTTGAGCAGTTTCGCATGGCTCACATAATGAGCCGTGCTCCTTGCTGCGCATGCGTGAGGAGCAGTGACGCCACACGACGCACAGCTGGCGCGCCGCAGCCGCCGGCGCCGCGCGCTCCGCCGCTGCTGCGCGCACCTCGCCGGTCTGCGCATTCTAGAGGAGAGACGTCATAGCCGCGGCAGACGCACTAGCGCCGCTGCGTGCCCAGCTGTGCGCCTCCGTTGCGCAGTAACCAAGTCTGACGCTGCACCGGAACCGCTTGATAGCGCCTCTTATTTTGTGCGCATAAGCACACGCTACGTATATCCTGGCACAGCCGAGCTAAGCCACCGCAATTTTTTTTGTGGGTGCTTCTAGTGTGAAAAATGACATTAACAGACTATTACATTTTAAAGCTGCATAACACATCAACTTCTACTGGTTACATCCCGTGCTCATAAAGGCACCCAAAGTTACATTAGATTTAGGGGTCTGATTTGCCCACAAATTTCTAACTTCAATGTCATCTTCTTACTTTTTGCTATTTTACCTAAACAGTTGTGTATAAAAACGCTTTAACTAATATAATTCCCCCCAAACATGTTCTTGCTTTAAATATGCTTAGAGAGCAAGCTGCTACACATATTGAGCAAACAGTTTCATCGACCCAAGGGCCTGTGGGGCTCCCCTCGCCCACTGGCGAACGCCTAATAGCCGCGACTTCCATTGCTATATACGTGACGCTTCCCATGACTCCCAATTCAATGGGGAAATACCGAAGGCTGCTGGTCATCTAGCCATACAAAGTACCCCAAACCTGTCCGCGCCGAGGACAGTTATTATCTGAAAGCGGGTTGTATTCTCCCAAGTAAAGTATTTGAGCTTACGATGAACGATGAGACGGAAAGAAAAAAAATTAAACGACGCTTCCTTTTCGAAGACACACAAAAAGGCAGGGAGGGTACCATTTGGCTAAGTAGGTCGTAGATTCACGCGGGCGGTTTTGAATCAAGCTTCTTCTTTTTTTTTTTCTGCAAAAACCCCAGTTTTTAAACGCGATATTTTAGAGCGATACCTGGGAATCATCTTCAATCGCTTGCAATAAAAAAAAAAAGAAAAACAATGACTTTGGTGTTGTCACTGTTCCCCTAAAATATACTTTTTGTAGGATGTAATACTAAAAGTATACGTTTGGGATATTAGGTATTCTTTTAGTGTTTTGCTTTTTACCATGGGTTGCCAAGTTAAAGCTCGCGTCGTATGCGCCCTCGAGCTGACTGCTAGCTCGGCTGTGTATACATGACCTCTCATCTTTGAGCCAATCATGGACACGAAAATTCTCGTGACTCGCATTTTTCATGTTCTTTGATTGGTCTCATCAGATTGCAGCATCGACTTCGTCCGGAGGTTGGGTAACAAAAAGTATAGTTCCTAGAATAACAATAGGGAAATAATGAAATAATTAAGACCCACAGAAGGATTGCTTACGCAGCCGCCGTGTTACCAAGAAAGTCAGGATTTCTGTTGCTATTATTACTTTTTTTTACCATGTAAGACTATGCGTATCTTGCGTTGTACTTTGTGGAGCATGTTCTTAAAAGCAGCCATTTTGAAAGAATTGAGACTATAAGAGAATTCCTGTTAAACGTTTTAAAGCTCCTAGCCATGATTCGCCGACACATTCTCAAAATATTATAACTATTACTCGCCTCCATCAATTTCAAGTGGCCTACTGATTGTTTGATACAAGGACTGCGTGATAAAATTCATTAAAGACCGAGCAGCTAGAGTCGAATGTAACAAATTAAAAAAAAGGGGGGGGGGTAACAGCCAACCACGTCCCCACATAACATATATCTGTCAAAGTTCATCCTGAAACAAATACCTCAAAGGACAGATATCTTAAAGCATTCTTGTATGCCTTACTGAGCAAAGCACCGATATTCATTACTCGTTACTTGCAAAATAAACGAAAGCGTTACCGACCTACGTTAGCTCACAATAAAAGGGACACATTACCATTACCGTTACCGATCAAAAGTAACGCAGGTTAGTTTTGCATTACTTCTTACTTATATATTAACGGTAACAGCGTTTCTTCTTGCTTTGTTTTTTTTTGCGACAGCGTTATTTGTCACGTGAGGAAATGGCAGGCTAAGTTTTGAAGGTGTCTAGAATAAGTGCAATAGTTATTAACTTGATGCCTATACTTCGTTTCATTGTAAGTCCAGTCGCCGCCGACGCTACGAGCTTATGGAACCAGTCGTGCAACGCCAAAAGCGCAACTCACTGGAACTTGTTCGGTTCAGCGATGATAGAACGCGCACATAAGCGTGACGCGCACCATGATGCTGCCGTTTTGACGCTGTTCGAATGATCCCATCAACTCATAGCGTCGGTTAGGTCGGGGCTTAAGGCTCATTCACACTGCCCCATATTATTACGCTAAGTTACGTTACGTATAAGTCACCGAAACATTCGTCTCTTGAATGTCGCGTGTCATGCTTCCTCCTTGAACTGGTAGTCTCGCGTAATATGAGCACAGAGGTCCCGGTGACGTCAACGTTATATTTAGTAACCTAACTTAACGTAAGAAATTGGGGCAGTGTGAATGAGCCTTTAAGATAAAATGTAGTACAGAAACGCGTAAAAAAAATTAAACGTACTTTTATCTTGTTTTGGGAAGAATAAGTAACAATTAACGGAGCGCTACCCCTTACTCAAATTAAGTAAAGTACGTTACCTGTTACTGTTTGGAAAAGGTAACGAGTACGTTATTACTTTACTGAAAAGTAAGACCTAATCGGTAACGCCGTTACTTGTAACGCGTTAGCGCCGACCCTGCTATGAAGCTATATAGTAAAGTCATCCTTGGTGCCCATACCAGCATTGTGCAGCTTTCTTTTTGAACCAAAATACGAAAACGACATCGAGGAGAGCTTAACCGGTAAACAAAATATAAAAACCGAAAAGCCGAATCCCCGAAAAACAGAAGCGACACTGTCTACATATATACAACGGTAACCGTAAGCATAATTGAAACGTTATTGTTTTGTTTTTTTATCCCCTGCAGGCACTCAGTCCCCCATGTGCTTCTGCCAAGTCAAACCTCTCCATGCAATAGCGACTCGAATGTTTAAACTGTTCAAACAAGTCAACAATGTTGCAAACATAAAATTCTGACCTTCGTTTGGTATTCCTTTTTTTAGACAAGACAAACTATTTGTTTTTAATTTATTTTTATTTGGTGGCTTAAAAAGCAGTTTCACTCTCAGAAATAACTAATGGCGCTCATAAAACTATATAATATGGGGCAACGTTCCTTTCGAAAATCCACAGTTGATGAGGATGGGATTTTCGATCACCCCATAAATCTTTCTTGATTTGTTTTAGTTTGGATTGTGTGAACATAAGAACTGACTAGTACGATGCTGTGACCCTTAAGCGCACTGAATAAATTTCCGCCATCACAAGGCTTTAGAGCCAAACTTGGCTGTGTTTTAAATCTTACCCAAATGGATCCGAGTTACTCCGGCGGGTCGTGTCAAGTGACAACACGGATTTATAAGAGCTAAACGCGGGTATGTTTTGGAATGCCAAGGTACAAAACCCTTACCCTGGAGTAAGTCTAGTAAATTCTAAAACACGGCCATTGTGTCGCGAGATTGATTGAACCACAATCCAAAATAAACTCTACGCAGCCTTTGTTTCTAGTTCGTGCGTCGTATTACACTGACGTCTCCAATGTACAGTCCCCATGTATCATAAACTTTGTACTATCTTCAACCTCTTCCTTCAACAGCTTCATGAATACCACTAGTTTGGCACAGAGGCCATACACTGATGTAGGAAGAAGGTCTCCAGCATCTGGATCGCAGTTTTTTACGCTCTGATATTTTCCACTCAATTCTATAAATATCAGCCACACTCTAAAGGCCACTGCCTTTACAAAGGCTCACGACTACCTACTTGTTCTAGAAACCAGCAGAGCGTACCCGAAGGCCCTTTATATATATATATATATATATAAAGGGCCCATTGTATATATATATATATATATATATATATATATATATATATATACAATATATATCTTATCAAACAAACCTGGGTCAAGTGACAATCTTTTCCTTGAATGCCGTAAGAACGATGCTTCCTTGTAATGAAGCAATGGCGAGGGTGCAGGCTAGCTGGTGTACATTGAGCTATAGTTGTAAACCCGAGACTGGGGAAACGGACAAGAGACAGACACAGAACGACACGGACGAAGTCTCAACTTCCTTCTCGTCTGTGCCTCGACCCACTAAAACTCAGCAAAGAACAAGACTACTGGGATGCCGAAAGCATCTCCTCGCTATTTATCATCATCGCCGACATTCGCGACAATAGAGGCCTGATAGATGACTTGCCTGGTAGCAAATATGGTTTCATCGCCGTGGAACATCATTTTAAAAGAAGCACTGGGGTACCTGTACTGCCGATTCCAAATCATGAGACTTGCCTTCTGCAGCATCAGGGCCCTTTACACCAAAGCAATGGGATCTATGCAACTTCCGGTGGAAGGATATCGTGCCACCATTTCACGGCTCGCGGAGGACTTCGCATTGAAGACGCCAA
Source organism: Ixodes scapularis (assembly GCF_016920785.2). Taxonomy (NCBI): domain Eukaryota; kingdom Metazoa; phylum Arthropoda; class Arachnida; order Ixodida; family Ixodidae; genus Ixodes; species Ixodes scapularis. The sequence goes on along the minus strand of NW_024609839.1, from coordinate 69,629,914 downwards.
AAAGTACAAAGCCAACGGACTGCTACAAAAAAAAAAAATAATAATAATAAACGCTCAGCGGAGGTGAAGTGCAAGCGCGCGTGTCCACCATCTATCTTCAGAATTACGGCCTCATTAAGGATGTTCCCAAATGGCACTCCGTCGACCTGTTGCTGGATTATCTCGCACAAGCGGGAGACATTACTGCCGAATTCGGGTTTTACTAAACCTACTGCAACCAAACACGCGATCCCTTACAGAAATGTCATATCTGGACTTATGTTAAAAAATACAGATATGGATATATAAGGAATTGGGCAGATATGGCCAGATATGCATACTCACGCCATATCTGGACTGATAAAGCCATATCTGCCCAATTCCTTATATGCCCATATCTGCCCAATTCCTTATATACCCATATCTGCCCAATTTTTTATATGCAATATATGGACTGCTTTATATGATCCCGTCTTTGGGCCTGGCAAATAGGGTATCCACCCCATATAAAGCAATTTTCATGTGATGCTCCTTCTAGCATCACATGAAAATTATTGCCATGGGGCAGGTACCATACTTTCCAGGTCCAGACATGGGATCACATAATATACATTTTACTGCTATCCCACACTGCCAAACGTGTGTTTAGGTAGATATATCTACAGAATAGGCCACTGACCAATCCTTATTGGTCTGGTTCGGAATCTGTGATTCCGACAAATATGTATGCTACAAATATAGAATGCAGGCGATCGCTAGCTCGGAAACATTGTAACGTATCATTCGACGTCGGAAAGTAAACAGCCCTTTGGCGGGATTGGTTGTCGAGGGAGCAGACCGAGAATATGGTTTGCAAAAAAAGTTTTATTTATAAAAGCGCCAAAACTCTAAACAAGTACTTCCCCCATTCAAGAAAAAATGATTAGAAACAAAACTGTAATATAGCACGGACAAACATTAAAATGGACTAAAAATGTAATAGCACAAAGACACCTATTAAAATGAAACAAACGGAAGGCAACAATTAAGCTGTAAACTATACGAAAGTTTCAAAGTCGTTGATTCTTACTCACAGAGTCACAGTCCTAATTCAACTCTCCGGTCGAGCACAGCAGTTTTGACAAGGGCTTGCTCGCTAGCCTCATCGTTGAAGTCCTTCCTTGCACCGTGTGACGTTCAAAGCCCCCAGTCGCTCCTCGCTGGCCTTGTTTTTCCGTTCGGTCGCCAAATCTTCCCGTGTGATTAACACGTCACACATGCACACAGACACCGTTGTTCGCCGCGGAAGCAATGCGTGATGAAAGGGTCATTACTGCTCCTTGAACACGACGAGGTCACCACTGTTTCCCGGACTAGGAAATGACCAGGGCATCATATCTTTAACTAAAACCTCATAAAAATAAAAAAAACAAAATAATGAACACATAAGAAACAAAAAAATGAAATAATGAACACACAGGTAAAAAGAATAAAAACACGAAAGACTTACACAGACAGCCACATTTGTTCAGTTAACAATGACGTTTAATTCTGATAAAAAATATTCCTGCTGCGCTAAAGATCACCAATATGGTGTGTAGACTAGGCCACCTTGAGCAAAGCAGGAATATTTGTGATCATAATCAAATGTCATTGCGAACTCAAAGAGTGGCTGCCTGCGTAAGTCCTTCGTATTACTATTCTTCTGAATTCCGTGTTCATTATTGTGGCTGTTTGGGACCAGGCGGAACTTGGTGGTGCTTTTTCCCATCTGACCTTAGTTCGGACAGCTTCGTACCCATAGAAAAACCCACTAGCTTCTCTACATAATCCCACTCCTCAAAAAAGAAAAATATTGTGTGTATGTTTATACAATCAGAAGTTAGCTTGCCTCAGTGGGCGTCTGCTGTCTCAGCTGTAGAGTAATTTAGCCAGCGCGTATACAACCGCTAGCCTGGGGTCTTTAACGCGCACCACGCAGTAGTGATACACAACCGCAAGCCGGTATGATGCTCATCCAGATCGAAACGGGCAGGGGCGGGGATCCACTGCTTCTCCTTGCTTCCCTTGAGGCACTGACAAATAAAAATCAAAGGTAATGTCAATTATGTTAACGCAATATACTCCAAACACGTCCCTTACAGAAATGTCATATCTGGACTTATATTAAAAAATACAGATATGGATATATAAGGAATTGGGCAGATATGGCCAGATATGCATACTCATGCCATATCTGGACTGATAAAGCCATATCTGCCCAATTCCTTATATACCCATATCTGCCCAATTCCTTATATACCCATATCTGCCCAATTCCTTATATAACCATATCTGCCCAATTCCTTATATGCGATATATGGACTGCTTTATATGATCCCGTGTTTGGGCCTGGGAAATAGGGTATCCACCCCATAAAAAGCAATTTTCATGTGATGCTCCTTCTAGCATCACATGAAAATTGTTGCCATGGGGCAGGTACCATACTTTCCAGGTCCAGACATGGGATCATATAATGCATTTCTATGAATATCCACATAATATACATTTTGCTGCTATCCCACACTGCCAAACGCGTGTCTACGTAGATATATCTACAGAATAGGCCACTGACCAGTCCTTATTGGTCTGGTTCGGAAACTGTTATTCCGACAAATATGTATGCTACAAATATAGAATGCAGGCGATCGCTAGCTCGGAAACATTGTAACGTATTATTCGACGTCGGAAAGTAAACAGCCCTTTGATGGGATTGGTTGTCGAAGGAGCAGACGGAAAATATGGTTTGCAAAAAAAGTTTTATTTATAAAAGCGCCAAAACTTTAAACAAGTACTTCCCCCATTGAAGAAAAAAATGATAAGAAACAAAACTGTAATATAGCACGGACAAACATCAAAATGGACTAAAATGTAATAGCACAAAGACACCTATTAAAATAAAACAAACGGAAGGCAACAATTAAGCTGTAAACTATACGAAAGTTTCAAAGTCGTTGATTCCTACTCACACAGTCACAGTCCTGATTCAACTCTCCGGTCGAGCACAGCAGTTTTGACAAGGGCTTGCTTGCTAGCCTCGTCGTTGAAGTCCTTTCTTCGACCGTGTGATGTTCAAAGCCCCCAGTCGCTCCTCGCTGGCGTTGTTTTTCCGTTTGGTCGCCAAATCTTCCCGTGTGATAAACACGTCACACATGCACACAGACAACGTTGTTCGCCGCGGAAGCAATACAAGATGAAAAGGCTATCACTGCTCCTTGAACACGACGAGGTCACCACTGTTTCCCGGACTAGGAAATGACGAGAGCATCATATCTTTAACTAAAACATCATAAAAAAAAAGAATAATGAACACATAAGAAACAAAAACAAAAGGACTAAATCATGAGAAAAAAAAATGAAATAACGAACACAGAAGTAAAAAGAATAAAAACACGACGGACTAGCCTCATTTGTTCAGTTAACAATGATGTTTAATTCTGATAAAAAAATATTCCTGCTGCGCTAAAGATCACCAATATGGTGTGTAAACTAGGCCACCTTGAGCAAAGCAGGAATATTTGTGATCATAATCAAATGTCATTGCGAACTCAAAGTGTGGCTGCCTGCGTAAGTCCTTCGTATTACTATTCTTCTGAATTCCGTGTTCATTATTGTGGCTGTTTGGGACCAGGCGGAACTTGGTGGTGCTTTTTCCATTATGGTCTTAGTTCGAACAGCTTCCCACCCATAGAAAAACCCACTAGCTTTTCTACATAACCCCACTCCTAAAAAAAAAAAAGTGTGTGTATGTTTATACAGTCAGAAGTTACTTGCCTCAGTGGGCGTCTGCTGTCTTAGCTGTAGAGTAGTTTAGCCAGCGCGGTACAACCGCTAGCCTGGGGTCTTTAGCGCGCACCACGCAGTAGTGATACACAACCGCACGCCGGTATGATGCTCATCCAGATCGAAACGGGCAGGGGCGCGGATCCACTCCTTCTCCTTGCTTCCCTTGAGGCACTGACAAATAAAAATCAAAGGGTGGGTCAATTGTGTTAACGCAATATACTTCAAACACGAAGCATGAGTGCTGGCAAGATATTCGCTGCCTTGAATCTAGATAAGCTTGTAAATTTACATGCTAAATAACAAGTAACTTAAAAGCTGAAATATATTTCGGTGGAACTACAAAAACCGAAGACTATCTCTGCAAATATAGTGCTATCTAGTATACCATAATTGAGTAGAATCGGATTACAGCGTTCCCCTCACAAAGACGGGAGCAAAACAAGTATAGACTCTGCCGTGCCACTACAACAGAAACAATGGTATTGTGATCTCGTGGAGATCAGAGTTCGAAAAAATTGTGACAGGCTTTGGCACGACAAATATGCCAATGTCATTATTTATTTTTGCATATTCTACGGTGACAGTGCAGGGAAACAATCACACACCAGATGCTCAGAAAGACAAGCACACGCGCTGAACGTATAACTCTTGTGTATTCGACTAATATACCGGGTGAAACAAGGAGACGGTAGGCTCTTTAAATCGACCGGAAAATTCGGTTTCTTAACCTAGCGCGCTACGACTTTGTGCAGCGTTGCCCACAGATGGTGCATTTTTTTTGTAAAATTTGCAAAGAGCGAACTTACCTGAGGAAAAAGTAAAGAAAGAAAAAGGCTTAGCTCCTATGGAAACGCAGCGACGCCACCGGTCTGCAATCAACACGGCGCCGTTTTGCACGGTAGACAAGAGATGGCGCAACGAACGCCGCCAACGAACGAGCATACGGGCGCCGAGAGCCGGCCGAGGTATTCCTCAAAGGCTCTTTAGCAGACGATCTTTTCGATTCTAAAGCGGCGCGCGTTCCGCAGGCGGCGACAGTCGCAGAAACAAAAAAGAGAGGCGCGGTAACAACAAAGAACTGCAGTTCCTTGTCTGCTAATTACGCCGGCTCTCGGCGTCGTCTGCTCGTTCGTTGGCGGCAGTTGGCGTCGCGACCGCTTGCGCCATCTCTTGTCTACCGTGCAAAACGGCGCCGTGTTCATTGCAGACCGGTGGCGTCGCTGCGTTTCCATATGAGCTAAGCCTTTTTCTTTCTTTACTTTTTCCTCAGGTAAGTCCGCTCTTTGCAAATTTTACGAAAAAAATGCACCATCTGTGGGCAACGCTGCACAAAGTCGTAGCGCGATGGGTTAAGAAACCGAATTTTCCGGTCGATTTAAAGAGCCTACCGTCTCCTTGTTTCACCCGGTAGATACCAAAAACTGGCGAGACACTACCTTAATTGAGGACATGCATGTACATTTCCCTAGAAGCTTGGTATTAATACTTCAAAGCCTCCAAAAAAAAGAAAAACACCAGTAGGAAGAGAAAAAATGCTTCACCATATAAAGCAGCCTGAGTGTTTCTGGAGGTGTGAAATTCGTTACACGTACGTTGGATCATATGAAACACGCGTACTGCAAATGATCTTTAGAGCTCGACATTTCGCGAGGAATAAATGCCAGCGTCAAAAATTATTTCGCGGGCACAAATTCGTGCGATTGGAAGTGGTATGCTATGCATTAATCACCACTGGGTAAATTCATCGAGGCACCAATTTTTGGCAATTTTTCAACTGCGAAAATGAAGGCGTCTGCAGACTACTGGGGCGGCGAAAGCTACGGACTTGCTCGATCAATCAATCGCTGTTTTTGTCGAGTCCAGCTCTCAGCAGGCAAGTACGGAGAGTGGCATCGGCGATGGAGGGGCACCGCGCTCTTCCAGACATTCTAGCTGATCAGTAAACAATACGGCGGAGGGAGGAAATCAACCCCTCCACCCCCAATCCGTCTCCCAAAGAGTTCCGCCGCAACTGATCGACCTTAACCGCTCATTCACACTGACAGCGGATCCGCGTTCGCAAAGCGGTTGCGAACGCGGTTGCATAAAGATCCAGTACAATTGCACGCGCACTCGATGATATCAAGTGCGCATGCGATTGTACTGAATCATTATACAACCGCGTTCGCAACCGCTTTGCGAACGCAGATCCGCTTCCAGTGTGAATGAGCGGTAAGCGAGTAGACAGCCTCTGCATAGAGGAAAAAAGAAAAACAGCCTCGCATAACACCATCCGCGCACAATTAGTAATACTGGTAAAAGCAAGCAATCTACAGACAATAACAAGCCTTTTGAACGCAGGAAATAATCTAGCCCAAACGAACAAAACACGAACTTACTTCGATCCTGTGCCATGATCTTGGCTGTTGAGCAGATTTGACGTAGTTCCACGTCCCACAGTCGCTTCCGTCTTCGTCGGACACATTTGAAACTAAGGCAAACTCCACGCATCACCACTAATCGGGTAATTGGACCGTTAGCCGGCCGTGATCACAGGCATTCAAACGCACACAGCCGGCAAAACGTGCGAAAGAGAGGCCGTTGCTTCGATGGCATTGTATTCGTATCTTCAACACGTTTGAAATAAAACGATCAGCAAACTGCATTATAAAACTCATAAAAGACACAGCAATAATAAATTATTTCGCATGTCAATTTCGCGACAATATTATGAATAAGTGCTGAACATGTTGCAAAATAATAAATACGAAACTAAGCCTGCAATGATGAGAGGCTAATTCAGCAGACATGCAACCTTCTAGAAAGGGAGTGGAGGTCATCCGTGCGGCGATAGCGTAGTGTGTTGACGCTCTGGTTTTCTGAGCTGGTGGTCGTTGGTTCGAATCGCGGTAAGCGCTTTTTTTTTCTTACACTGTTTTTTAATTTTAAATGTTTTTTCTCTGCTTTTCGTATTCGTTCTTATTATTTTTAATATTTTTCTCACCTTTTTGTATTTTGTTTTATTTTATTTCGTAATATTTTATATTATTTTGTATTATTTTGTATTATTTTGTATTATTTTGTATTATTTTAAATATTTTTTCTCACCTCTTTGTATTAGTTTTTATTTTAAATATTTTTTCTCATCTTTTTGTATTACTTTTTATTATTTATATTTTTCTCTCACCATTTTAAAATTGTTTTTATTATTTTAAAATTTTTTTCACCTTTGTGTATTAGATTTTTATATTTCAAATATTTTCTATGTGTATGCTGCCGTCGGCACCATTCTTCGGGGTAACAATCACGCAGAAGGTGGAAATAAAAAGTGCGAGCCCACATTTGAATTGATGCAATTCAGAAACCCTGTCCCTCTTGTTTTGCCGGTATGATTCGCTCCCTCCGTGCTAATAGGTGGGTCAGTGTAGTAGGCAAACAGCGCAAGTCCTTTCAACGAAGAAATGCAATTAATAATAATGGGTGCATTTAGAGAAAAATGGGAAAATGTAAGTGATAAAACTGCCACAGTGATGAAGCCAAAGTTTGTCATGAAAGCGGTCCATCTTCACCCACTATTGAAACAAAAATACCGCCATTTTAAGCCAGTAATTTAGTTGAGCTCATAGCTCATAAGCACGTTTCTTAATTTTCTGACTTCCGGAAAGTAGTATTTAATTTTGTTATGGTAGATCAGCGCTATTCCCCGCGTGCCGCCAGGTCTTACTTATACAGGTTGCGCTCCGCAGTTTTACTTATTGTTAGGCCTAAACACTTTCTTTATTCCTGAGATTCAAATACAGCGCGGATAATTAAACTAGCTTTCAGAAATGCTATCGTTCGGCATTGTGACATTTATTTTTCGTAGTGTCAAGGGGTCACATTCACAAACCCAGCAGTGTGTACATCCAGAGCGCATTGGTGTTTGTCGTTTTTTTGAGTAAAGAAAAAAAGGTTTTATATTCGCGTTCCTCTGGTACTGTATGTCGTATAACATAAGCTATTAAAGAGACAGATACCGTTTGGCCTATGTGAACATTTAAAATATTTCTCTTAGATGATCGTTTTATATGGTAACTACCACATAAAACAGTCAATTCCTGCCTGAAATAGCATATTTTCACACTAGATTAAAATCACCATTAAAATGACCTCTCAGGAGATTTATGTACCTCTCGTAGCGTCATAAGCAATAAACACATCTCTTACTTTTCTAGTTCCTGGAAAGTAATGTTTATTATTGTTTTGTAGCTCAAAGCGCGTGCTCAGTCATGCCACGTCTTTTTTCTTTTTTCATTCGAGGCTCCGCTATACCGTTTTTATTTTTTATCAGAGCCAAACACCTGCGTATAACGCCAGACCTTAAGTATAGTAGATATAATTAAACTAACTCCCTGAAAAAAGTGTCGTTCGGCGTTGTAAAATTTCATTTTCGTGGCGTAGGGGGTCAGATTCTCAAATCCTGGACTGCAAATTTTCCTCACGGCGTTGTTTTTTTTTTTTCGCGTTTTCCCGATAAAACACGTCAGCCTTGCCATGGTGGGATCAAAGACGCCAGCGTCGGCAGTCATTTACGAAGGATTGATCAACGCAAACATTTCCACTCGCTACATATGAATCGCCGCAGTTCGTCGGAATCTCAATGACGTGACTGCATTGTAAAAAAAGGCAAAAAAAAAAATAGAACGATGCCGGTCAGTAAACGGAAGTTCCCGGGGCTCGCCAGCCTGCAAACAGCAAAACGCCAATGCCGGCCAGTCACTGCACTTCCATGTAAATACTGCCCTTACAGAAATGTCATATATGACCCAGATATATTTGATATAGGGCCGTATATGGGCATATAAGTAGACATATACGGCCATATATTGCCATACAAGGGCTGAAATCAGGGCAGATATGGTAAGGTGACACCATATATGACGATATATATTGCCAGATAAAGTCATGTATGGTGCCAGTGGCTGCCATATATGACAGTATAGGATGCCTGATACTCCTGTATATGGCACTATATGGTGCCAGTCAACGTGTAGATGCAGGTAGCACTCCGCGTCGGCCGGTATCGGGACTACGCCGGCCCGCCCATGGTAACAGGATGGCAGCGCCTGGCCATGGGCATCGGGGAGCTACCGGCCCCGGCCCGCGTCGGAATTTCGTCTTGCTCATTGGCCAGTCCAACCGTAGAAGTTACAGTGACTGGCCGGCGTCGGGTTTTTGCTGTCTTTGCTGGCTAGTCTTTCCTTGGAGGTTCCAGTAACTGGCTGGCATCGGTATTATGCTGTCTTTGATGGCCGGTATTTACGGAAATTCAGTAACTGGCCGGCACCGGTATTTTACTGTCTTTGATGGCCAGTATTTACTTGAAAGTTCAGTAACTGGCCGGCATCGGGATTTTCCTGTCTTTGATGGGCAGTATTTACATGGAAGTGCAGTGACTGGCCGGCATTGGCGTTTTGCTGTTTGCAGGCTGGCGAGCCCCGGGAACTTCCGTTTACTGACCGGCATCGTTCTATTTTTTTTTGCCTTTTTTTACAATGCAGTCACGTCATTGAGATTCCGACGAACTGCGGCGATTCATATGTAGCGAGTGGAAATGTTTGCGTTGATCAATCCTTCGTAAATGACTGCCGACGCTGGCGTCTTTGATCCCACCATGGCAAGGCTGACGTGTTTTATCGGGAAAACGCGAAAAAAAAAACAACGCCGTGAGGAAAATTTGCAGTCCAGGATTTGAGAATCTGACCCCCTACGCCACGAAAATGAAATTTTACAACGCCGAACGACACTTTTTTCAGGGAGTTAGTTTAATTATATCTACTATACTTAAGGTCTGGCGTTATACGCAGGTGTTTGGCTCTGATAAAAAATAAAAACGGTATAGCGGAGCCTCGAATGAAAAAAGAAAAAAGACGTGGCATGACTGAGCACGCGCTTTGAGCTACAAAACAATAATAAACATTACTTTCCAGGAACTAGAAAAGTAAGAGATGTGTTTATTGCTTATGACGCTACGAGAGGTACATAAATCTCCTGAGAGGTCATTTTAATGGTGATTTTAATCTAGTGTGAAAATATGCTATTTCAGGCAGGAATTGACTGTTTTATGTGGTAGTTACCATATAAAACGATCATCTAAGAGAAATATTTTAAATGTTCACATAGGCCAAACGGTATCTGTCTCTTTAATAGCTTATGTTATACGACATACAGTACCAGAGGAACGCGAATATAAAACCTTTTTTTCTTTACTCAAAAAAACGACAAACACCAATGCGCTCTGGATGTACACACTGCTGGGTTTGTGAATGTGACCCCTTGACACTACGAAAAATAAATGTCACAATGCCGAACGATAGCATTTCTGAAAGCTAGTTTAATTATCCGCGCTGTACTTGAATCTCAGGAATAAAGAAAGTGTTTAGGCCTAATAATAAGTAAAACTGCGGAGCGCAACCTGTATAAGTAAGACCTGGCGGCACGCGGGGAATAGCGCTGATCTACCATAACAAAATTAAATACTACTTTCCGGAAGTCAGAAAATTAAGAAACGTGCTTATGAGCTATGAGCTCAACTAAATTACTGGCTTAAAATGGCGGTATTTTTGTTTCAATAGTGGGTGAAGATGGACCGCTTTCATGACAAACTTTGGCTTCATCACTGTGGCAGTTTTATCACTTACATTTTCCCATTTTTCTCTAAATGCACCCATTATTATTAATTGCATTTCTTCGTTGAAAGGACTTGCGCTGTTTGCCTACTACACTGACCCACCTATTAGCACGGAGGGAGCGAATCATACCGGCAAAACAAGAGGGACAGGGTTTCTGAATTGCATCAATTCAAATGTGGGCTCGCACTTTTTATTTCCACCTTCTGCGTGATTGTTACCCCGAAGAATGGTGCCGACGGCAGCATACACATAGAAAATATTTGAAATATAAAAATCTAATACACAAAGGTGAAAAAAATTTTAAAATAATAAAAACAATTTTAAAATGGTGAGAGAAAAATATAAATAATAAAAAGTAATACAAAAAGATGAGAAAAAATATTTAAAATAAAAACTAATACAAAGAGGTGAGAAAAAATATTTAAAATAATACAAAATAATACAAAATAATACAAAATAATACAAAATAATATAAAATATTACGAAATAAAATAAAACAAAATACAAAAAGGTGAGAAAAATATTAAAAATAATAAGAACGAATACGAAAAGCAGAGAAAAAACATTTAAAATTAAAAAACAGTGTAAGAAAAAAATAGCGCTTACCGCGATTCGAACCAACGACCACCAGCTCAGAAAACCAGAGCGTCAACACACTACGCTATCGCCGCACGGATGACCTCCACTCCCTTTCTAGAAGGTTGCATGTCTGCTGAATTAGCCTCTCATCATTGCAGGCTTAGTATCGTATTTATTATTTTGCAACATGTTCAGCACTTATTCATAATATTGTCGCGAAATTGACATGCGAAATAATTTATTATTGCTGTGTCTTTTATGAGTTTTATAATGCAGTTTGCTGATCGTTTTATTGCAAACGTGGTGAAGATACGAATACAATGCCATCGAAGCAACGGCCTCTCTTTCGCACGTTTTGCCGGCTGTGTGCGTTTGAATGCCTGTGATCACGGCCGGCTAACGGTCCAATTACCCGATTAGTGGTGATGCGTGGAGTTTGCCTTAGTTTCAAATGTGTCCGACGAAGACGGAAGCGACTGTGGGACGTGGAACTACGTCAAATCTGCTCAACAGCCAAGATCATGGCACAGGATCGAAGTAAGTTCGTGTTTTGTTCGTTTGGGCTAGATTATTTCCTGCGTTCAAAAGGCTTGTTATTGTCTGTAGATTGCTTGCTTTTACCAGTATTACTAATTGTGCGCGGATGGTGTTATGCGAGGCTGTTTTTCTTTTTTCCTCTATGCAGAGGCTGTCTACTCGCTTACCGCTCATTCACACTGGAAGCGGATCTGCGTTCGCAAAGCGGTTGCGAACGCGGTTGTATAATGATTCAGTACAATCGCATGCGCACTTGATATCATCGAGTGCGCGTGCAATTGTACTGGATCTTTATGCAACCGCGTTCGCAACCGCTTTGCGAACGCGGATCCGCTGTCAGTGTGAATGAGCGGTTAAGGTCGATCAGTTGCGGCGGAACTCTTTGGGAGACGGATTGGGGGTGGAGGGGTTGATTTCCTCCCTCCGCCGTATTGTTTACTGATCAGCTAGAATGTCTGGAAGAGCGCGGTGCCCCTCCATCGCCGATGCCACTCTCCGTACTTGCCTGCTGAGAGCTGGACTCGACAAAAACAGCGATTGATTGATCGAGCAAGTCCGTAGCTTTCGCCGCCCCAGTAGTCTGCAGACGCCTTCATTTTCGCAGTTGAAAAATTGCCAAAAATTGGTGCCTCGATGAATTTACCCAGTGGTGATTAATGCATAGCATACCACTTCCAATCGCACGAATTTGTGCCCGCGAAATAATTTTTGACGCTGGCATTTATTCCTCGCGAAATGTCGAGCTCTAAAGATCATTTGCAGTACGCGTGTTTCATATGATCCAACGTACGTGTAACGAATTTCACACCTCCAGAAACACTCAGGCTGCTTTATATGGTCAAGCATTTTTTCTCTTCCTACTGGTGTTTTTCTTTTTTTTGGAGGCTTTGAAGTATTAATACCAAGCTTCTAGGGAAATGTACATGCATGTCCTCAATTAAGGTAGTGTCTCGCCAGTTTTTGGTATCTATATTAGTCGAATACACAAGAGTTATACGTTCAGCGCGTGTGCTTGTCTTTCTGAGCATCTGGTGTGTGATTGTTTCCCTGCACTGTCACCGTAGAATATGCAAAAATAAATAATGACATTGGCATATTTGTCGTGCCAAAGCCTGTCACAATTTTTTCGAACTCTGATCTCCACGAGATCACAATACCATTGTTTCTGTTGTAGTGGCACGGCAGAGTCTATACTCGTTTTGCTCCCGTCTTTGTGAGGGGAACGCTGTAATCCGATTCTACTCAATTATGGTATACTAGATAGCACTATATTTGCAGAGATAGTCTTCGGTTTTTGTAGTTCCACCGAAATATATTTCAGCTTTTAAGTTACTTGTTATTTAGCATGTAAATTTACAAGCTTATCTAGATTCAAGGCAGCGAATATCTTGCCAGCACTCATGCTTCGTGTTTGAAGTATATTGCGTTAACACAATTGACCCACCCTTTGATTTTTATTTGTCAGTGCCTCAAGGGAAGCAAGGAGAAGGAGTGGATCCGCGCCCCTGCCCGTTTCGATCTGGATGAGCATCATACCGGCGTGCGGTTGTGTATCACTACTGCGTGGTGCGCGCTAAAGACCCCAGGCTAGCGGTTGTACCGCGCTGGCTAAACTACTCTACAGCTAAGACAGCAGACGCCCACTGAGGCAAGTAACTTCTGACTGTATAAACATACACACAATTTTTTTTTTTTAGGAGTGGGGTTATGTAGAAAAGCTAGTGGGTTTTTCTATGGGTGGGAAGCTGTTCGAACTAAGACCATAATGGAAAAAGCACCACCAAGTTCCGCCTGGTCCCAAACAGCCACAATAATGAACACGGAATTCAGAAGAATAGTAATACGAAGGACTTACGCAGGCAGCCACACTTTGAGTTCGCAATGACATTTGATTATGATCACAAATATTCCTGCTTTGCTCAAGGTGGCCTAGTTTACACACCATATTGGTGATCTTTAGCGCAGCAGGAATATTTTTTTATCAGAATTAAACATCATTGTTAACTGAACAAATGAGGCTAGTCCGTCGTGTTTTTATTCTTTTTACTTCTGTGTTCGTTATTTCATTTTTTTTTCTCATGATTTAGTCCTTTTGTTTTTGTTTCTTATGTGTTCATTATTCTTTTTTTTATGATGTTTTAGTTAAAGATATGATGCTCTCGTCATTTCCTAGTCCGGGAAACAGTGGTGACCTCGTCGTGTTCAAGGAGCAGTGATAGCCTTTTCATCTTGTATTGCTTCCGCGGCGAACAACGTTGTCTGTGTGCATGTGTGACGTGTTTATCACACGGGAAGATTTGGCGACCAAACGGAAAAACAACGCCAGCGAGGAGCGACTGGGGGCTTTGAACATCACACGGTCGAAGAAAGGACTTCAACGACGAGGCTAGCAAGCAAGCCCTTGTCAAAACTGCTGTGCTCGACCGGAGAGTTGAATCAGGACTGTGACTGTGTGAGTAGGAATCAACGACTTTGAAACTTTCGTATAGTTTACAGCTTAATTGTTGCCTTCCGTTTGTTTTATTTTAATAGGTGTCTTTGTGCTATTACATTTTAGTCCATTTTGATGTTTGTCCGTGCTATATTACAGTTTTGTTTCTTATCATTTTTTTCTTCAATGGGGGAAGTACTTGTTTAAAGTTTTGGCGCTTTTATAAATAAAACTTTTTTTGCAAACCATATTTTCCGTCTGCTCCTTCGACAACCAATCCCATCAAAGGGCTGTTTACTTTCCGACGTCGAATAATACGTTAAAATGTTTCCGAGCTAGCGATCGCCTGCATTCTATATTTGTAGCATACATATTTGTCGGAATAACAGTTTCCGAACCAGACCAATAAGGACTGGTCAGTGGCCTATTCTGTAGATATATCTACGTAGACACGCGTTTGGCAGTGTGGGATAGCAGCAAAATGTATATTATGTGGATATTCATAGAAATGCATTATATGATCCCATGTCTGGACCTGGAAAGTATGGTACCTGCCCCATGGCAACAATTTTCATGTGATGCTAGAAGGAGCATCACATGAAAATTGCTTTTTATGGGGTGGATACCCTATTTCCCAGGCCCAAACACGGGATCATATAAAGCAGTCCATATATCGCATATAAGGAATTGGGCAGATATGGTTATATAAGGAATTGGGCAGATATGGGTATATACGGAATTGGGCAGATATGGGTATATAAGGAATTGGGCAGATATGGCTTTATCAGTCCAGATATGGCATGAGTATGCATATCTGGCCATATCTGCCCAATTCCTTATATATCCATATCTGTATTTTTTAATATAAGTCCAGATATGACATTTCTGTAAGGGTGCCCATCAAAGACAGGAAAATCCCGATGCCGGCCAGTTACTGAACTTTCAAGTAAATACTGGCCATCAAAGACAGTAAAATACCGGTGCCGGCCAGTTACTGAATTTCCGTAAATACCGGCCATCAAAGACAGCATAATACCGATGCCAGCCAGTTACTGGAACCTCCAAGGAAAGACTAGCCAGCAAAGACAGCAAAAACCCGACGCCGGCCAGTCACTGTAACTTCTACGGTTGGACTGGCCAATGAGCAAGACGAAATTCCGACGCCGGCCGGGGCCGGTAGCTCCCCGATGCCCATGGCCAGGCGCTGCCATCCTGTTACCATGGGCGGGCCGGCGTAGTCCCGATACCGGCCGACGCGGAGTGCTACCTGCATCTACACGTTGACTGGCACCATATAGTGCCATATACAGGAGTATCAGGCATCCTATACTGTCATATATGGCAGCCACTGGCACCATACATGACTTTATCTGGCAATATATATCGTCATATATGGTGTCACCTTACCATATCTGCCCTGATTTCAGCCCTTGTATGGCAATATATGGCCGTATATGTCTACTTATATGCCCATATACGGCCCTATATCAAATATATCTGGGTCATATATGACATTTCTGTAAGGGGTAGGATGAGTGCTGGCAAGATATTTGCTGCCTTCAATCTAGATAAGCTTGTAAATTTACATGCTAAATAAAAAGTAACTTAAAAGCTAAATACATTTCGATGGAACTACAAAAACCGAAGACATATCTCTGCAAATATAGTGCTATCTAGTATACCATAATTGAGTAGAATCGGATTACAGCGTCCCCCTTACAAAGACTGGAGCAAAACAAGTATAGACTCTGCCGTGCCACTACAACAGAAACAATGGTATTTGTGATCTCGTGGAGATCAGTTCGGAAAAATTGTGACAGGCTTTGGCACGACAAATGTGCCAATGTCATTATTCATTTTTGCATATTCTACGGTGACAGTGCAAGGAAACAGTCACACACCAGATACTCAGAAAGACAAGCACACGCGCTGACCGTATAACTCTTGCGTATTCGACTACTTCATTCTTCTCTTCAACGTCTAGGTGGACATTCCAGATCGTGATACGCAGAAGTACCACACGAAAAACAGGGATGGGGTGAGGTATGTCCAACACTGTATACTTACACTGAACAAAATATTGATACCAAAAACTGGCGAGACACTACCTTAATTGAGGACATGCATGTACATTTCCCTAGAAGCTTGTAATTAATAGTTGAAAGCCTCTAAAAAACACCAGTAGGAAGAGAATAAATGCTTCACCATTTAAAGCAGCCTGGGTGTTTCTGGAGGTGTGAAATTCGTTATACGTGCGTTGGATCATACGAAACACGTGTACAGCAAATGATCTTTAGAGCTCGATATTTCGCGAGGAATAAATGCCAGCGTCAAAAATTATTTCGCGGGCACAAATTCTTGCGATCGGAAGTGGTATGCTATGCATTAATCACCATGGGGTGAATTCATCGCGGCACCAAATTTCGGCAATTTTTTTCTGGGTATGAACTGCGAAAATGAAGGCGTCTGCAGACGACTGGGGCGGCGAAAGCTACGGACTTGCTCGATCAATCAATCGCTGTTTTTGTCGGGTCCAGCTCTCAGCACGCAAGTACGGAGAGTGGCGTCGGCAATGGAGGGGCACCGCGCTCTTCCAGACATTCTAGCTTACCAGTAAACAATACGGCGGAGGGAGGAAATCAACTCCCCCTCTTCTTCCGCCGTTGCCTTCCTCCACCCCCCCCCCCCCCACCCCTAATCCGTCTCCCAAAGAGTTCCGCCGCAACTGATCGACCTTAAGTGAGTAGTCAGCCTCTGCATCAAGGAAAAAAGAAAAACAGCCTCGCATAACACCATTCGCGCACAATTAGTAATACTGATAAAAGCAAGCGATCTACAGACAATAACAAGCCTATTGAACGCAGGAAATAATCTAGCCCAAACGAACAAAACACGAACTTACTTCGATCCCGTGCCATGATCTTGGCTGTTGAGCAGATTTGACGTAGTTCCACGTCCCACAGTCGCTTCCGTCTTTGTCGGACACATTTGAAACTAAGGCAAACTCCACGCATCACCACTAATCGGGTAATTGGACCGTTAGCCGGTTGTGAACACAGGCATTCAAACGCACACGGCCGGCGAAACGTGCGAAACATAGGCCGTTGCTCCGATGAGATTGTAATCGTATCTTCAACACGTTTGAAATAACACGATCAGCTTACCGCATTATAAAACTTATAAAAAACACAACAATATTAAATTATTGCAAATGTCAATTTCGCCACAATATTACGAAAAAGTCCTAAGATGTTGCAAATAACAAATACGAAACTAAGCCTACGATGGTAAAAAAACAAATTCAGCAGACCTTGAACCTTCTAGAAAAGCAGCAGCGGTCATGGGGGCTGCGGTAGCGTAGCGGGTTGACGCTCTGGTTTCCTGAGCTTGTGGCCGTTGGTTCTAATCGCGGTAAACGGTATTTGTGTTCTTACACTTTTTTTTTCATTTTAAATGTTTTTCTTACCTTTTTGTATTCGTTATTTTAAATATTTTTTCTCACCTGTTTGTATTCGTTTTTATTTTTAATTTTTTTTCTCACCTTTTTGTATTATTTTGTATTATTCTGTATTATTTTTTTGTCACCTCTTTGTATCAGTTTTAATTTTAATTTTTTTCTCATCTTTTTTTTATTACTTTTTATTATTTTAAATATTTTTCTCTCACCTTTTTTAATTCATTTTTACTATTTCAAAAACTTTTCTCGCCTTTGTGTATTAGTTTTTATTATTTTAAATATTTTCTATGTTTAGGCTGTCGTTGGCACCCTTCTTCAGGGTAACAATCACGCAGAAGGTGAAAATAAAAAGTGCGAGCCCACATTTGAATTGATGCAATTCAGAAAGCCTGGCCCTCTTGTTTTGCCAGGATGATTCGCTCCCTCCGTGCTAATAGGTGGGTCAGTGTATTAGGCAAACAACGCAAGTCCTTTCAACGAAGAAATAAAATTAATAATAATGGGTACATTTAGAGCAAAATGGGAAAATATAAGTGGTAAAACTGCCACAGTGATGAAGCCAAAGTTTGTCATGAAAGCGGTCCATCTTCACCCACTATTGAAACAAAAATACCGCCGTTTTAAGGCAGTAATTTAGTTGAGCTCATCGCTCATAAGCACATCTCTGATTTTTCTGACTTCCGGAAAGTAGTATTTAATTTTGTTCTGGTAGATCAGCGCTATCCCCCGCGTGCCGCCAGGTCTTACTTATACAGGTTGCGCTCCACAGTTTTACTTATTGTTAGGCCTAAACACTTTTTTATTCCTGAGATTGAAGTACAGCGCGGATAATTAAACTAGCTTTCAGAAATGCTATCGTTCGGCATTGTGACATTTATTTTTCGTAGTGTCAAGGGGTCACATTCACAAACCCAGCAGTGTGTACATCCACAACGCATTGGTGTTTCTCGCTTTTTTTACTAACGAAAAAAAGTTTTTATATTCGCGTTCCTCTGGTACGGTACGTCGTATAACATAAGCTATTAAAGAGACAGATATCGTTTGGCTATGTGAACATTGAAAATATTTCTCTTAGATGATCGTAACTACCACATAAAACAGTCGATTCCTGCCCTAAGTAGCATATTTTAACACTAGATTAAAATCACCAATAAAATGATCCCTCAAGAGATTTATGTACCTCTCGTAGTGTCATAAGCAATAAACACATCTCTTACTTTTCTAGTTTCTGAAAAGAAATGTTTATTATTGTTTTGTAGCTCAGAGCGCGTGCTCAATCATACTAGGTCTTTTTTCTTTTTTCATTCGAGGCTCTGCTATACCATTTTTATTTTTTATCAGAGCCAAACACGT
The DNA here is from genome assembly GCF_016920785.2 of Ixodes scapularis. Classification (NCBI taxonomy): domain Eukaryota; kingdom Metazoa; phylum Arthropoda; class Arachnida; order Ixodida; family Ixodidae; genus Ixodes; species Ixodes scapularis. The sequence goes on along the minus strand of NW_024609839.1, from coordinate 69,611,124 downwards.
GTGTATAACGCCAGACCTTAAGTATAGTACATCAAATTAAACTAACTTCCTGAAAAAAGTGTCGTTCGGCGTTGTAAAATTTAATTTTCGTGGCGTAGGGTGTCAGATTCTCAAATCCTGGACTGCAAATGTTCCTCACGGCATTGTTTTTTCTTTCGCATTTTTGCGATAAAATACGTCAGCCTTGCCATGGTGGGATCAAATACGCCAGCGTCGGCGGTCATTTACGAAGGATTGATCAACGCAAACATTTCCACTCGCTACATATGAATCGCCGCATTTCGTCGGAATCTCAATGACGTGACTGCATAGTGAAAAAGGCAAAAAAAAAATATAACGATGCCGGTTAGTGAACGGAAGTTCCCGGGGCTCGTCAGCCTGCGAAGAGCAAAGCGCCGATGCCGGCCAGTCACTGAACTTCCATATAAATACTGCCCATCAAAGACAGCAAAATACCGATGCCGGCCAGTTACTGAACTTCCATGTAAATACTGGCCATCAAAGACAGCAAAATACCGGTGCCGGCCAGTTACTGAACTTCCGTAAATACCGGCCAACAAAGACAGCAAAATACCGATGCCGGCCAGTTACTGGAACCTGTATGGAAAGACTAGCCAGCAAAAACAGCAAAAACCCGATGCCGGCCAGTCACTGTAACTTCTACGGCTGGACTGGCCAATGAGCAAGACGAAACCCCGACGCCGGCCGGGGCCGGTAGCTCCCCGGTGCCCATGGCCAGGCGCTGCCATCCTGTTACCATGGGCGGGCCGGCGTAGTCCCGATGTCCCGATACCGGCCGACGCGGAGTGCTACCTGCATCTACATGTTGACTGGCACCATATAGTGCCATATACAGGAGTATCAGGCATCCTATACTGTTATATATGGCAGCCACTGGTACCATATATGACTTTATCTGGCATTATATGTCGTCATATATGGTGTCGCCTTACCATATCTGCCCTGATTTCAGCCTTTATATGGCAATATATGACCGTATATGTCTACTTATATGCCCATATACGGCTCTATATTAAACATATCTGGGCCATATATGACATTTCTGTAAGGGATGGCACCACTGCGCTGCCTTAAGTACCAAGTGATAGGCCACGTTGCGAAATACTGAAGAGAAACAACCAAGTCCAAGAAATGTGGAGACCTTCATCACATAAAAACCTGGTCAAAAGCAACCAACGCCAAATACGCCAACTGTTGCGGTTCACAATCTGCAGAATACCTGAACTACAAGGTACCGCTCTCAGCCCTTTCACGTACTAAGGCGTTCCTCCGAAGACCGAAACAAAAGAAAGATACATCAGGATTCCACCGCAAATTCAAATAACTTTTGGGCTCTGATTTCATGTGAAAGAGAATGATATGGATCCAAGATGTCATACTAAATTTGGAAAAAGCGTTTATGAATAAATGATCGAAATCGTGGCTCAAGATAAACCAAACAATAAGCAAAGCATCGTACGTGTCTCGCTCTTCTTACATGCCGACACAGCTTCGGCGATCGAAACGGGGCGCGAATAGTTTTTTCCTAACGGAGAAAAACCATGGGGTGAATCCGGGACGCCTGTTTGACCTCTATAAAGCACGTCGCAATCGCGCGAACGCAGGCAGCTAGACACACGCGGCGGCGGCTTTCCACTGACTCCAAACGTTCCCATAGTTTAAGCGATAAAAAGAGAAAGGCGGGGGTGAGAGGGGGGGGGTTGAGGCTTAGGTAAACAGCCGGCCAATGTTTCACGCGTAGACGGATACCGCCTTGGAGACGATGTCCGCCTCAGAGATGATGTCTGCCTCAGAGATTTGCTTGCTTACGGCCCCCCTTCTTACGTCGCACCGTCAACTCTGCTTAGTTTACTGTCGCGAACCGTCTTATCTCAAACAAAGAACAGTAAGAGCAAAAGAGCCTCGGTTACCTCCAAGTTGAAAAGAAAAGCAAAAGGTTTAAATAGGGCAATATGGGCACTGGATTTGTTTCATGGTTTTCGCACTGTAAAGAAATCTGGATATGCAGACGGGGCATGGCACCCAAATGTGTCGTCAGCTGCTCTTGGTCAACATACGGGGAGTCCCAAATAACCTGCGCCAATGAATAAGCGAAAACAGAGCGCTCTGCGGTGGTGAAACAAACCCTATGTTGTTAAAAAGCGTCTTACCGAGGTGCACAATTTCTCTTCAGTGCACCTGGTAATATAGATAATAAAGACTCTTTGGCAAACTTTTTAATTGTGAATTATGAAGTTGTGGAGGGCATTGAAAAAGCCTCATTGAAGGTGTTTGCTACATGATACACCTGGCGCGCTTTTTGTTTTTATCTGCAATGAAAGCCGGCGAAATATAAGTAGACCACATGAAAAGGTGCCTGCGATTCGCGCTTGCAGCGCTTCCATACGTGCTCTGAAGGAATGAAGTGCACCTTCTCACTGGGGCGCTGTCCGAGACAGGAATTTGTTTTGCCGTACGTCCCGAAGATATGCGCGAGCACCTGCTACCGCAAAGTACCGCCTGAAAAAGCGCGCCAGTGATTAGGTGAACTTAGCACGCTCATTGAACATCTGAGAACGCTGCGAGCGCGACGCGCTGGCTCATTGTCACCCGGTCTCTATTTATATTTCGCGCGTTTTCTTTTTAGACAAAAAAAAAAAAGCGTAGAAAGCGTATCATGAAGTAAACACCTCAGTTGGTTGTTTCTCAATGCAATCTAGAATGCAACAATTCGCACTTTGACCCATAAACGATTAAATAAAGATTAAGCTAAATACGCTTAATTATTTTTAAAAATTAGGCGCACAAAAACTTGCACTTTTCTAAGACGCTTTCCAAGAATATAGAGTAGGTTTCGCTCGAGCAGAGCTTTCTATTTCTTCTGAAATATTGACGCGAGTTATCTAGGACATCTTGTATATACTTATATCTACGACAGAGCCGGCGCGATTCAGAGGCCACGAAACAGAAACGCGAATGCGTCAACACGACAGCGTGCCGAGTGCGAGCGTGCCGAGCCCTCTATCGTGCCGAGAAGTTGTTTGCATTTCGGCAACGCGATGCGGGATCATGCGGGCAAAACCTAATTCCGAGTCTGGCCTGCAGGAGATGAATTGGATCATCCGATCATGACCGTGCGCAAGAACAACAAAACAACGAGAAAGTTAAACAAGAAGAAGTACTACCTCTCAAGCTCTGATAGATTCAATCAGCAGCAAACACAAACAAGAAGAGAAATTTCTTTTATGAAGATATAAATCATCCCTTGAAACGAAGCTTCTTTCACATATCTTCTTACCTTGGCTGTTGTTCTTGTTGACGGTACTCCTGTTTCGTCGTTTGAACACCCGAGGGAACTTTGGCGGAATTTGGAGCATGCAACGAGACTTCTACTCCACCGTACACACCCGAAATACTTCAGATTTCAAAAACAAAAAAAAAATAAACAAATAACTAGCAAAAACAGACAGACGATTTCCGTCGTAAAGCCTTCGTGCATAACAAACAAAATGCATAAAAAAGGGTGTGAAGGGATACTGCACCGATATGTTTGATGAAAACCGTTCGTCGCAATGGCATTCATGGCACACCGATTAGTTGTAGGTTACGTTGTCTCGAGCGAGATCGTGAGAGCATTTATTAAATTGAATTATAAATATGTAACGCACATTGTAAGAATAAATATTGTGCGTTTATAGAAACTTTGTTCGTCACATCACGTTACGTGCTCGGACAGACAGGGCAGCTTGGGCAGGCGCTCTGCCCGGTCAAGTCTATAGGTGGCGCAAGCTTCGCCCGTCACAATGGACGTCTTTAACCGGGGTTGAAATCGCTCAAAAGGCATACACAAGAGAGAAGACAAACACAGGCGCTGCTCCCAGCTGTATTTAAAAGAGGATGGAAGCGCACATATAAATAGAGTGTATGAAGTCACCAAGTCTGATCCAAAATGGACGTTTAAAATCGACGCCTGCACATAGCAATCTAAACTTTTCGTCACAGGTGTACTTCACAGGTCGGTTTGTTCTTATAAAATTACAAAACGTAGCTTACCTTTCTGTAAACAAATATGGTCAAGAGACTTGCCAGGGTGAAAGGCGGGTGGCAACGAAGAAGACCGAGTCGAGTTGCAGGTTTGTGTTTAGCGGGTGTATTGAAAGATGACGCTACCTCTTTATCAAGACTGCTCGCGACCACCGGGGTTTATTAAAATGAACATAATCTTTTTATAATGTACTTTTTGTTTAAACATAAATGCGGACCAGAAAATAAAACGTAAAGTAAAAAAAAAAGCGCGTTTGCATAACGACGGCGCTTTTGCTGCCAACGGATTTCGTCTGCGTGTCGTCTGCTTTCTTTCGCTGGTCGGCTACAACCCCGGACGCTGCTCCCGACGCCATCTATCAATACGCCCACTAAACACACCCTGCAACACGACTCTGTCGTCTGCGTCGCAGTTCGCCGTAGACCCTGGCAAGTATTATGGCCCTATTGTTTTACAAAAAGAGAAATACGCTCTGTAATTTTACAAGAAGAAAACGACCTGTGAAAAGTTTAGATTGCTACATGCAGGCGTCGATTTTTGCGGTCCATTTTAGATCGAGCCTGGTGACTTGGGACACCCTATACATATGTATATATATTGGTACACCTATCGTCACATGGATACACGCCTTTCAAACCGTTTACATAAATTTATAAAAAGCTTTGGGCCTTTCTTTTCAGATGAAAAATGAAGACCAGCGAAGCTGCACTATGGTGGAAATGATAATGGCGGCCGCAAGTCGGCAAGCCAGAGTTGAAAGGCTGGAAGAGTTGCCGCCGTCGCTCATAGATGTAGGTAGCTGTCCGGAGTGTTGTGTCGACATTTATTTGCTGGCGGACACGATCGTGGGGAAACTAGCCCTTAAAAGCTCATTGCGACGTCACTTAAAAATTCACACACGGGACTCTACAAAGAGTGAAACCAGAGACAAGTGAAATGTACTTAACCACAGCCTTTAGTACTTCACAACGACATTCACGACTACTTTATGATCGGTGTCATACCCACTGAGAGTTTCAGCTCTCACTATAGAGAATTTATGTTTGCCAAGGTTAAATCAATGCATGATCTATGAATGGTGGTTGGTAGAGTTGTATTGGTGAAGCACTTCCTATACATGAAAGCGTGGCGACGTCACTACGTGATTTCTATGTTGCTGGGTACTTTTCCACTCGGAGTACCTTACGCAACCGTAATCTTTACCGAAAAACACACGCGGGGAGAAGGAATGTGCTTTGCATTGTTAGCAGGCGCCGTTATCATCTATTATGCGGTTTGCACTTCACACGACGGCTTCGAATGACCTCAACCCCTTTCGAAGCAGCTGCACACCTAATCTTTACCGGAACGCGTGGGAAGGTGTTCCTATTGTTCACACGCGCCTTATCAACGATCCTGTGGTTTTGATGCTTGTTTTTCTTTAATTGAAACAGATACTGAGCTGTACGCTTTATGCCTGATTTTAAAGGAGATGCGCTGTTTTGCCTTCAATTGTTCGCTGGGAGTTTTTTTGCTTACAATGCCAACGACATGAAAATTTTCTTGGCTGGTAAAAGTATACAGCGTCGGCTGTAAAGCGTATTTCGGCATCGCACTTGGCTATTTACGTGTCGCTGGCACTTTGCGTAGCCTGTGTGACAATAGGTTAAGCAATAAATAAATATATATATATATATTGCGTTGCTGGCGTCTGGGCCGATCCAACTATGTAACGTGCGTTGCTGGCCATCTGGGCCGATCCAACTATGTGAACGTTACTGCGCCTTCCGCACGTGACGTTCCTGGGGTCACGAAGTCTGACGTGGCCTTTGGTTTGCTCCGATGGCTGGCGGCGTCTGCTGCGGCCGTGCGTGGAGTGGGGGGAATACAGAAACGTTTTTTGACTAGGGCTCTTTTACTTGGGCATTTTTACACGTGATCTGACAGGTGACGTGGCCCGGGTGGAGAAAGCGAAAACAACCATGTAACCGACTCTGGCAACCAGTCTTGAAGAAGGCCTGTCTCAGGCCGAAACGTCGACTCACTAAATGCTTTAAAACTCCAACAACGTTTCGAAGTGCGACTTTATTACTTTATAGTCTTCGGCGTCCTACGCTATATTTTCTTTGTCTATATATATATATATATATATATATATATATATATATATATATATATATATACAGGGTGTTCTATTTCCATTCAAACAGATTTATTAGAAAACGTTCCTAAAAGATGCAGTAATACGGTTTGTGCAGGTGAGTTATAAGGCAAAGGGGACATAATGTGGGTGGCTAATATTTGCGACAAGAACACTAACCAGTCAAAAATATTTAATAAACTTTTTAATTAGTGAAAATAGATCTATGATTCCAATCAGAAACTTACTGAGCGTCATCAAAAAGCGCTAAACCAATTCTTTTAAGAAAGACTTGAAGCTCGTGGGAAACTCGGGGACGCACCAAAGTTACCACACGTGCAGCAGGCGCAAAGCTAGCAGTGGCAAAACCCGGATGATTAGATGATCAACGCGTTCCGCCATTGCTAGCTTTGCGCCTGCTTCACGAGTGATAACTTTGGTGCGCCCCCGAGTTTCCCACGAGCTTCAAGTCGTTCTAAAAAAATGAATTTAGTGGTTTTTGGGTGACGCTCAGTAAGTTTATAATTAGAACGATATGTCTATTTTCAATAATTAAAAAAAAGTTAATTCAGGATTTTTATTTAATGAGCCGACTTATCGCAAAGATTAACCACCCACATAATATACCCCTGGCAGTATAACTCACCTGCACTAACCGCTTTAGTGCATCGTTTACGGATGCAATAACAATATGGCGTCCCGAGTATTCACTGGGTGCCATTTTTGTGGGTGCTGTCTAGAGCGCATGCTCAGAACAGGCCCCCATTAATAGGCTACTAAGACCGGCCATATTGACGGTGTGGAATGCACGTTGCAAAAGAACCCTGGAAGCTATAGTCCTTTGCCTTTCTGAAGTCCTGTCCCAGGACGTTCACACACACGCCTCGGACGCTTCTAATTAGGTCACAGGATGTCCAAACATAGTCGGGCGTACATACGTAATTCTTAGGCAGTTCTCGAAGAAACACACATCTGCTTCCAAATAAGCCAAGCCATGGCCCAACTTGAACTAGGTAACAACGCTTGTACAGACACTACCAACGGTGACGAGTGTCACAACTGGGTCGACAGGAGCGGAACGATGCCTACCTCAGGGAAAATTAATAACGTATTGATGAGGGTGCAGACTAGCGGGTGTAATTTGAGCATAGTCGTAAATCCGAGAGTCGAGAGAGGGCAAGAGAAGAAAACACAGAACGACACGGACGAATTTTCAAAAGCAGCTACAAAGTTTATTTCACAGGAGATGCATATAAGGAACTCGCCACGAGTGGTCTCCCCTGTTTTTCTTCTCCCTTTGCCAAACCCCTTTACCTCCTTCCCTCTTCCTTTTCCTTGGCCCCCGTACATTCCCGAACCACTCAGCCGCAGAAATCTCGTGGCCTCCGTACTTAGCTGCACGGAGGCGTGAATTCGGTAGATGTCTTAACCCCGATCGTCTCTTGCACTAATATTTTCATATAATGATATAATAATAAGTATATCCTTCATATCACATGTGGTGGAAGCTGGTGAAAAAAATCTGACAAAGCAGCTTGACGGGTCTCCACCCCCTCAAAAGGTGTACAGCGGGAACAAGTTTCGTACAAAACAAGAAAATGAACGGAAAATGAACGGAAACAACCACAAAACGCAAATGTGGGGAAACAAAAAAGAAGATGACTAACTGGTCATCAACGGCACATGAAATCAACAATGACAAAAACGTGCTCAAGAAATTCCCCTTAAAACAAGACAAACGGTAAACAACAACAGCATATATATTTAAAAAAAATACATTCACTTAACTCCTGTGCGCTAGAAGACATTCTGTCAACATTCAAATTTATGGAACTGTTTAGTAATGTTGGAAGTGTTCTTCTAATCACCTGAAGGCCGTAATTTCTCCGCGATCTGTCAGCCGTCCTAAAATCTGAGTGGCGAGTAGAATGTGTGAGTGCTCTTTTTTGTGGGATGCCAAGCTTAGAAGGAAACTATTTATCTCAGGATATTCTTTTTTATATTTCATGATAAGCCTGTATTGGTACTGTTAATGTATTTTTAGTACCCCGAGTTTTTCCAAACGTTGGTGGGAGCGAAAATGATAAGACACATTGCACACGAGTCTGAACGCTCTCTGTTCTGATAAGAATACTTTATTAAATTTGTTTTTGTAGTGGTACCCCATACCAAATGACCAATAGATCAAATGAAATACAAATGATATCGTATAATGAAGTAATCTAACACTTGATGGTAGAATTAGACGGTGTCGATGTTACAGGCCAATTATACAGGTAAGTTTTTTGAAACAACGTAATCTAAGTGCGCTGCCGAAGACATGTGGTTTGAAAACAACACGCCCATATTCTTGAACGTGTTGACAATTTCAATGGGGGACGAGTATAGGACGATGTCGCGCAAAAGGGTAATGTTCCTGTTTTTAGGACTAAAATGCATAGCTTCAGTTTTGTCTCTATTCATTATTAGATTAGTTTATGTAGACCAAGCCTCCAGCTTTTTCAAGATGTACTTTTCGAGTAGAATATCGCTGCAATTCCAAGCCGATATAAAAATACTGGTATCATCAGCGTAAATCATAAACTTAGCTTGTGGTGCAATATTAACAATGTCGTTTATGTATATATTAAAAAGAGGCGGACCAACTATATTTCTTTTGGGTATTCAAGATTTTATAGGTTTTAAATCAGAGGCGTGACCCCCGATATGAACATGTTGGCGCCTGTTTTTCTAAATATGACTTAATAAGTGGTGCCCTATGCCCTTTAACACCGTAAACATAAAGTTTCTGAAAAAGCAAATCGTAGTTAATAAAGTTGAATGCCTTACTAAAATCTTTAAATATACCTAACACTACATTTTTGTCTTCGAAATTAAGTAAAATAAATTATTTTTGGTTGACAAACCTAGTTCCGTGGAACATCTCTTTCTAAACCCGAACTCTGATTCCGTAAAATTGCTATGTTTTTTTTTTGTTTTTTTTTTTGTAAATGTGGTAATACGACTAAAGGTAATTTTCTCCTAAACTTTCGAAAAGACTGGAAGGAGAGACACAGGCCTATAGAGGTTTATGTTATTTCTGTCACTTTTTTATGAGGTGCAACCATTTTCGCTATTTGCATTTTCGTGGGGAATGGGGCTGTCTTTAGGCTAAGATTAAAAATGTGTGCAAGGTACCGGCTCATCGTGTGCGAAGCATATAGTACTAGCCGCATTTTTATATCATCAACGTCGCAGCTAGCTATTATACTAACGGTTAGGTTACTGAATACTGCTATTACCTTGCTTTCAGTTACAGGATTTAAGTAGAAGTTTCCGCAACTATTCGCTGTATATAGCACAAGCATCTGCTGTATCTGAAGTTTCTACTAAATTTACAAAAAAAGTAATTAAAAGCGTTTGCAAGAGAGCTACCAGTGAGTGTCACGTTGCTATAAATTATAAATTCAATATTTCTTGCGTTTCATCCCGGTGCAACACTAAATTAAAATTTTGCCACGCAGATCAGTACGATTTGATGTCACCTTGAAATAATTGTGGTAATAAAGTGCTCTGCGTTGCTTCAATTCATTTTCAAGCTAATTTTGTGCTTGAAAAATGTAAGTTTTCATGGGTGTTTTGTATTACTAAAATTTGTATATATGTTTTTTTTTTATTTGACTTTTTGCAAATAGTTCAACTGTTATCCAGGGTCTTCGAGCTCGCCTAGAGCATCGATTTATAAGGAAAATGGCGTTTATAAATAGTCCTGAAAATGTCTAGAGATGTCTCGTAGGCCTCATTCGCGTCCATTTTATTGAGTAAATCAGCCCAGCTTTCATTGCACGAACTTTCTTTGAAACTATCTAGGCGGTCAAGAGTGATACATTGATTCAGAGTACGTTTCTTTAGTATCTTTGTATGTGCAGGAGAGTTTTCACAATGCTGAATGCTGGGCTAGTTGGTATTGGTCTTGGGTTGCCAGAGGCATGGTAGCGCTTTTTAGACGAGGACAAAAGAAAGAAAGACAAGACAGACACGAGCGCTGACTGTAACTATTTAATCAACATGGAAATGTGGCATATATGCACGCTACGGTCCTATCAATCAGCCAACCCCCGGCCTTGCCGCCGCTCGCATGAACTGCACCTCCCTATCAAACAGGTTGATGGATGCAACGCTGACACACCTATATATGCCACATTTCCACGTTGATTAAATAGTTGCAGTCAGCGCCCGTGTCTGTCTCGTCTTTCTTTCTTTTGTCCTCATCTAAAACGCGCTACCATGCCTTTGGCAACCCAAGACAGGGGTTTTCAACTATACCAATAAATGTCGCAAGATGGCCACTAATGGGGCAGGTCATCATGCTAATGCAGTTCAAAGCTGGTTACAAACAAGTCGATTAGTTTTTCGGATGCGGTGGTTACTCGTGTTGGTTGATTGATGACATTCGTGCATCCATTAACATGGAAGAGTGTGGCAATCTGCTTTTTTGATTTTGTATCACTTAGCATGTCAACATTAACATCACCTTCCCAAATCACGTTATACTTCTTTTCTTCAATAAATGCAAAGAAGTTATCCAAAAACTCACACAATTTTGAGATACTTCCATAGGGGGGTAGATAGAAAACAGACATGTTATTATGTTTTGTTAGTATTGAAAGCACTTCGTAATCTACAGTCGAACGACAGTTTCCTTTCTCTCTAAAATCTTCACCTTAACCCAGGCTGGAGAGCAGTCTGCGCATTCATTGCGGTGTTTGGCTATTTCCGAATTCGGATGTTTGTTTTTTACATTTCTAGTATGATGCGTTAATCTATCGTTCACACTTCTTTTAGTTTGGCCTATATAACTGACACCATACTCCATCGGTACTTCGCGCACCACAACGAACTCTCATACCGTCGACGTTTCTGTGTGCGCACTTATACATTGGTTGTGCGTTCTCAAAAACGGGGTGAACCGGTCCAATCTAAAGGTCTGTTCACACGATGCATCTTTTAGGCGCGCAACAGTTTCGTGACACTCAAGTTTCGCGAAATGTGCTCGTTCACACGTACCGCTTCACGTGCAACAACGATGACGTTTAGACTCGCGAAAATAGTTTGGGTGTTGACCATAAAGTGGCGCTTCAGTTGAAAGCCAACATCATTATCATCACCATTAGCCATTCAGCGTCGTGTTATCCATCTCCCGCCACATTCTAAGAGTCAAAACGCAGGCGAGCTGGTGAACAATCATAATTAGGAAATAAAACCTTAAGACAAGGATACAAAAAGGGACATGCACACCACCGTCTTAAAACCAGCACAGCATACAGCTGTCATTTACTTCCATTTACTTAATTTACTCTTAAATTGTCATTTACTAGTTGTTGAATTGTCATTTACTGCCATTTACTTCATTTACTGTTGAATATGTATAATTTGAATGGAGGTTGACAAAGAAGAAGACTGTTGTGGAAGTAAATGAGAGCTGTACGCTGTGCTGGTCTTGAGACGGTACTGTGTACCGTCTCAAGGTTTTATTTCTTTTTGTTTCCTTGTCTCAAGGTTTTATTTCTTAATTATGACTAAAAATAGACGCGAATTATCGTCATCACCAATTACGTCTTCGTCCATCGCTGGATTTTTTTCCGATATGCTACTCACTTTTCCTTCAGTGGTGCTTGACGTGCTTCCGGAAGCGCCGGCGGTATCCATCGTTCGTGGTTTCGGTTTTTTTCGGATTTGGCTCGGCTACAACACCGGCAGTGAAGTGGTCTTCTCAAACAGCTCGCTCCCCCCTCAAAGGCCACGTGAGAGCGTTTCTGAGCGGCCATTGGCGGCGCTCTCAGAGTGATTGACTGGACTCGGCAAAGTTTCAGCAAAAGCTCGCTCCAGAAGCGAGGTGTGCGCGCAACTTTTTTTAGATGCGCGCGTCCTTTTCGGACTCGTTCAGACGGCGCAACCATTTCGCGAAACTACGTTTCGCGACACTAGATGCGCGAGAAAAATGCATCGTGTGAACGGGCCTTAAGATCCCTCTCAAACACTATGTCGGCGATAAACCTTTTTGCCCACGCCTTTAGGTTGTGTGAGATGTCATGGTGGAACGGGATGACCGCTCGATGACCTCTCAGTGGCTCAAGACTTTCCTCAGTCCCCGCAACTAGCTTTTTATATGTGCAGTTATGGTTCAATTCTGAAAATGTGTGTGCAAGGCCAAAATAACAAAATGTCCTTATGAAAATAAGGGCGAAGACTGGTAAACCGAGCCATCCCGTAAAACGAGTCCGTCGATCGTCTCTTTCGGTGTGAAACCAATGACCTTTGTCTCACATTGGTGATGGGTGCATTTTTAACCGGCACCAGGGCTTGTTTGTATTCTTAGTGAGTGTAACATAAACGAAGAATACTTTGCGAGTTGTTGCTGGCAAAAAACGCTTCGAAATAGATTGCGCTACCGCGTCACCAGGAGCGCAGTGGCGAGGCCTTCGAGGCTGTGACAGCACGTTTGGGTCCTGCGGGGTCATGCTCGTTTTACCATTTACATTTATGCAAACAAAGGTGTTAGTGCTAAAAACAATACACTTTTCACTCATATTAGTAACCCATCTGTTAATCCTCGTACAAATCAGACGCGATATCGTCACTTTCGTGAATTTTTTAGGAAGAATGAGACAGTTGTCGGACATAGACTTCCAGGTCAGGACCAGATAACACCGCAGCCCCTTGCGCGTCCTCGTCTAATATGCGGATTTCATAGGAAACGAAAAGACCTCAGTGTAGCGCCGCAAAATCATAGCGCCCCCTTTCTCTTAACCAAAAAATAAACAAACAAACAGCAACCCATACCGTAAAAAAAACGCTGCGGTCTCGGCCTGCATAGCAAGGCGCGCGCTGGCAAACTATTCTGCGGGCAGGCCAGGGTCACAGTGGGTCGTGGTTTGCCGTACGTTCAATAAATTCTGATTGCATCGTTGTAAACGAGCCTCAGTGAAAATTCCTTCCGCGCATTTTCGAGGTAAATAACAACAAACGAGGGATTGGTTTCCTGCTGTCATATTTACTTTTGAAGGAGTGTGGTAGCATGGGTGCTGCGCGTGTTTCTGTAGGAATGGAGCGCAGTAGCGAGCACGTGTGATGAGGGTGTGGCTCTGATCGGTTCAGTATTTGCAAGTAGAGGTGAAAACGGCCGGAGTCACACTGCTAATACATTATACAAGAGACGGTCCGCAGACACTGTCTGATGCACTTCCTTGAATACAGTCCTATGGAATTGGTCACGCAAGAACTCTCGGCAGACATGCACGAAGGATACACGCCTATGAAGCAAACACCCTTCGAATTTGCTCCAGTCGTCTCCGTCGACACTTTCGACCACAAAGATACGGGAATGTTTATCGAAGAGCACTGGCTGTACTCGTAAGGGACGTAGCCCGAAAAGGCGTCCCTTTTGACTACTTCCAGGAGCGTTACACCGAGGTACGACTGCGAGGAGGGACCCCATTCACGCCTTAGCTCTTCACTATGGTACGACGAGATATGACAGCACGCTGCTTTCCGTATGTGCTTCGCATATCGCGTGCAAGTCTGCAGCTTCACATTACGTGTACACTTCATAGTAACCAAGTATGAAAACGAAGTGTCTGCATGGCCTTGTCAGTAGAGTTTCTGGCTCGAGACCAAAAGGTCTTGTATTCGAATTCCTCCTTCACCTAAAATGCTTCGATTTTTTTTCGTTAAGGCAAACTAATTACCTTATAAAGTGAAATCAATTCAAACATGCGTCGTCTTTGAATTCGCATTATATGTCATGTTTAAATCACTTTCATCCCACGTGTGACGTCACGTTTCACGTGAGCGTTGTGGGTTGTTTGAAATTCCCACGCCGGGTCATGTGTCTGTGACGTCATGACGCTATCGACCAATCAGGATTTTTCGTGACACGAGCTCCTTAACTCTGTCGCGTTAAAACTCACCGATATGCGTTTCGTACTTTGCGAGTACGTCCACCGAGGTTTCATCGACGCGACTGCGTTTTGCGACCAAGACTTGCTCGCATCGTCGTTAACGGCAGTTGGTAACATTGCCGCAACGGCAGTGTTACCAACTGTTTTTGCTCAAATCTCTACAGCCATCTTTGAAAAACCATACATGTGACTTCGTTAGTCACAAAACTCCCTACGTACCGTCCCTCCCTACGTCCGATCTTACAAAAAAAAAAGAAAAAAGCCTAAATCACTAAACAATGCTTGCTTCTGGAATCAGTATAGCGTTGTCTTCTAACAGTGTGTGAAGAATTTACTCTTAATTCAATGTCTGTCATGGAATTAAAGGGACCATGAAACGATGTTTCTACTTTCGCTAAATACAACTCAGAATCACTCTATCACCTCGATATCTGGATCAACTTGCCTTAATCTTTCTTTTCAAGCAATGGCAGTCGGCAAATAAATTTGCGAAGTACGTGTATCGTTCATCCCCTCAAATCGGAGCCAGAGCAAGTGGCCACGTGGCCTGGCGCCTATCCTATGCCGCCAAAGTTAATCATAGCCACGCGCTGAGGTCGGCAAAGTAGAAAACGAGTGTGGAGCTGAAGGCATTGATAGAGTTCGGCTACTCTCATCACCGCAGTGGTTGGACGCGAGCCACTACCAGAGTGTACGCCGGGACATTGATTATTACGAGCCAAAGTTGCTAGTCAAGTGCTCACGCAGTTCTCGTGTCCAGTCCATGTGCCGCGCTCGGCAGACGTCAGGCGAGTGGTTTTGAGCCCACAATTACGTCATCGAACTTTACGAAGTCAAAACTAAAAGAAATAGTCCGCTTTTATCCTCTCAATTTATCCGCGACAAGGAAGCTCCTGAATCAGTGGTGGTCCGTGCGAGTATACCTTGCCAAAACTAGGGCCAGTACACCTCTGTAAAGACATGAACACTCCAACCCGATGTCGATTCATGACCCCTTTAAGAGTGCCTGAATCTTGAGGCTCATGTCTTGTTTGTCATGCATTCAAGAGTGCCTGAATGAATCACTTCGGAAACATACCGGAGTAATAGCAAGCATTAATAAGTAAACAACAAAAGACACGAATCGACTGACGACGTGTTATAATATCGTAGTTTTTGTAGTCCGTCGTAGTAAAATGTGTAGCGTGAATGGTGGTGTTGAACGCTTTAAATATCTTCGTAAAGTTCCTCCTTTTTACTATGTTCTAAAACACATCTTGCTACGGAAAGGGGATATTGAAATTGCTTTCATATGATCGATACATACTATTTTTTAATCTTATAGAAAGTTGCACCATTTGTTTTTGGTCATTATTTCTATACTTGCCGTTCAACTCCTTCACCGCGGTCTCAATAGGCAGTTTTACCATAGCTTTACTTCAAGTTGCCGCACGGAGCGGCATTGCTACCACGATCTCTTGCGGTGACTTCAAAGCATTCTCATCAACGCACGCAGGAGACGTACCACGCATACACGAGCCTGCAATAACGCTATGCTAAAACTTCCTAATGATTTTCTGGTATTCATAAATATATGTTTTCAAAATATTACGGGCGTCAAGTTCTCATATCTCATAGTATTTCAAGCAGGGCTGGTTTGCAACTGAACAATAAAGCATAATATAGTTCACACGGAAAGAATAAAAAGACAGAAAACATACGAAGGACAGACACACACAGTTCTTTCAGAAAAGACTGTTTGTGTCTGTCCCTCGTATATTTTCTGTGTTTTTATTCTTTCCGTGTGAACTGTACTCAATCCAACGCGCTCTGCTACGTGTACCTAAAGCATAATACTCTGAAGCAGGAGCCGTATCAATGCGTGGAACTTAACATCGGCGTCCATTCGGCGCCAATATTTTTTTTTATCAAGCAGTTGATGATGAGCACATACTATCAATGTTGAGTCTTATAAAACACACAAATATTGGCCTTTCAGATATTGTATAAGAAATAAAAAAATATATATTTCAGAAATTTTGAATGTTCCTACGTTTTCCAGTGAAAACGGCAGGGAGTCTTTACGTCCCTACTGCACGAAGATATTTCCAAAAGTACCCACGTTTAGGGTCGTGGTCTTCCAGTAGCTAACACTGACGACGGCACTGTATACATTACACGGAAAGCAAACCAAAATCATTTTCGAGAGTTCGTACGGAGGTGCTGGCACGGACAATTCGTATGCAGAATCTCTGACGTTTCAGCGGAATTAACCCGTGCACAGTAGCACAAAAACAAACCCGACTCAAGGGTGAAATCCTCTGAACAAGAGCACCTTTGTGTCGAAGCCGATAATTGTTTTAACAGCACGATTGAAGAAAACCCGAAGCCGACGAAACGCGTACATTCACGGAAACACACCGCCCGCCAACTGACAAGAGGAATCGGTTAAATTAGTTAAATCGCGTGTCTGAGGCTCCATCTATCGAACGGAGCAGAAACCGTGCCCAAGTGGGGTTGATGTCTTCGACCGGAGACACGAGAGGGCACCACGAGCACAAAGTTACACGTAGGGAGGCTCAAGTGAGGGTGGGTGCAACTGCTAGAGCGATCACGGGACATGGACGCCATTTAATTGCTAAATTTTGCTGGGAGTCTATGGGGCAAAGGGTCGTTTTCTTTCCTAACTCGGGTCATAAAAGCCCATTAAGGTGCTTGAATAATTTACACAAGGTATAAATGATTACTTTTCCATAGCCACCAGTTCTGTTGCGATTGGTTAAGTATTTTTTTAACGCGAAGAACGGTAAATTCCGCCATCTTGGACGTTGCTGCTTGTCTGGCAACTTTGCTTTCTCCGCTCGACGTTTGCAATTCTCGGAGCGAGAAGGAAGCGAGAGAGGCTGCGCCAAGGCGCTCGTTGCTTGCAATGGGAGGCGAGAGGAGGAAAGGCGCATGGAGCAACAGAGTTGCAACAGAGCGGGCGCCTGCTCTCGTGCAGGCCGTGCAGGCAACACTGGCGCATATCATTTCTCGAATCCTCTCCCTCAGGCGCCGCCATTAAATTGCAAACGCTCTCCAGGTTTTGAGTTGCGCCCACCCTCACTACAGCCTCCCTAGTTACACGTTGGTGCACGCAAAGCAAGCAACTGTGTGCTTCCCTTTTACGCTCTTTGTGATTGATAAACGAGAACTATAATACCTCATGAAATAACGCTAACCTGACTTGAAAACCGCTAAAAGTCCTGTCACCCGCAAAATGTAAATTTCTCCAGCTAAAGTGCGCTGAAAAGCACTGAATTTATTGGTGTAGAAAGGCACAAGCTGTGTCATCCTGACGTCAAGTTATTTACTGCTAATCCTGTAACGCCTGGCATGTTACGCCACGTCTTTTCGCGTTTTAATAACTTGTTTCTTTACACAATAGACGTTGTTCATCACCCGACTGCTACTCCGCTTAAATATTGGCAGTGGAGGGACAGTTTGAGGATAGCAGTGTTTTGTAGATAGCTATTGAATCGAGACACATGCTTAATTTTATCGAGAAGCGTTGAATGGGCCACAATGATAAAAATGCCGTATATCGCTCAAGGTCCGCGGTAAGTGAGAGTAATAGGGTTACTGTATTTGCTTATGCTCCGCAAAAATGTATTTAGAGTGAGGCTCATGGCGCCATTGAGTTACTACAGTGGTAAATATTGGAACACGCTTCGAAGTGTCTTGTTCCTCAATGTGTGAAAGCCTCTTCGCAGTCTGCCAGATATAATTTGCCCAGAGCTGTGTGCAATAAAAACTCAGAATAAAGGGGGCTACGCGAGTTTCGCTGTGTTATAGGAAATTGCAAGCAGCGTCAGGCAAGACAAATGCCGTTATTGCAAAACAGAACTTTCTGCGAAGCAAGTCAGTTTTGTCAATGAAATGCTGGACTGCCACCATTTGATTCGGAAAAGACAGGAGCTCTGAAAGCGTATGTTGGGAGGTATTGAAAAAAAAAGTGAAAGCCGTTTACAACTTCCTGTAACGCCGAATTGGAGCGCAGCTCTTGAGGAGGAGGAGGGAAGGGTACTGAGGGGAGGGTATATTCCTCCTCCTCCCTCGTGATCATGCCTGCTAGTCCTCCTCCCCTCCTCCTCCTCTAACCCCCTCCCTCTCCTTCACCGCCTCCTCGTCCTTCAACCTCCCCTCCCCTCGCCTCCGCCTCCCCCTCCTCCTCGCCCCCCCAAGGTCATGTGACCCCCTCCCCCCAAGGTCACGTGACCCCCCGGACCATACTAGATAATGAGGGGAGGAGGGGAGGAGGAGGGGGAGGAGGAGGAGGGGAGGAGGAGGGGGAGGAGGAGGAGCGGTTACGCCGACGGCGACGCCGACGCCGACGCCGCTCAGGTTGGAAACGGGCCCCTAAGAGCTGCGCTCTAAAACACTTTAAACCCGTATGAAGCCTTTAATCTTATTTGGTGCATAGAAAAAGTCCGAATCAAAAAGAAAGCTTCCTTCTACGGGTTCTTTTAATTATCACTGTTCTTAGACTACTCGTAACACATAAAAAATAACATTGTCCTCCCTTTCTCATTTTCCGGTTTTTTCGTTGTTTTTAGAGGCACCTGTTTCCGGCTTGAGTGGCGTCGGCGTCGGCGCAACCGCGCGTTGCATTATGGGACGATTTCCCATGATGGCGCCACATGTGACGTCACGAGGGAGGAGGTGGAGGAGGAGGGAATTTTTCCGCTGAATCTAGCGGAAAAATTGGCCTGCTAAATTTAGCGCGAAATGTAGTAAACAGGGGAGGAGGGGCATACCGTCCCCTCCGTACCCTCACCATCTCCTCCTCAAGAGCTGCACCTTAATTCCGCATTACAAAGAACTCTAAACGTCTTTCATTTTTATTCATTAATTCATGCTGCGGTATATAGAACAAGAGTGCTCTTCATTTTTTTTTAGTGTGCGCTCAGCAATTTTTTTGGCTGACCTATGATTTCACAGATGGACGATATGCAGTCCACGACATGTATTAAATATTGTAAACTGAGGCAAGATATAGCAGACACGACGCTCGCTCACCTTGCTCGCGAATGCCATGCGAAAAAAAAAATAAGTTGAAATGATTGCATACTGATTTTGTTGCGTTTCTTTTTCATCTCGGTAGTTTTTTTACCGCATATCAACATACGCTAACAAACGCCTGTCTTGGACCGTCGCTAGCGCCTGATGGAACACTAGAACGCCGCTTTCGTCGTCGACTCTTGCGAGCGTTGTACGCGTTCTTAGACACATGCGGAATAGTAGACGGACGAAGGAGAAAACGAACGCCGCGGGTAGCCGACATGTCCGGGTCCTACGGGCATGGCAGACGATGACAGGCGGTGGTGCAGTGCGGAAAGCAAGTCGTCTGCTTCTTACGCAGGAGTTGCGGTGACGTCAGAAAGATGCCGAGCCCCGATTGACTTTGATTGAAGGATAGTGGTCAAGGGCTCAAGTCAAGTTACTATGAGGTCTACCCACTATTCTTCATTCTGAACCAATCAGAGCGTGGTGTTCTGATGTCACCACAGCCCCCACATAAAAAAGCAGACGAACTTGCGCTCCGCACAGTAGACGATGCCGGAGGCTGCCGCGCGTCTGCTAGCAAAACTAGCAGGCGTTGTTAGACATTAGACTAGACGCGCCGGATGTCACGAAGGGGAGACGCCAGACTTGTTAGCGTGTTCGGCCGAGCAGCCAAGTCAATCCCGTAGTAATCTGCGGAGAATTTTGGGGGGAGGTCACGGATGTTGATGCCTGGACGGGACTTAGAGCGGGCCGTGACCTCCACCCTAATTGTTTCTAATGGCGTAAGTGTGGTGCACGAGAATTCATTTCTTCTCACGAAGAAATAACGACGTGTTCAAAATAGGCCCTTTTAATAAAAATCTTTTTTTATCATTGCAGTGTCTCTTTAATCACCAAACTTCAATGGAAATGTAGTGGTTCAGGAGCTATCGTTAAAATTTGTCTGGAAGACAATGAACACTTGTGTCTGAGAGGGAACAAGGGCGTGCTGTTTGATAATATCCCTGAAAACTACAGTAGAAAAATTGACACCACGTCACCTGATTTCGCGTGACGCCTGGTAATGACATGTTATTACGCGCCACCTCGAATTGACATGGTAACATTACGTCACGGGAAATATCGAGTCAGATGGCGAAACACACAGGCACTCTATGGGGTGCGTGGCCCGCGATTGTTATTCATATTGCTTGACGTACTGATACCGTAATGCAAGGATATCAAGTGAACGCTTCTTCCCTGTGCGATAGCACGCTTAAGACTCTCAAACCAACTATGTTTATTAAGCCGTCAATTACCATAAAGTAGACACATACCTTCTACCAAAACAATTCAATTACTAAGGCTGAAATAAATAGCAGTGTCTTTTTTTTCTCTGGCAAGTTACTCTAGTTGCTTGCATCCAACTCATGTATCCCATTTGATAACGTGTATTACTTCTGTCACGAAATTTATTATTCATTGTTTTCTGAGGGTAAGCAGAAAGGAAGCATACTTCGTCTTATTAATTAAGCCAAGGTAAATCTTAAAAGAATTTGAAATCTGTAAACGTAATAGTCCTCCGCCATATCTAGTTTAGGTAAAACAATTCCTTGTCTAAATGTGTAATCCGTTTCTGTGTTTATCTGGGAAAATTAGTTCGTTGTCGGCTCTTATATGAACAGACGCCGCAACGTGAGGTACCTAGATCCGTGCGAAAATTTCGGAAATTACTACAAAACCGGTGTTCTTATGACCACGCAAAGAAAATGCAAAGCCTTTCGGACTTACCCGGTACAATTAGGCTCACACTGATGCGCATGCGCTGTGAAGCCGCCACTTCTGTTTTCAAACGATGAGATATCATTAACTTTTTTTTTTTAATTTCACCACATGGCCCCAGAGACTAACTGCCATGTCACAGAATTAGATATTTTAACATTAAAAACTGAGTTTTAACAAAAGGATGATGATACCAACCATCACGACTGAAGCATCGTGAATTTTGAGATCAGTTCATAAGCCCTTTCAGAGAACTCACCGCTTTACCTGGAGGACTTAATACAGCTCTACATATTAGTCACACCGGTTTTATTAATTTACCTCCATACCACGTGCTAAGATATTTTGCATGCTACCATTCGCATGTTTACCATAAAAAAAATAAGAGGATCAGGAATTGTCCTGCAACTTTTTTTTCCCGAACAGTGAGAAACGCACACGAGCATCTCATTAATACCTAGATTTATGAAAGGCACCCAGAGCTTTAATCAGAGAAGCGCAAGTGATCATACATCTCCATATAGTTACACTGCCCAATTCTGTGGTTGTGGTTGTTCGCCGGTGGGTTCAGTTCACTCCATTGATGCCTCAAGGACGTACGATCTTCCGTTGGACGCATTGACCGTTACGGCACTCGCCCTCAAATATGGAGTACTGAAACGGTCGAAAACGTGCAAGAACTTCGTAAAGATTTTTTAAAAAATATATTTCTTGTCTTGCTCCCATCTTGGAACGAGCCGCCATGCCAATAAAAACGACAACTGGAACTCAGATCGCCCGATTCCCCTAATGATAATAATGGAAAGTGGCTAATGGTCTGTAAGAGAAATATTTAAGGGTTGAGAGGGCGACTGCTGCCATCTATCCCTAAAAAACCACAAGCGGAACATGTTTGTATTAAAAAAAAAGAAAGAAAACGACAAACGATCTATCTTTAGAAAGACTAAGCATATATCGCTTTCAATAAGTAGGGTTCCCTATTTTGGGTACATAAAAAAAAATAAAAAAAAATTGACGCCTGAGATGGTTTAATAAAATTGAGGAAAACTGAAATACCCCTAATTTGATTTATCCTTGAATGGCAAACAAATCCCTGCTTCGGGGAAGAAAACATTTATCTGCCCTGATTTATTTTGCGTCACTATCAAACAGAGGGAACTGTCGGCGAGGTTGTTCTTTCTTCAGAACCGCTCCCGTTATATTGTTTGTTTGTCTTATTGGTACTGAGACGTCTTTCAAGTATTCGGGTCAAGTGCACGTTCTCTATAGTTTAGGAAATCACATTCCCCTGTACTTTTTTTTCTTTTTCAACGTAAGCCCCAATGAACCCAGTTTACTTTTCTTTTTTTTCTGTCCAAGACCGAAAGTTGACAACGAAAAACAGCGAATGTGTGAAAAATATCGCGTAGAAGCACTTTAGGAATCGAAGAAAAATGAACCTCGGAAACATGAAACTCTACTTATATGCCGGATGGAGGAATATATTCGGACAAAGATTAGTAGGATGCATTGCAGCCACAAATATTTGATCGGACTACCCATTCAAAAGACCGCCTTTTCACACTTAAAAACAAAATTGTAACATCCGAGAGGTAGCCAGAAAGCTGTCGACATAAATCTGCAAGGCTAGGAGCACATACATTACCTAAGAAGTTACCACAAAACCAGACAGGGACGGTTGACAAACGTGGTCTGTTTAAAGCTCTTACCATACAAGGCTCGCCGTCCTCTTCATTCTCGAAGTAGAAATTCGGGCCAGCGCACTTGTACCTGCAAGAATACTTAAACTGAAAATAAATTTCTACATTAATTCGACCTCAATAAAATTATACACAAAGTTTCTCGTAAAGGACACGAAAACCAAAAATGGCTTTAGGGTTTTGTTATCGCGGTGATTAGTTAGGTGTAGAAAGACCACTAGAAAAAAAGTGAAATTGCTTCATCACTGCCTGTGAAGCGTTTAGTGCAGATAATACTGATGACATAAAACATCAGCAATGTATCCAAGAAGTTTATTATTTCAAATCAGTAACACTTGTTCTGTGCTTGGTCGTTTTAATCAGGTGTAAAAGGTAAATCGTATTCCAATGAAAGAAAAACACCCACGCAAGAGATCTTTAAAATATGTAAGTTATTATAGTTATTCTGTATTATTCCCATTCCATTGTATTACTTTCAAGGAACCTTGATATTTGTAACTAAATAAATCTTAAAAAGTAATCGAATGCTCTCGAGGAACGTTCCCAAGGACCAAGATGAGCGTTGAACATAGTACATAAACCTTAGTGGAACCCTAACGAATAGTACAAGAAATCTCAAAATTTTTATTTTCTAGACGTTCAGCTGTTACGTACAACTTTTAAACATAAGTGAAATAGAAAAGTATAATATTACTCACAACTTTTTCAATAAATCTTTCGCATTTTTTTCTATTGGAAGGATTGTTACTGTTATATCCACCCGGTAGAGTTTCATTTTCTTCATCAACGTCGTCAAGTCCTAATAAAAAGAATATATATTTCAGTCAATTACTGTGCCAATTCGTAAAAAGCCTCTTGTAAGTAAAAAAAAAAAAAAAGGAAGAACACTCGCATTTCCGAGCGTTATTACTATATGGAAAGAAATTCTGTCAATATTTAAATACTTCAATATCCTGATCACTAAATGATATGTGTATTTTGCGAGGTGTGAAATGAGCACATGTTCATATTTAAGCATTGTTGTTCCTCATTTCACTCCAGCTTTCTAACGGCCCTGATAAAAGCTTTGGTTTATATTCAATTCTAACTCAATTTAATTTACGACCAAGATTTGGGTACCCCAAAGACAAAATAACTTCAACAAACGCTGACGACTCTTGTGGAAGCGATGCAATGCTGTCCCATTAAATAAAGCATTTAAGAGTGTGAACAACATACGCTGTGCAGTAGCGGTCTTCGCTTGACGATTTTCGACACTTTTTAGTAAAGCAAGCCCATGATTCTCGTTCAGTTGAATGGTGTTAGAAGGTAACGCCAGTGCAGACGCCAAAAAAACAATTCCTAAAATTGCAACCAAACGGGGGAGAGACGTCATTGCTCACAGGGAAATGGTAGAAGATTGGCGGACTAGGGGTAAACATCGCCTGCCTTATACCCCCTCGCCTCTTCAGTACTTCTTAAATAAAAAGACAGCTCCAATCTCGTTTGCTATCCCACTGGATTCATAGAAGTTAAATCAATCACTCAGTCGTCTCTAGCAACCGCTCCTCCCGAAATTATATCCCATGTGAATACCTTTCAAATATGTTCAATGACACATTTTTGAAAACCGGAGACGACGGACGAAGAAGGGGACAACACACAAAACGTCTCTGTATCAGTCAGCCGTCAATCGCATTAGACGAAGCGACCCGAAAATTTTTGCTGTTGTAAATTTTTTTTTTT
The DNA here is from genome assembly GCF_016920785.2 of Ixodes scapularis. Classification (NCBI taxonomy): domain Eukaryota; kingdom Metazoa; phylum Arthropoda; class Arachnida; order Ixodida; family Ixodidae; genus Ixodes; species Ixodes scapularis. The sequence goes on along the minus strand of NW_024609839.1, from coordinate 69,586,809 downwards.
TTTTTGGTATGTTTTAATGCGGCGTGCTTGAGCGTGATACGAGATGCGAGTTAGGCCTTGCAGCTTGTGTGAAGGTGTGTGCGTTGGGTCCGACCTTCGGGGGTTGCGACAATGAAGGGAGTTCGGAGATTTGAATTGTTATCAGACTAGACGAAGCGACCCAAAAAGATTTGTGTTGTTATCAATTTTTTTTTTTTTTTTTGCCAGTTAGGTTACGTGGGGTGTGAAGGTGTGGTTCCTTGGGTCCGACTTTAGCGGGTGTGATGATGGTGCTTGTATTGCAATGCTTTGTACAAACTAAGTGAGGTGATAAGAGAGAGAGAGAGAGAAAAAAAAAAAAGGGTTAAGACGAGATGTACCTTGGCTAAAGGTTGCTGTGACGTGGGAAGTTCCGGAAGACGTGTGGGAGAGATGCTATATAAACGACTGTTCAAATAAAATTTAGTAGCTGCGTTTGAGACGTTTTGTGTGTTGTCCCCTTCTTCGTCCGTCGTCTCCGGTTTTCAAAAATGTGTAACTTCAACCAGCTCGCCTGCCTACTTACTTTATCTTCAATGTTCAATGACGGCAGTCAAGAGATGCCTTAGTGAAACAAATTCGAAGTGATTATTTCACGATTGCTCTCAAGGCGAGAAGCGCGATTTTCCAAATTACCTGTCTCATTTAAAAGACAATACCTTCACGTTTACTAAACATTCTCGCGTACTGAACAATGCCCGTTTGCGTCGGTTGCCTCCCGTTTGGTCCCAGATGGCACCTGCCAGAGAATGATTAATAGTGTATCTAACAAGCTCGCTACAAAAACAATTAAGAAACAACAAAAAACCGCTTTACTGCTTGATACTTTTGCTACGTTTTTGCACCTAACACTACGAGCCTCTATAGCCTGATTCCACAAGAACCAATCCGACCAGAGCAATAACACAATAAATGTTCGTAAACTCTTTCTTTAGATATTATATTTTTCCCCCGAGACAATTCTGTACATATATGAGTAGGCGAAAAATAACATCCTTATTTTATCTTGTTTTATAAAATATTATCACGGCTAATTTCGTGATCGGGACCATGCAATTTATTCTATATGCTCGTTGCATGTCCACTTCTCCCGTGGCTTCTTGAGTGGAGTCTTTCAGAGCTTACAAACGCAGGGCGTGCCTCGTTTTAGGCCTCTCACAATCGCTTCGCAATCACTCCAGTAAAATATCTTATATGTGTGAGAATTTCGTTTCGTCCAATGAACGAATATAATCAAATAATATCATACAAGAGCACAAATAGGAACCAACGAACATGTAAGAACGATGAAACATAGTATGAAAAGTTATAAGGAACTTCTTATCAGTTTCTTAAACTTCTCATAATCTGTCGGTGGTTCTTATATGTTCGTACATGATCTTATTTGGTCATATGCCTTTAGTGGACGAAGATTTTTCTTCTATATATAAGATCTTTCACTAGGGAAATGAGAGGCGGAGCGAAAGTGCGCTCTAGACTCTACGCCCACTCCGTTTATTGCACACCTGGTTCCAAAAATATTCCATTACTGGGACAGGAAGAGATAGTAACGCCTTTTTCGTTCGCAAGGTATTTTTTAAAAGGTACCCTATACGCCCGTGTCGGTCATGCCACTCGTATGACCCATTTGATGACGTGTATAACTTCTCTCTCAAAGTTTATTTTGATTTTCTTTTTTAAAGTGAGCGAAAAGGAAGCATATTCTGTCGTATTAATTAGGCCAAGGTAAATCTTGTAGGGGTTCAGAATATGCGAATTTAATAGTTCTGCGCGTCATCTAGTCTAAATAAATATCTCTGCGCCTAAAGGTGTAATATGTTTCTCTGTCTATATAAAAAAAAATAGTTCGCCGCCGGTTCATATACAGACCGACACCGTAACACGAAGTACCTAGATTCGTTGGGAAATTTTAAAAATTGCTCCTCAAACGGTGTTGTTACGGGCATGTGACGAGAATGTGAAACCCTTTGGACTTACTCAGACGGTAAGATTAGGCACACGCCGATGCGCATGGGCTGCGAAGCCGTCACTTCCGTTTGCAGGCGATGGCGAAGCCCCCCTTTTTTTTACTAAACTGCCCAAAGGATTAACTTACCATCTAGCGAAAACGTATATTTCAATATAAAAGACTGAGTTTCAACAAAAGGTTGAGGATACCAACCATCACGATTGAAACCCTGCGAGTTTTAGAGGTCTGTCGAGAAGCTATTTCAGAGAACTCGTCGTTTTAATTTTAACTGCATGATTTGCTACATCTCTACATTCTCACCCCATCGGTTTTGTAAACTTACTTCCATGCCGCGACTAACATATTTTTCACATCTAAACATTGGCATGTTTATAACATAAAAAAAAAAAATTAACAGGAAGCGTGAAATATCCAGGAACTTTTTTTTCTGCGAGCACTGAGACAAGTACACAAATATTATATTTATATCTAGATTTAATAATATAGCCGCAGATTTAATTAGAGCAGTCTAAGTGGTTATACGTCTCCATATAGTTACAATGTCCCATTTCCCGGTTATGATTGTTCGTCAGTTGGTTTAGTTAACTCCTTTGATGTCTGAAGCACGCCATATAAAGAGGTGAAACAATGACCGTCCTGTCACTTTACCTGAGATAAGAATTGCTGAAAAAAATCAAGAGTTCTAAAACATAGTAAATATATTTTTTATATATATAATTCTTGTCTCGCTCGTATTGTGGAACGAGCCCCCTGGTCAACAAAAACGAAGACTTCCCCTTCCATCGCCCGATTCCCCTGATGATATTAGGAGAAATACCACCTTAAATTTAGAAATAAAACAAAAATGACGTTTTAATTTTTATTTATGGTGCTTCAACAACTAATAGGATGCACTCCTGCTAAGTGTAATTGCAATATTTGAAATATTTACGACGAGATAAAACCTTTTTGATAAGCCGACGATGCCAAATCATGTTTTGGAAATGTGAAACTTCTATGTTTTCAATTTTCTAACAGCTGTAGCTCTGCACCGTTACGCCCTAGAATGATGATCATACCTTCGTTGGAAGGAGCATTTCTCCGCAGGTTTAGTAGATTAAATATATTTGTTTGAGAGTAAACACTATTCGGGCAAAAGCACTGTAGAAGTTCAGCTTTCCCATGGAAGAGGGTATACGCACATGGCCAAGAATCGAAAAGTCCGCCCTGCTTGAACAAAAAATTATCTCACATCCTTTTATAGAAAGTCACGTGGGCTTGTCTGCTTCATATTTAGACGATGCTTGCCTTGCCCATAATTTCTTACGCTGGTTCGTGTGTTGCAAGCATATATAAATTCCGCACTCGTGTCATAATCAACGTCCGCATGTCAACAACAAAATTAAGTTCAGGAAGGCGTTTTAAGCTCAGACTCCCTCAGCAACCCCATTCAGGAGATCGGGTGTAAGCAGAAGAGACCACCTATGCTTTGGGAGCCTTTTAGGTTCCACCACCACCAGTAAAATCAAATGTTGAGGTGTGGACTCTTCAAATAGCTTTTTTCTTAGTGTCACTTCTAGAGCGCAGCTCTTAGGCGCCTGTTTCCGGCTTGAGCGGCGTCGGCGTCGCCGTCACTGTCGGCGTAACCACGTGCTGCATTATGGGACGCGTGACGTCACTGACGACGTCATCAGTGACGTCATCGGCATCGGCATCGTCACTGATGACGCCATCAGTGACGTCACTGATGACGTCATCGGCATCCGCGTCGTCATCGTCATTGATGACGTCACTAGTGATGATGATCAGTGACGTCACTGACGACGCCATCGTCATCGTCACGTGACCTCATAGGGGTCACGTGAACCCCGTGAGGTCAGTTGACCCTGGTGACGTCACGTGACCCCGGTGACGTAACGTGATCGCCGTGAGGTCACGTGACCCTCGTGAGGCGACGGCGACGCCGCTCGGAGGGAGGTGTAGCAGACAGGATGAGGAGGTGAGGAGGAGGGAGGAAGGATATACCTTCCCCTCACTACCCTTCCCCTCCTCCTCCTCAAGAGCTGCGCTCTAATTCGGCGTTACAGGGAGTTGTAAACGGCTTTCATTTTTTTGCAGCAATTTTCTTTTTAGGAAACCTATCATTTCAATTAATTGCGGAATTTATTCGTCGCTGAGGACGTTTCTGAACTGAAATGTACTGAGGAATGCGGCTAGATATTTATTTTTCTATTTAAATTATGTTCTTATTGCCAAAACAAGGAATTTCGAAGAGGAGAAAATGCCCCACTATGTAGAATGATTTTCGAATTGTCATTTTGAATAAAAAAAGTGCAGATGTCAGGGTACAAAATTGATAGCCGCACCCCCCACTCGTTCTAGTTACGGCTGAAGCTTAGAAATGTTCATTATTTTGCAGCAAAGATATATGACACACTTTCTTACCGAGTGATGCGACTTACATCAATAGCTTTAAGCCTACCCCTGTAGCTTATCGGACAGTTGTCCTACGGAGATGAGCGTCATACAGTGCATTTAAGCAATGAGATGAATAGACCCTTCAAATTTCATCAATATTGAGCGACTGGTCCAAAAGTTGAAAGTTGATCGCTGTGTTACCCCTTCAGGAAATCTGCCGGTGGACTGTCAGGATAATATTTATGGTTGGGAGGACGACGGCCTTCCCTCTCCCTAAAAACTTTAAGAGCAACGTTTTCTGAACAAAATAAAAATACGACAAACGAGATACACCAGCTTCTTTAGAAATACATTTTTGGCTTAATCAAATTAAACGTGAAATATTTGGTCGGTGAAATAGGTTTGGACTACGATTCGCCCGAAAGGCCACATTTGCCTGTGACGTCATATTTCTCTCTCCATCCTCCTATCCCCCAATCCCAGATGCCCCCTTCCATCACTCTGTAGCCCGCTTGTGGTATGATGAATTAGCAATGTTACCGCGGCGTTAGTGCTCAGGCAGCCTGGAGTCAGCGGTGAAGGAAAAATATGAAGACTAGTATTTTGGCTCTTTTTGCGTATGGTCTCACCGTGGCTCACACACTTTCGTGGCATATTCTTCTATGTTTTTACACAAAGTGAATAGTGGCCCGCTTGTACAAAATCTAATATCGAAAGTGAGAAAAAAAATGTTCGTTTGTTCTCCCGTGCCCACCTGAAGACTAATATTTGGCGAAACAAGAAAGAGCATTCTGGGCCAAAATGCCACACGCACCTATAAGATACCACAGGCACCCATAAAAAGCCAAAAACATTCGTAAAATGCAATAAGCGCCTATGGCCTTTTCTGCCACAGGTACCCAAACACAAAATGTGTTTTTTTGCTGAACTGTCTTTTTCGTTCATAGATTAATAAAGAAATTTTGGCATGAAATATTTTTGTTATTAAATTAATTTGAAAGGCGCTAGCCGCAATAATTTTTAGTTCGCAAAATAATAAGCAGTAATGAACACCAGCTCACAGAGATTTCTTTTTTTACCTTCTTTTTCTAACAAGCATTGTATGTTAAGTTCCACTGAGTCGAGTTTCCTGTCAACCGCAATCGAGTTTGACTAGAAGAACTATATCACCCTCCCCCCCCCCCCCCCAAAAAAAAAAAAAGAAAGTACATTAGTTTTATGGTAATAATACCCGAACTCAGGAACACAGAAGGGGACGAACACAACACAACACAACACAACAAGTTGTGTTGTGTTCGTCCCCTTCTGTGTTCCGGAGCCTCGGCGTTTATTAGCATAAGTCACCACCAGCTAGCTTGATCTTTAAGTATTGTTACATTATTTTCGATTTATGTTTTGCGCATGATAGTCCGTAAAGTCTTGCTTTTATATACTTGCTGCCACTCTTGAAAACAGAATGTAGTAGTAGTTAGTGGTGAGGGTAGCGGAAAGCCGGAACAATAAAAAACAGAATGTAGAGAACGCGTCATGCGATAAGTATATTTTTTGAAGGATAGCTCCACGTAATAATTGTTTCTAGTTATTTTGCTGCTCTAGCACATTTTGCTTTCATTAAGTAAGGTTCGCTATTTCCGTTAAATACCAAAAAAACAAACAAAAAACATTGATTCCAGATACGGTTTAATTAAAATCGAAGAAAACTGAACTACCCCGAATTAGATTTATCCTTGAATAACAAGAAATCCGCTCGTCGGGGAAGAAAAAAAAAATATTAATTTGTAGGTTTGTTTTGCTCTACTCTGGAACAGAGCAAACCGTCGGTTAGGCTGCTCCTTCTTCTGAGCCGCTGCTTCCCTTATCTTGTTTCTTTGTCTTACTGGTACCAAGACTCTTCCAACTACGCCGGTCAAGCGCACGTTCACTAGAGTTTAAGAAATCGGATCCCCGTGTCCTATTTGCTTCAACGTAAAAGTAGAGTTCCGCAATTATCTACCTTTTTCTTTTGTCCGGTACCAAATATTGACACCGAAAAACAGCAAATCTGCCAAAAACATTTATCGGGTAAAAGCACCCTACAATTGCAAAAAAACAACCTCAGAAATAATAAGCGTTATTTATAAGCAGACTCGAGTGGTATTTGAGGATAAAGGTTTGTTGGATACACTGCGGCCATAAATATTTTTTCGAACACTGTAGAAAAAAAAAAAAATGTCGTTTTTGCACTTTTATAAAAAAATAATTTTTAAGTTTTTGAGAGGTAGCCCAAAAACAATTGACGTATATGTGCTTGGCTTTAAGCAGAGGCATTAACCAAGCAAGTTACCACAAAACCAGTCAGACACGGTTGAACAACGTGGCCCCTACGGATTTTAGCGTTAGAGAGCGTTTGAATACGTTTGACTGCGTTGCGTCGAGGAATGAGAGCGAGTTACCGGCAGATATGTGATTTGTATGAAGCGTGGAATACAATTCAGGAAATAGCTTGGCACGCGACATAAGCAGGGATGTCCTGGTGTACCGCAGCCGCAACACAGTCAAACGCACTGAAACGTTCTCAAATTGGCCTAAAGGTCGTAGGGGCCTTTAGGCCCATCGTGCATGGCCGATCGATGCGATAATTTTAGTCACGCACGGCGCCAATAGTGGCCTGGATGGCGCTGAGCCGCGCTCCCAGCTAAATCCCCTGGATGTCTTTGCGTTTACTTATAAAAGACGCCTTTATCAAGTTCTCCGTGCGGGGCGTGAGTGAAGTCACTGAAAGCTGGATGCTTTTTTAGCAAGTAGATTGTCTGCTGGTTTTTTTAGTGCATTTCGTGGATGTTTTATCATTCAACCGTGGTATTAAGGTATTTGAACGTGGGCAATGCGCACATGATTAACTATAATCTCGAAAATCTCATACATCAAATGGCATTCAAGATACCTTTCGGGCCCGCATGAGCTGTTATTGCTAAATAAGCAGGATTCTTTTTTAGATCACAGAAGCAAATCAAGCGTCTTGAACACTGTTTTTCCTACACTCGTAAGAGTTGGAAAGCCTGCCACGCGCTCACTTCCGGGACAAGCCGTCTAATTCAGGTAGTTTCATAACTGTTTGCTTAACGCGCCATCAAGTGCCCTTGTTGAGATCAGTGGTTTCCGACTGGCTTCGAAGCTGGAGCCACGTTCGAACTATTCAAACGTATTTTGTGAACACCTTATTTGCTGATGATGTTATGCGCTTGTAGTGAACTCGGGTTTTCGGCGTTGCGGGTGCATCATTTCCGTGCAGATGGAGTCGCTTACACAACTAACGCCTTGACATCATGTGGTGGCTTTGGCGGCATTCATCGCTTGTTCGTCGCATGGAGTTTGGTTGGTTTCCGACGAATACGCGGCAGAATGTTGAAATAAACTTTTGCAGAGCAAATTTTGCTGTTAAATGTCGTTTCACGAAGTTCAGCATTTAGATGGGTAGCTGTAATGTGCAGCCTTAAGTTAAGAATGATTCACGGTCGTAGGTAGTAAAGGGCGCCTTTTGAAACACTGGTACGTACGGCGCGTGCCTTACCACCTCACTGGACGAAATGACTAACACCGGCGAGTTGAGCTGTAAAGATCGCATGCGGAGCAGTACGATCTTCACGCTCAAGGATTTTGTAAAGAAAAAGCTTCTGGATGGCGCGATCCTTAGCATTCGTGCGTATGGCGAGTGCTTTGCACGCTTCCCGAAGCAACAAACAACAGTGCTCTGATTTTTACGTATAAGACGGTGGCCTGCGTTTTTGTAGACATAAAAGCGGTGTGTCCACGTACCCGCGTTCAGGGAGTAAATAAAATCATTGTACACCACATTTAGCGCCTCTGCCAATCACTTAGCAGCCTCAATTTATATTCCCTTTCTAGCCTCTTTCAAAAACGCTAAAAATATCGTTTTTTCTCGCTTTTTTTGTGATTCTAGTTTTTTTCACATATTTATTGTTCATGTCCAGCTTGAGTGAGCGTGCTGAGGTGCGGGGAATTTCGGAAGGGAAGAGCGCACGTGAACAACTTTGAGCGGGGCTCAAGCTGCTCGACTGCACGAGCGCCGGTAGCTTTGGTTTTATTGGCGCCGAGATGTCTTGGGGGTGCCCCGTATTCTGTCCAGACGTGACGTCGAGGCAAGAGCCTGCCTCGCTTGACGTCACGTGTTGTTACCCTCGCTATTTATCATCAGGTGCGACCACCAATTCGAAAGTGTGCTTAAAAACAAAAAAACAAAGTGGAAGCTAGCAGCTATCACAGTTTGAAACACCGTCGAAGTTGAGTTTCTGACAGCGCTCTGATACTTGTGCTGAGCTAATCGTAAAAATCCAGGAAAGCCTTTTGGCGGGATCGGTGACCATGTGGGACAGCGCACACCAATTCGGAGCACGTAGAGCGAAAGCTCGCGCTACGGAACCCAAGATCCTGGGTTCAATCCCCACCCCTGCCCATTTCGATCTGGATGAGAATTGTACCGGCGCGCGGTCGTGTATCGCTACTGTGTGGTGCACATTAAAGGCCCAGGCTAGCAGTTGTAGTGCACTGGCTAGATCGCTCATCTACAGCGAGTGATTCGTCGCAATTTTGAAATGGCTGACCAATTACACGCTGTATAAATATCCACACAAACCCAGGTATTATTAAGGAAGCCTTTGTTGTCGCGCTTCTCACGGGAAGTTTTGCCAAGCAAATGGCACGCGGCATGATCGACACAGAGCACGGCTGAAATCGGCTTTGCCGGAGAACCGCAAAATTTTCTTTTTTTATAGCTATGATCATTATAATCTCTATGATTTCTACGAACTCTATACGGCATGTATGGCACACATACCGTCTAGACTATGCACCGATGCATGTATTGCCAGGGGTTTCTCCAGGAATTGAATTTAGGGTGGGAGGGGGGTCTAAATATTTTAGGGGGGGGGGGGGGGGGGCACTGAGAATAGAAGAGTCGTTGCGAATTAAGAAGGGGCCTTCAGAAAAACAAGGGGTGTGTAGGGAAATTACCCTGTATGACGTAATGATGCTGTGACAAAGCGCAATGCCTTGGCGCCACGCGCCCTCTTTCAATTTCAAAAGCGATGCAGTGAGCTGCGGCACCGAGCTATCCGAGCGGAGTGACCCAGTCAATCGAGCTCTCTATTATGTCATTTATAAAAAGGAGGAACTCACTTGTACAGATTTCAGCGTCACTCAAGCTGGAAGAGTACACGGACGCATATAGCTTTGGCCATCCTCTTTTCAGAGAGTTTTATAAGATCGTTCCGATGACTCCGACAACCATACCCGATACTCTGGCGCCGCCTTTTTGCATGCATCCTATGATTATGCGGTGTCGTTATCGGGGGTACCGGAAATGTCGGAATGATCAACTAAACGTTTTTGGTATATGGTACTATGCTTCAGTCCATAACCACCATCGTGGTGTTTAGCAAACGGTGCGCTGCACGTTCCGCTTGCTTGGCACTGGTTGCGCCCGATAGACGTTCTTGCCGGAGAACTGCGAGATTACATTGCCGTCTTGAGAATGGTTCTGACACGATCCATGTATGACGTAGCGACGCCATAGCAACGCGCGATGCCTCAGTAGCGCTGCCGCGCTCCTTCCTTTCACTTTCAAGAGAATATATAGGACAGCCAGCAATGCAGCGAGCTATTCCAGAACAACTATCCCATCCAAACCACCAGTACGCGATCTAGGGCTCCGAGCATCGCAAGGCAAAACCGGACAGTTACCGCACCGCGCACACCCCCTCACGTCGCTCGTGGAAGTTGGTTCCGTCGGTTCGAGATCATTGCGCTGTACGTCGTACTAAAGTTTTGGGGTGTATCATATCGGACAAAGGGTGTAAGACTACCTCTTTATTAGAAACTGAAGGATAGCACATTTTGAGAGTGAGCGGTCAAAGCTATCTCAATTCGGTCTCATAACCAAGACCTCCGAACATTTCTACTTCATGAACGTTGAAGGCAACGACCGACGTGACAAGTGAAATAGCGTTTTTCTCTTTCCCTATCATGTTTCCTTCCAGCTTGTGAAGAAAAAGTTTTAATTTGCACCAACCGTCGACATTACAGACTTAGCTGGATTGGGTTTTTGGTGAATTGGCTTGCCTTCATCCCTCTCCCTTGCCGTGCCCTCCTCTGCTCACGAGGAAGTAGTGACACTGTTACCTCTATTGAGAAAGAAGTAAAAAATACCTAGATGACGCTTGAAGTGCGACACTTGCCTAAAGCGTAACATTTTTATGTTCCGATTAGCGCGTGTCTTTCGCCATGAAATAATAATAAAGAAAGCAGGAGTATGTATTATTTTTATAATCATCATGCTGTTAAAGACACAACAGCTCACATACCAGGGTTCTGATGGAATTAGAAACATGGCGTCGGCCATGTAGTCCTTCTTGTGTATCCCAGGGGCACTTAAAACGCAATAAGATTTAGGAACTCAAAGGTTCTGAACGAGCGACTGAAAATGAAAATAGCTATCGGCCGTAGAAAATCTTGTCTGCTAAAACTAAAAGTGCTTTAAGTTAAGCTCTAGTGTTCGTAGGAAAGTAAGTGCCCATGACAACCTGTACGAAAGCGCGAAAATTTTCGACCATAATGCGATCAACCCAAAAAGCTAGAAACCCGACGACTCTCTCTTTCTTGTGCTTTTTACTCCCTTGAAAAGTCAAACCATGAGACATCTACAGGGCGGTTGATCGAACTTGCAGCTAAAGTAAAAATGTGGATGATATTTCGTAATACCTCACTAGTTCCAGCGAACATCGAAACGCATATATGAAAGGTTCCATTGATTGACTCGCGCTTCTGTGTGAAGAGGGTTTCCGTGTCCTGGTACCTCTAACACTCCCCATCTCTCCCGTATTCCCCCAATAATCTGGCGACAGGAAGCGAAAGCATTTTCTACGTTCACCTTTCCGTCCCAGATGGACGAGTGTGGGGGCCAACGCCCGCAGAGGAGCCCCCATTACGAGCAGTCCGACGTCAATGCCCCCGGAATAGGGTCTGGCGTTTTTTTATGCACAGAGGAAGAACCAGGGTATCCTAATGTGTTGAGAGGACAGGAATGTATAAGTCGTGTTCTTCGTACGCTGGTGTAAAAAAATGCTATGTAGTTGTATTCTAAATAAAAAAATGAAGCAGACGTTGGTGTCATGGAGAGTCTGAGTACCACGCCGGTACAAAATAACCATAACTATTATCAGCAAGAATATTTTAGCAATTGTATAAAATGTGGCTAGAGATGTCAACAATGACAACAGGTTTCACATATTCTTGAGTAATACTATTATGGAACTTTAAGGCTGGTTTACTCTGTTGCAGCCGAATACTACCGATTCCAACCAAACGGGTTTTTAAGCCGCTTACGAGCGTTATCCCTGCGGCGCCGCGCTGTGGTTAGCCCTCTCAAGAGGTTTAAAAACTGGTTTTCTTTGACTCGGTCATTGCTGAAAATACAGCGTCAGCTGCTGCACGCAATTTTTGTTCCTACGTCTGATATTTTCTGAGTGCAGAATTGCTTATTAACACTTGAATTGCAACAATGGGAACCAGCCTTCAAAATTTTTGTTTTTACATTTACGGGAACATTTTTAATTTAGCGGATTCTGAACTTCTCTTTTGCAACAGCGATAGCAGATCACTATCTTCTGATATTGAAAAAAAAAAAAAAAAAAAACTGAATTCGCAGAGGTTTTGAGTGTGACATTTTGTCATGGATATCTGAAATTTTCGATACACTGGTGCGAGGAATATATGGAAGTAAAACTCCTTTGTATGTCACCGATAACAGATACTGGAGGGAAGCCTTCAAACTTCTCAATCCCTAAAATGTGCCACCCTCAAGGCACTCGTTATAAGGCGACCTGCTATAAGTTGTTTTTTTCCGCAAGGTAGGAAAACCCTTCTCGCCACCTTTCACACTTCCTCCCTTTCCCACTACTATCTCGACGGCGGGGGACCGCCTTGGTTTTCTGCATTCTGGGGGTAGATAAGTCTTATAAAGCCGAGATTCCGGTTTGCCTTTGCGGTTATGTGATTTATATCAGCTTCCCAGGAGATGTTTGATGCGAAATGAGCCCCAAGATATTTGTATGTGTACACGTTCAACAGGCGTGTCAAAGAGACACACAGAGAGAGAGAGAGAGAGAAAGTTAATTGTTATATGCGACTGTATTTCGCTTATTGTTAATATTTAGGAATTTTGTTTTGGAAATATTTATCTTAATCTGTCACTTTTTACACCAATTTTTTTTATATTGATCAAGTCATTGTGAAGTTAATTACAACCATCGAAACGGAATGTTTTATATACTATACACCATCATCGGCATACGAACGAAAGGTTGAATGAACATCAGTCGGCAAGTCATTGACGGACACGATGCAAAGTTGGAGCGATCCAACACGGTGTCTTGCGGCACTCACGATTTCACTTTCTGGTGACGTGAGTATTCCTGATTATAGTAAATATTTTGTGTGCGGTTAAAGAGAATATCTAAAATCCATTCTATACCGGAAGGTTATATTTGGAAAGTGCGCAATTAAGAAGGAGTTGGCGATGTGGTACTTCATCAAATGTGTTTTGAAAATCAATACAAATTGCACAGGTTTCCGCTCTACAGTGAAGATTAAAATTTAAATCGGTGATAAAGAAAAACAAATTGAGTTTCCTGGAAAGAAGCTTTTAAAAATCGTGGTGGTTAAGAAAAAGGCATCGTCTACAGACGTTATTCGTAGTTTTTGAAAATATCACAGTTCCATTACTTGCTAGGTACACTTGTGAGGATAACTGGCTTATAGTTTGTGAGTTCATTCTTTAGACACCTTTTAAAAACCAGCATGACTTTTGCTAACTTCCAGCTCCCAGGTATTTTCCCAGTATCTAGGGGTTGTTGCAGACTGGAACGCAAAAGTATAAAACATTCATATTTACGAGGATTAAGCAGCTTTGTATACATTCTTTCTGGGTCAGGTAGGGGTTCATTAAAAGATTTTAAATTAGCTTTTGACTTGTATTAGAACATAGAGTGATTGGATATACTTGGGCGAAAATATTGTATACTTGTGGATGAATAGGCTAGAGAGGGTGTCCTCAGAAAACATCTAGCTAAAAAATGACACTCTAGCAGCATCCAACTCAACTCCCAAAGATCTGTGAAATGAAAGGGCTCCGTGGTTTGCTTCAGGTTAACCGCGTTCAAAAATCATCGCGAATTATTTTTAATAAGTCTGCGGAGGTCTTCTTTAAAAAAACTTATTCTTGACACTTTTTTTTTAAATTTCTGTTCCACACATTAACTAGATTTTAACATACGCGTCTGATGGGGTGGGAGATAACGACGATTTAGCATTTCTGAATAGCCTGAGCTTTGCATGGAGTAGTTTCATTATATAGTTGGAAAATCGTAGTTTTTTTATGAGAAGAGAGAATATTTATTCTCGTTATGAATTGATCAAAAAACTCTTATAACTCATCTCTCATTAGGTTTCAATTTTAGACATTGCTCTAGACTCAAAACCACTCACATACATGCTTGAAAACGTTAGACTTTCTCCTATTAGGTTTGAAATAATTGTACATAAGCCTACATTAGGTTCGGAATAATTGCATTTAAATTTGACCGACGGGCTGTGTGTTGCGTGAGTATTACAAGTTCGCTGTTTATAGATAATAATCATATATTATCATCCTCCGAGCTATTCAAGTGACATTTTGTTGTTCAAATAAATGCCTAGATTGTGTTACAGATCCTTGTCCTAGCAGCCCTACCTTATAGTGCGAGGATTTTAATTATCCATGTATTGTTTAGTATGAATGTACAACCTGCACTAATTATCGTAACGTCACGGAATGTCCAAGATTTATTAATGGGAAAGAATCATCCGGGTTCGCCCAGATTGTGTCCGAGCATTCTTGTATCGATGCATGTCGTACACTTTCACCTGTTAGTGATCACAAAATTAATTCAATGTAAATAATTAGTACGTGCCAAAATGTTATTTTTCTCTCAAATTATTTATTCTACGCTGTGCTCTCATTGATTACGATATACCTCGCCGTTATCATTTCATAACAGTAATAATGACCGAAACTATTTGATACTTCTGTTTACTAATTTTATATAATCATAATACGGACAGTTATTTTTGTTTGCTAGTTCATTGAAGTGGGTCGCATAACACTGGTAATGACTGGATATGCCTCAGCAATAACGAATCCACGTTATTCGGCAAAATTGCTCTCAAAAACCCAAGAAAATAATTTCGAGAAAAAACTAAATACACCCAGCATATTATGGATCCTTCTGGATTACATCAGTCGAATGGCAAATCTTCTATGTTGCTATATTTTAAAATTGTGCTTATGTGAGGTGCCTCCGAAATATTGGGAAGGGATCCTATTTAATTTATACAATCATAACGAGTTGTTTATACCCAAAAGTTAACTGTAGACTTCGATTAACTTGGATAATACCCGTAGTGTAAATATATAAAATCGTTTATTTAACTTAGTAACCTGGAAGACTTCATCGTCTCGAAATTTTGGCACGAGAATAACAGTATAAGAAGAATGGAGCTCTAGCGTTGCAAATTCTTCAAAGCGTAACGTTTGAAAGTTATGGTCATGTTTGCATATCAAATACATGGACTTCTTTTGAGAGCGCAGCCGTAACCCAATAAGAGATGGCGCAAGCATACACTGGGGCCAATTTCTCGGGATGTACGCCAAGCGGAGGACGGTGAACCTTCTTTGGAATGTCGTCTGGTCGTCAATTTCGAAGAAGCAGTCATTTCGCGGCAGTACAACTCTCTTGTGGAGTTACTTAGTACGCAATGTGACTTGGAGGAGAACGCTAACGTGTCTACTAGTGTTTATATGTTACCTCTACAGTGCTTCGGCGACGTGCATTCCACACCATTTAGATCGCCGTTTTCGGCAGACGTTAGGTAGGAACTTGATCAGAGGATGTGAAAGCCTCTGCCAGAACGATTATACTACTCCCCCCGTCTCTCGGGAATGCGCTGTGAACAACGCCCTTGGATATGTCCCCCAGTGAATAACTTATGTACGTAGCTTGCAAGTGTCACATTTGCTGGGTACCTGCAAAAATACTCCAAAAGCCGGGAGACGTCATAATTAAAATAAGTACACCGACTTGACATAACAGAAAAAACAACTTATTAGACGTTTCGCCTCCCATGCGGGAGGCATCATCAGTAGTTACACAGCAAATGCAGGGTTCAACCTAAACACAACGCTATTTATCACGAATGTCCGTGTAAGCTTCGTGGAGAGGGCCGCGGTTTTTGTTGCACACGAATGTGTCCCTGAGAAGAAACCACGACTCTAGAAGCTTTCGGGGCCCCCATCTGTCCTCTCTCGCCAAGGTCTGGGTACCGACGGTTCCTTCTAGTTAATGGTGAACCGAACTCTCAAGGCACATAAAATACCGGCATCGTCGCGAATATCGTTACGGGCAAGCTATGTATAGGCCATAGGACGCACAATCCACAAATATTACAAGTAGGCGAAAGCTTCGCGCGTTGATGCCACCAAGCGGCAACGCTCGCCACTACAGTACCTTTGGCCGTACTGGTGACATTGACGCCACCATACGCATTGCACTTGTCGCTGGCGGATATTGAAGCGAGAGTTAGAGAGCTCGCGGCCACTTCATTTTGGATAATATAGTAAAGGTGCAGGCGAGCTGGTGAATGTTAACCATGTTGAATAACCCTGTGACTAGGGCAGAAATGAACATATAATTTGAAGGAACAGAAATGTCGTCCTGTCGTATTTTGTTCCTTCGACTTGTATGTTCATTTGTGCCCCCAGTCTCAGGTATATTCAACATTGTTAACTTCATTTTGCTTCCGTTCCTCTTTAAAGGGGCAATAAAACGATATCGGGTTCGAATGTTCATGACTTTGCAGAGGGGTACTGCTCCTCGTCTTTTGTATGATGTATAAGCAGTTTGAGTCTGGCTCCAAAGGGATCATAAAACTATTTTTCTACTTTTGCTAACTACTACTTCGAATCAGTTCGTAACGTTAATAACTGAGTAAACTTGCCTTAGCTTTTCTTTCTAGGCAATGACAGTCGCTAAAAAATTCCTTTCATCCCTTCAACTTAGAGCGAGAACCAGCGGCCACGTGGGCTGGTGCCTATAATATGCCGCCTACGTTAATCATAGCCACGCGCTGGGGTTTGCAAAGCAGAAAAACGCCTGCTGAGCTCCAGGCATTGTTAGAGTTTGGCTATTCTCATCACCGCATTGGTTGGACACGAGCCTCTACCCCAAGCCTCCGCCGACGCATTGATCGTTACGAGCGTAAGTCGAGTGCTCACGCAGTTCTCGTGCCCAATCCATGAGCCGCGGTCGACTATCGTGAGGCGGGTGGTTTCTATCCTACAGGGGGGACCGCTGGCCGAGTGGGCTATAGCGCACGCCATCTCGGGGACCGTGGAGAGAAAGCTCGCGCTGCAGGACCCAGGGATCCTAGGTTCAAAGCCCACCCCTGCCCGTTTTGATCTGGATGAACATCGTACCGGCGTGAAGTCGTGTATCACTAGACCGTGGTGCACTCTAAAGACCACAGGCTAGCGGTTGTACCGTACTAGAAAAATAGATCATCTAGCGCTGAGAGACAAGTCGCCCGGTGAGGCAGACTAATTTCAGGCTCCACAAATATACACACAGACTTCTTTCCCCACAACTACGTCATCAAGCTTTGCAAAGGAAAAACTGAAAGAAATAGTTCCCTTCTATTCTTGCAATTTCACCACGACAAAGAAACTTCTGAATCAGTGGCTGTCAATACAAGGATACTTGGGCCAGACTAGGATTGGAATGCCTCTGCAAACTCATTTACATCCCAACCCGATATCGTTTCATAACCCCTTTTAATGGCACTTTCTCAATGCGCTCTCCAACTTAACAATTCGCTCCTCGGTCCTTAATCGAGTAATTAAAGAGTTCGCTCTTAAGTCTTAATATATTAAATTACGATGGGCTGTAAATCAAAGCCGTGCACTTTTGTAAGGCGCTCACTAACAAAATAATGTTTGATTCAATCTGCATAGAGCAGTATTTTTTAATGTATGGAGCAGATTATCTAAGACTCCCTGCATTTATTTATTTATTGATCCTTTGGGAGCGAGGATGGTGCAAGGCCGCTGTGAGGGGTAAGGGGGTTAAGGGAGGTGGGGGGGACTCCCTGTATAATATAAAATGTTGAAGCTCAGGTGCATATCATGTTCACACTTTTACGAGTCAGCTACTGTTGTGAAAGGCCCCTACAGATTACAATGTGTCCTTGTTTAAACAGGCCTAGTATGCTTCATTGGTCGTCGCTCTACGCTTTGAACACCTCGCCAACGTTTGAACCAAGATAGAAACATCGGTAGTCGGAGACACGATCTCCATTACCAAACGCCGCTTTTCAATGTTTCGTAAAGATCTTTTCACCGGCTGACAAGTCCAACTTGCGTGCGACTGCCTGAGAAGACGACGCCGACTGTTGTATAACCAAAAACTTACACAAGGCTATTTAGACCGAGCTCTCAAAACGAATTGGACTTGCCCCACGAGTTAATATCTTCATGGACGTGTGTACGTATTTGAGAATTGATATGTTTCTCCTTTATGCCATTTCTGAAAGTTGTATTCTTTGACGATCGGTTATAGCTTTGGAGTTTCTACGGGTTTCTCTCTCAAGATACTTCGTTCACCCGTATCCTGACAGTGGGGTGGTGAGCGACACCCTTGCGGGACCAATCACCCGCCTCCATTTTTTTGCCTGCTAACAATCCCTGGGAGTGAGAGGAGGAGAAAACGTGACCACGGGAGGAAAAAATATGCACCTGACTGGTCCAACAAAGCAGTAGTTTCCATCTTACTGTCAGCTTAGAGACAAATGAATGATAAATATAAAGCAGTGTCTGACATACACGTAAGGCTGGATATTGATGGCCACATGTCCGGGACAGAAGGCGTCGATCACCGTCAGGTTACGACAGGAGGATTAGACTGGTAACATTCAAACGATCAATAGGGTTAGAGTGAGCGCGATGGAAGACGGGACGAAGAACGGAAAACGAGACAGAAAGGAAGACGGATAAAATGAACAAAGCGGAGAGGGAGACGAATGAAATTGAAAACGAGATGAAAATGAAACTAAATCGAACTGTCTGAAAAGGTATACGGTAGGCTTAAAGAGAAGGGTGCGTAGATATACCGACGTGGTGGGAAGGAGAAGGAAAAGTGAGTTAACCGTTGAGGAATGCAGCTGGGGTTCCTGAACGGCTTGAGATAGAAGGTGGTCCACGGCAGGCTCTTGGAAAGAATGACAGAAAGAGGGGGAGGGGGATATAAGAAGCCAAAGAAAGAGGATAAGCGGCTACGGGGAATGGGGTCGACGATATAAATTCTAGAGCAGCTTCTAATATCAGGCTGCTAGTGAAGAGAAAAAGGCGATTGAGGAAAAGAGGACGGAACTTCAGACCTGTCAAGGGAGCCATATGGCAGAAGTTAGCTGCTATATACTACCCAACAATGCTACGGTTTATTTGAAAGGGCGGTCAATTCACTAAGAACGTCAGCCTCTCCGATGTCTTTAACCTACCTTTCCACCACTCCTGTAACTCGTCTAAAATCGTAAAATCGGGTTTGAGTGCAATATACCATATGTGAAAGGCACAGCGTCATGTGAAGGGGCGCCGAAGAAATGCACCGGTTGGCTCCGGCGCTGGCAAAGGCCAGGGCGCGAAAACGTAGTTCCGAAGAACCCTTCGATCGCACAATTACTCGCGCAACAAAAAGCGTGTTTGAAAACCAGGTGCCCGAGTCCGTGCCTTTGACGACACTCAAAGTCAAAAACAAAAAAAATTGGGTTGTGTGTGTGTTTATACAGCCTAGAACTTGGTCTGCCTCACAGGGGCGACGAGTCTCCCAGCTGTAGATGAGTAATTTAGCCAGTGTTACAACCGCTAGCCTGGGGTCTTTAACGTGCACCACGCAGTAGTGATACACGACCTCACGCCGGTACGATGCTCATTCAGATCGAAACGGGCAGGGGTGGGGGGCTCGAACCCAGGATCCCTGGGTTCTGCAGCGCGAGCTTTCGCTCCACTCAAAGTCAAATTTTGAGCTGAACTGTACTTCCGCCTTGTCGGTCGCGGCGAGAAACCAGCGACCGGCAGGGCGACAAGCATATACACGGGCAGGAAGAGCGTAAAACAATACTAACCGTTAGCTCGCAGGTGTGGGTGAGGAACAATAGCGGTGAGCAGTAGACCTCGATCGTTACCGACAGTGCTACGAAATCGACAAACAGCAGAGGAATCTCAACAGATAAAAAGACGGCAGCGCGAAAAGTGTTCCCAAACATGCCAATAATTTCAAATATGGTCTACTACAGACCAAACATGTTCCAAGTTGGCGGCCCGATAAATTCTTTCCAGTGCCGTTTCTTTATAGGTGTGTTATTAGGTGATGCGTTGGAGACTCAGTTAACTTTTTTTCTAACGTTTGTTGACAAGAGGTGCTTGAAGGGTAACTTTATTGAAAAAACCGAAGCAAAGACAATGACAGACATCAATATACGGAGACCAAATACGAGAACTGCTAAAATGTAACCCTTATGGGAAACCGCTGTAGGCTCTAATATCGTCATAAAAACTGCTGTCACAAGCTTTTCAGCAGGCATTCAGCGCGATGGCTGTTTCTCAAAGCAACCTTGGGCCCTGATGCCACCTTCTTTCTCAAGAAAGTTTTTTTTTTTTTTTTTTTTTGTACTGCTATTTTTTTACCGTGTTTTTCTGCTGCTTTTTCATCCATCATAGCGGACGATTTTTGCTTGTTCTTATGTTAAGGCGGTCGTAGTGTGTAAGTGATGTTCGGCAATCGCGCACGCAGATTGTCAAAAAATTTGATTAGATCTTGTTTTTAGGCCACGCTATTTGTAGCGAGAGCTCGCGCTGCCACTTCGGTGCATGCTCTAAAGTGCGCGCCCGCAGAGGTAATGAGGATTTAAAAAGGATCTACTTCAAATGTTTAGTAGGGAGTTTTAGTAGATAGTTTTGCGAGGCCCGGCTACCCCTGCGGGCGCGCGCTTTAGAGCATGCACCGATGTGGCAGCGCGAGCTCTCGCTACAAATAGCGTAACCTAAAACCACGATCTACTAAAACTCTCCCATATAGAGAGTTAGTACATTGCACGCTGCGGAAAGCGGGCCCAGCAAGCGCGCACGTGCTTAATTTATGCTACAAAGTACCGGCACGAGCTCCCGCTTACAAAGCGTAGCTCTAGATTACGGTATACCGAAAGTTCCCAATGACACTCTGCTCGCTCAAGCGCGTCGTGGTGACGAAGGTGGCATTCGCTGGCGGCCATAGTATATGGCTTGGTTTTCATTAATGCGATCATAGCGCATCGAATCAAACAGAGAACAACCACACGCACCTTGTCTTCCTTCTTTCTCTTTTACCAATCTACTACACTCTTAAAAATGCTAGCAGTATTTACTGGGTAAAAGCAAAGAACTGCTTGTCACATATGTTACTAGGTACGTAGTAACCGTTGGTAGTAAAGGCCCGTTCACACTCTTGCGACCGAGTACGACTGAGAGAGACGAGATCTCTTACAACTTCTTAAATGTTTCTAGAATGAGGGAACACACTGACATTGTGGCGCCATCTATGCGGTAACCCTAGAACTGCATTTCACAAAAGCGAAGGTTTTGCGGGATTTCCGAGGTCAAATGTGCGTAATACCCATAGAAAGGCTCGTTTATAACATTGACAAAAGTTTTTCGAGCCAAAAAAGAAAGGATATTGCGCGAGAAATAAAATAAAAATATGCCGGACCGCCGAGTTTACACTGCTTCCCAATAGATGGCGCCAGTGTGTTCTCTGGTTTAAGAAGTTTTAAGGAACCCAGGTTTAAGAGGTCGCAAGCAGTCGCAAGAGTGTGAACGGGCCTTAACGCTCAAGCTAGTAAGGGTTACTAGGTCAAGAAGATAGCACCTGTTACTAGACTCAAAGAAGAACCATTGGTAGAATGCGTGTGCTTAACTACCTCCAAATAGTAATTCGTACAATCTCCCGACAGAAGACCAAAAACATAACACGCGATTTCCGCTGAAAACAAAAAAAGGCAGTGTGGTCATACCACGTATTGCCAGCTGGCAGGCGCAACAAAAATTAAAACTGGCAATAAGCAACCCAGGCGGCGCTAGTCACCGTCGAATCAAAAGTTAAAAAAAGAACGATATATATTTTATTTCAACGTTTCCATATTTGCAATTAGATACACATCTTTCACGCAACCATTTACAGCCCACAACAGATAAAATACATTCAGCACAAATCACATACAAATACGACGAACACACGTGACAAGCTCCACTCTAATCGCTAACTCCTTTCACTGCTCATGAGTATTTTATACTGACCATTTGAGTGCGCAATCTTGTCCTCGTGGTAAGGTAGTAAGTTGGGCTAATTGGTACGCATCAAACATTATGATCCTTTGGGCGTGACTGAATTCTATGCCCACGTGCTGGTGTCTCTGTCATCTTGCTTCATCTTCCTTTTCTTGAGGCAATACATTTCAGTTAAGTACGCGCTTCTCTTCCATTCTATTCTTACCTCGTCTGTTCTGTCTATGTTGGTCCTCGTGCATGATCGCGTCCGTAAATAATGCTCTTTTTGCACCAATATCCTATAGGGCTCTTTTCGCACATAGATCCTTCACCACGAAAGATTTCAAACGATTCAAGGCTTCTATATCGTAGTAGAAAGCAAAGGTAAACGCGGAACTTATTAGCGAAGTTGATAAAACAACCTCCCCCACCGGTTCTCACAACCCATGTATTCGCTTCTCCGCACAGCAGCCGCGAACCAGCTTTCCCGTCACTTAAGGCCGGTTCATACATACAGCGGAGCGCTAAGTTAGCGCTACGTGAGCGCTCCAAGGAGCGCTCATGCGGCGCTTCCTGGCGCGTGATGTAGCGCTCTGTTAGCGCTTCAGAAGCGCTCTGTTAGCGCTACAGAAGCGCTCTGT
The DNA here is from genome assembly GCF_016920785.2 of Ixodes scapularis. Taxonomy (NCBI): domain Eukaryota; kingdom Metazoa; phylum Arthropoda; class Arachnida; order Ixodida; family Ixodidae; genus Ixodes; species Ixodes scapularis. The sequence continues at coordinate 69,564,344 of NW_024609839.1, read as the reverse complement.
TAGCCCTCTCACGCCCCTTGTGCCGTGCTTGCTACTGCGGAATTGCGCGTGCACGGCGATTCCTTGGTTCTTGTCTTTCCTTTGGCATGCAAAGAAGAGGAAGTAAAATAGCCGCTCTCAAAGCAAAGGGTCCGGCAGGCGACCCAGAGTCATGGACTCTGAGCGACTAATTGATTGGGTACGACCTCATAGCCTTCTATTCGTTATGTGTGACGCTGATTTCAAGGACACGCAGGTAAAAATAATCGCCTTCGAAAGAGCTCTGTGTCTCGGTCCCTCAGCCTAGGAACAAGGTTCGCCGGGTACCCGTCGGTATCTCGGTGGCGAAAGATTTCCCGCACCCAGAAGGCTCTTCTGGTTGTTAAGCCGTTCACACAGATATGCACTAATCGCGGATGTAAGAGCACTTGTCGCATTTCTATTTTAGCATCCCACATGTCCGCCATGGTGCTGTTGATGCACACCCAGCCACAGGAACCGAAGCCGCAGTGCACCTGCTAATCCGCAGCACCGCGGTACAAGAAGCGCTAATGACGCGCTAACACGGCGCTACTGAAGCGCTAACAAGGCGCTACTGGAGCGCTAACAAGGCGCTACTGGAGCGCTAACCACGCGCTATATTAGAACGAAGTCACGCGCTGGAAGCGCCACATGAGCGCTCCTTGGAGCGCTCACGTAGCGCTAACTTAGCGCTCCGCTGTATGTGTGAACAGGCCTTTATGCTAATTGAGAATTAAAACGAACGCGGTCGTTTGCGGTCAGCGAGAGATTGCTTTCTTGTCGTCACCCGCGGCAAACGAAGGCTGTACTTGACGGTTGGGTACGACGGCAGCTGCACTCCTTTTGCGTGTTGCGTGACAGAAATGCACGCAAAATTAATACGCCATGCAGCTCGCATCTTAATTTCTGCGTAGTCTACTGACGAATGCTTGTGTGTCTAGGGAAGATATAAGCAAATTTAAAAACACTCGTAGAATGCCAAAACATTTTTTTCATTATTCCTAAATCTAGATACTATATTTATGCCACACATCAACGGTCGTGACAGTGCACTGTTACGAGGGAAGACAGCTCAGTCAGAATAGTTTAACCACCGAGGACACACAGACAGTGAAGAAGACATTCCTAGTGTCAAGAAGGAGCGAGGCAGCGAAGCTTCTGCGATGGCGAAATCCTTGCCGCTGAACCGGCCGAGTGATCGCCGTCGAGCGGCAGTGACGAGCGGACGAGAGTCACGGGCTTACTAGGCCTATCCTTGGAGCAGTCCACGTCCACGTACACACTCGCCTAGTCGAGCTCACGAGCGTTAACTATGCACGCCAACACAGGAACAGGACAAAAGCACACGACAGACGGCAAAAAGGGCAGGTTCATACCGCAGAAATGAGAATCTCGCAAACTTCTCGTCTTGCCCGAACCTACTTGTCGTAAAACGTTGCCAAGCGTTTCTTGCGAGGGAGAAATATATATTTTAAAGAATACTAGAATAAAAACAATAAAGCAAAAAAGAATGACGTGTTCTTGACATTGGAAAAGTTAATAGCGCGCGCTAGGTGGCAATTAATAGAGTTGTAAACAAAACGAAAATATAAACACTCCGAAAAGAATGCGAAGGAAAAGGAAAGTCAGAAGCCGCAAGGATATTGCATCAAGAATGGCTGCTCCTGGCTGCGCTCACGGCAGCGCTGGCTTGCATGACGTGCTGGGACGGAGGCTGCGATGGCTTTAAAGTCAGCTGCAACCCCTAAAAACATGCCCCCCCCCCCCCCCTACAATACTTGACGCTACTGTTGTGTGTGGATACCTTACCCGCGTTTAAAAACAGTAAGTAACAGTCCGAAAAAGGTAATAACTCCTGCATTTACAAACTGTTTACCACCTATTGCACGTTTGAGCTTGTGAATAGTTAGGGAAAGGTAGTAACTCTCAGAAAGAGGTTGTAAGTGCTGCAGCTGTAAAATTTTTACTAGCTCCTTTCCGTTAAAAGTATACCAATCAAAATAGTCAGATCATGATTCGATGTGCTACGGGCCCATCCACGTAAACGCAGCTCATACTCCACTCACCCTTAGGTAGAGAGCGCAGCCAAAGCTACAAGCGCGAGCTAGCCCGCGACGCTGGCTTTGAGGCTTGAATTTCTAGCGCGAGCGTTCGTTCTGAGGAAGAACGCTTCAAAGCAGCGACATCCTGCTCTCGTGCTTGTGGCATTGACTGCAGTCTCAGCCTTAGAATAAACGGAGTATCGTAAGTTTCTCCTCAGCGCGAGCTAAGCAGAAATCATCCACAACGTTTCTGCAGCGTGCATAGCAGAATACAAAGATTGTAGTTCTCCGAAGAGAAGTGAGGGTTCGTTTTGAGCCTGCGTTCATCGTGGTAAACTCCCTTTTCGATCAGCTACTTTATAAATCTACATTAATATTTGCTACAGATGTTTGATGCCTGTAAAGTAAAGCAATAAAAGAGCCATGGCACCAACCCTGACTGATTGGAACTACTCTTGTGACTAGGCCAGTTGTACGTTCTGCGGTGCCGTGGTACGAAGCTTTTGCATCACATGATGGCGATGCAGCTGATCGCAAGGGTTGCCACCATGCTGGAATAAAAAAAAAAAGGTCAAATTAGTCGTTAGTTCTTTATACAGCAGGAGGTTATTCTGCCAGAACATGGCGACATTGTTACCCACAGTAATTAAGCAATTTAACCAGTGCAGTACGACTGCTAACCTGGGGTCTTTAACGTGCTGTCGTAGCAGTGATACTCGACCGCACGTCGGTACGATGCTCATCCAGATCAAAACGGGGAGGGGTGGGGATTGAACCCAGGATCCCTGGGTTCCGCAGCGCAAGCTTCGCTCCACGTGCTCCGAGCTGGTGTGCGCTAGCCCACTCGGTCACCGAATCCCCCATCATGCTCGATTCGATAGTTCCGGTTTCGCCGTAGACCCTTGAGACAAATCTCTGATATAGGATATGTACAAAAATACACAAGGCGTCGATTTAAAAAAAAAACGAGAAAAAAACGGACATCTCAAATTTAGTGAAACCTCTTTCATTAAAAACTCTCATGACCCTGGGGTAAAGCCCCTTGATAAAGGCACTTTTACAAGTACCGCCAACCATTGTTGTGGAACCGCGCGAGACACGTGCCACGAGCGGGTGCTCCGCCGCCATTCGCTTCCTAGGGCCGCTCATTTTAGTGCTGCGCCGCCATTTGCTTCCAAGGGCCGCTCGAGACGCGGGTCTCGTGAACTCGCGCATTTGACGCTACTTGCACGACAAACGCAAACATATCGAGGGGCTTTACCCTGGGGGCACTACCAGCGCCCCCAGCAAAATATTCTCGAAACTTAAGAGCATGTTGGGGTCAAAACAGGTATCCTCCTGCGTTCTTTGCGGCGTCTTTCACTTTGAAGCTGTCCGCTAGCGCTGATTGTGGCATCCACCATCTGTAGTAGAACGAGGATCCCATGAAAAGGACTCGAAGCAACGCATACTTCGCTGCGAGGAAGCTCGCGAATTTATGTTGTATTGTGCTTTGGCTTCGCGACGTCGGAGAACGAAAGGTATCGCGTGCACTTCCGCCGCGGTAGCTTTTTGCGCGTGACAACGCATTTCGCAGCCATCTTGATTCCAGAACACGTACGTGAACCAAATAATAAGAAAGGTATCCTCACATAACAATTTACGTAACCTATTTTTGCCAGCGCACATTGGAGTGGACGTCTCGAACGCCGGCGCAGCTGCATTTCATAAAAAAACTGATACGAATAATAATCAAGTACGAGACGACGCACCTTTAAGATATCGAATTCATACGGTATGTGCATTCGATCGTCATGCAGAAGAATTCCGGCGGGATGAAAAGACTACTACCACGCATCGAAAGACACGGAGTCAAATGTCCAAACCATGGTGCGCGACGAGCTTTCGAGGCGGATGTATGTAATACAGCACGTCAAACTGCCCAATAGGGACAACACGTTTGATTACTTAAAACTATGCAATATTTTGACCGTGATGGTTATATCTCCTGCTTATGGACGGCACCTTCATCGCGCCGTGGGCACGCAATCGTCTTGTTTCATATCCCGCGTCACACGGCATCCTCTTCTTCCAGAGTACGTCGCGTCTAAGGGATCATTCAGGAACGACGGCAAAGCATTGAGGTGAAGCCCGCAATGCGGTACCGCTAGCTCGCCCTCCTTGCAAAAAGCACGGAGGGCGACGGCGGGGCCGAGATTACTGCTTCGGCCCCATCTTTTCTCTTCATGGCAGAGCGCGGTCATTCTGGTACCGGCAAAAGACGTATTGATCGAACTCTGGGGCAATATGTCCGGGCACGCGGGAAGCCCCGCCATAGACGCCGCGCCGAAACCTCATCTCCGATAAAGACCACTTATGCCCAGCTTGGAGTTATTCCCTCGCTGCTCCTTAGTGGGCAAAGCATCTCTTAGACCCCCCTAAGCCTGTTCCTTTTTTTTCACATCTAGACAGAAGTACCGGGTGCTTGGTAAAACAGGAGAGATGTGTTTTTTCTGACCGTAGAAATAAATTACACTCCTCTGAACGCACAGTGTCTACTCACATGTAGTGCTAGCCTACTGGACCAGAGGCGCTTCACTACTTACAGTATTCCCATACAAAAGTTGGAAGCGATGTTGAAAGTGTTTCAAGAAAAAATTGTTGTCATCGAAGCCCGTCTTTGAATGGAGATGAATAGAGTTGGCTGCCAGAAACGGGACCTATCCTGTTGCTGGAAAGTTTCATAGATCACTTCAAAGTTTTATTCAGATAACGGTAAATATACAAGCGGTTCGTCATTTCCCTACCGCTAGGGGGGATCGGTGGCCGAGTGGGCTGAAGCGCACACCCAGCTCGACGCGCGTGGAGCGAAAGCTCGCGCTGCAGAACCCAGGGATCCTGGGTTCGAGCCCCACCCCTGCCCGTTTCGATCTGGATGAGCATCGTACCGGCGTGCGGTCGTGTATCACTACTGCGTGATGCACGTTAAAGACCCCAGGCTAGCGGTTGTACTGTACTGGCTAAATTGCTCATCTACAGCGTGTGATTCGTCGCAACTTTAATGGCAGACCAACTACACGCTGTATAAATAACCCCACAACCCAATTTTTTTCCCTACCGCTAGCGCTGCATTTTTGGTTTGGGGATGTGTATTTTGTTTTTCTAAAAAGAAGCACACTTGCCTTCTTGCAAACACCCGAAACCCAGTAATTCTGCGTTCAATCCCCACTCTTGACCGTTTCAGCTTGGATGAGCATCGTACCGGCCTGGCGTCGTGTATCTCTACTGCGTGGCGCAGGTTTAAGACCCCAGGCTAGCGGTTGCACTGCACTCGCAAAATTTCTCATCTACAACTGGGAGACAAGTTGCCCGTTGAGGCAGACTGAGTTCTAAGCTGTGTAGACATACACACACCCCAAATTGCTTTTTACATACACCTGCTATGAGCAGGGCACGTGAGCGGCGGAATGTGAAAAGTGAGATATTTTCTACTGCGATATACGTTTATTTCCATTGTCACAACAGTCCAACTCCTAACTTGGATGATCATCTCGACTCTCCCAGTTTTAAGTCAAAGCTTATTTCCGTTTCCCATGTACACTTTTGACGTTTCCAACCCTTGCCCTGTCCATCCAGGAACAAACCAATCAGTTCAACTCACACGTCGTGCAAGGGCTCCCAGCAAAAAAGTCGCCGACAAGAATCACTCGCGACCAGTGTAAATCGCAGCAACAGTCGAACCCTTCAAAGTCGCAGCAACGGTCGAACCCTTTGAAGTTGACATAAACTATCCCGTTGGAGGCGTCAGGCCAGTGTCAGCGACGTTTCGTCGTAGTACCCACTTCACTGTGCTAAAAACTACAGCTTAGACAGGAAAGCACAAACGCCGCGAACGTTGGCTGTACCCCGCACGGATTACTCGAGTCTTGCTCCTTCCTGCACCCCGCATTTTTCTTTTCGTCCGAAGCGTCCCCTATGAGCAGACGCCAACCCGACCCTACGACGCCAGCTTCCCGCGGCCCGAGGCGCTGGTATACAAAACGAAACAAGTCCCACACAACAACGAGGCGTGTGCTCCCAACTTAACACACAATTTCTAATATTAACTGTCATCTGAGAACTCAAAAGGCAGTTTCATTTTCGACTAACTGTTGGAAATAATGAAACTCGACGACTTCCTCTTTCGAGCCTCAAACATCTTGGAATCAGCGCTACTACAGAATCAAGCCACTCGGATATTGGCGGCGGCAGGGATGAAACTCCGAAACTGGTCAGTCAACGCGACGGAGGTGCAGCATTTGCTCGGCGAGGGATCAACTACATCCGCCCTTTCCGAGCCGAGAAAAGTTCTTGGGCTACTGTGGCGACATGATACCGACACCATGGCTATTCCAGTGGAAAGGGTGCTCACCTGCGTAACGCTCTGCGGGAAGACGAAGCTCTATGTACTCGGAGCGGCGGATAGAGTGTTCGACCCGCTGGAACGCCTGATACCATTCGTGATAAGAGTGAATGTCCTGTTTCAGCGGATCTTGGATTACGGACTTGGATGGGACGAAGACTTGACCAATAAGCTACTGGTGGAGTGGCGAAGATATATAGTACACCGAACTTCCGCAGATTCAGGCGGTGCTGATTCGTCGCCGCGTCATGAACGAGCCAATAGGGATCATGTGGTCCCTGCAACTACACATGTTCTGTGACGCGAGTCCGATGGCGTACGGGACCTGTGCTTATGTGAGTGTTGAAGGTTAAGATGAGAGGTTCGAAGTTAATTTGGTGTTCTCAAAATCACAAGGGGCACCTCTAAAGCGGCTAATACTCCCACGACTCGAACTGAGGGCTGCGGTGATTGGAAGGGGAGTTCTACTGGACGGACAGCACTATCACACTCCACTGGATTTGAGAGTCAGCGACCAAATGGAAACCATCCTAGGCAAATCGGTTGACAGAGATACCGTCCGGGACGGTGCCTTCCAGGTAAAAGCATTGTCCCGGACTGGAGAATCCTGCAGATTTGCTGACCCGGCGGTCAGCGCGGAAGACATGCAAACTCGTCAATTGTGGTGGAGAGGTCCAACCAGGCTGTCCAAGGCCGAAAAGGTATGGCCAGATTTCACCATTACCGAGGACATTCTCGTGTCCCTGATTGAAAAGGAAGAATAGAGAGAACCTCACGCGTTGCACGCGACAACTGAGATAAGAGCACCGCTGCTAGAACTAGAGTTTTACGGCACGCTGTAACGTGTCCTCAGGATTATGGCATTAATACTGCGGTTTACTGAGAGGAGCACAAAGTTGGTGGATCGCACGAACCCTACAAGAGGCGCATCCGCAAGGACTGGCAGCTCTAATTAAAGATAATAGACTGGAAAAGCGATCCGGCCCCGTCTCGCTCACCCCTTTTATCGGCTCCGACCGGCTGCTGCGCGTGGGGGGACGACTTTAATACTGAACGGGGCAGTTGAAGTCAAGCACCCACCCCTGCTCCCACTCGAACACCCTTTCTTGGGGCTGCTGGTGAGAAACGGACATAAGTGAACATTGCATGGCGGACTCCAGGATACTTTAAACCAAGTGCGCGAGCGCTACTGCGCACCGCAAGCACGACAACTTACAAAAAACAAAATAAATCGGTGCAACGGTTGTTGACTTGCTCGACCGAAGCCGTCCACTGCTCCGACTGCACCGTTGCCTCAGGATCGCGTCAATCAAGCGGACCCATTTGAAGTGGTTGGAGTCGATTTCGCTGGTCTGCTGACGGTGAAGACTGCGACATCGGACGTTGCACTTTTCACCTGTGCGGTAATTCGAGCCGTGGACCTAGAGTTCGTGTTTAGCCTATTGACCGGTTGGGACGGTCATGTGTTTTCGTGCTTGGTGCGCATGCTTAACGGAGCAACCGTGAGACGTCCCGTCAAGCTGTTGTTCCCTCTGGAGCTTGCCAACTGAAAAGTGCCAAGCTTTGCTTGTTCCGTGGGGCGGGAGTGTGTTACATAACAAGCGAACTATAGACAGTAGGCAAATGAACTAAAAAAAACACACATAAACATCTCCCCGTGGTGAATGATATTGATTGTGGCGAAGCTCTGGTGGTGCTTGTCTGCGTAGACGCTGAGCCGCGGCATGCCGAGTCTTTCATTCCTTTTCATGTATGTCAGGAAGAGAATCTGTGGTATGGAAGGCATTTGATCGCAGTGCCCTCTAGTCTATAAACGTTGAGCCAACGCATGCATAGTTTAACGCGATTATATACGCATTTGAACGCAGCACCCTCTCCTGTATAGACGTTGAGCGGCTACATTCAACGTCTCATCCATGACATCCCCAGCTCTTGAGTTACTACCACATCTGAGAGTCCCCTACTCGTCCCGCAGTAGTGGCCCAGTGGTTAGGGCGATGGACTAGAAATCTATTGGGGTCTCTCCGCACAGGTTCCATTCCTGTCGCCTGCGCAAACATATATTTTTTTCTTTCTTTTTTTGTTTTCTTGCCCTACACGAGCACGGGCTCACGTGCTCGTGAGCACGTGAGCTCACGAGCACGATCACGAGCACGATCACGTGCACGTGATCGTGCACGAGCACCAGCAAGATCGATGTGAGCACGGACGCCGGACGGACAAGGCTAGACCCTAAGGAGCTTCGCCCCTAAAACAACGCTCAATTACAGATTACCCGTGACTCCCGGGATCGCGACTTTTGCGAGTGAAACCTGTTCAGCTTTTAGCTGAGAGCGCGTGACTGTGCTCGAAAAGAAAGAGGACGAGGAAAAGAGATCTCGGCGACATGAAAAGCAAGAGAGATAAAGAAGCTACAGCTCGTGATCGTGAACGGAAGGAGCGGAACGCGAGACACGAGAGACAGGAGACGCGCGAGACAGATCGAACGAGACGAACGCCATCAACTGACTGAGACTCTTCAACTGTAAATATTTATACGTTTATTCTATCAGTGTAAATACAGTTTTTGTTTCGTGCATGTATGGTTATGAGTAAAATCGCGGGAAACTACTGCAAATCAGGAAATAGAGAGGAAATTTACAAATAAGTCAAAGAAAGGAGAATTTCTAAGAAACCTGTTCTATCTAGGTTCTTGCAAATTACTTTGGAAAACCAATCGCTGCAGTCTAGAGAGCGAGCTCGCTGAATAAGTCCGCTGAAAATGAATGTAGACCCAAAGAAACAGTTTGCTCTGCAATGATGAGGCCTTACATAAGCACGTGGAATGCCATGATTAACTCTTAGAGCGCCAACTGCTTCTCACAGATCTAAACAAACTGTCAGCAGTGTCATTCGGTAAGCTCTTTCCGTACATTTCACGGTTTGGCTCTCACAAATGCTTTGCGAGAAAGTAGATGAAGTGGATTTATCTTGTGTATATCCAGGCAAACTACTTCCAGAAGAGTGTCTCAGGATAGTAAAGAATGTGAAATGTTAGCTAGAGTCAAGTTTAGAGAAGAAGTTCAATAAAAAAAGCTCTTAGTATAGCGAAACCATTTTGTCGTAGCAACAGTATAAAGTTATTCTTTGGAAGAGCTCGTCCTTACGCGTGATCGTGCCAATTGTATAGCGTAAAAAATAAATTGCCTATCTGCAATGTTTACTTGCCCAACCAACGTGAGTGAAACACTTGATATTGAAGATTGCTCTCATCATGACTGTCTGCAAACTTCCAAGCAACCATTCAGAGGAGCCTATCTATTTCGAGAAATTACTTGGTGTGAGCTGTTCAAAAAATATTTTAGGCCCTTTAACACTAAAAAGAAAGCGTGTAGTGAACCACATCTTGGGCAGTTTTCACAACACCCTGAAGAATAATTACACATATGTAAACCTTGAAACTCGACCTGCAATGAATTGTTTTCTAATTCGCATGTGCTATGTCAGGGGCGGCCAAGCTGCGGCTCGCCAGCCGCATGCGGCTCTTCGTGTGTTAAAGTGTGGCTCGCAGCTCCCTCACCTCCCCCCCCCCCCTCCCCCGCCTCGCTCGCGGCCACACGAACACTTCCCCAAAAAGAGAAACGGAACGCGATTCAAATCGAAAGACCGATTGCGGTTTGGTAATCTTGTGCTATTGCTACCTTACGTACAGTTGGTACTGCTTTTGACTCAGATAGTTTGAAAGTAGTTCGAGTTTCGTTTATCGTTCTAAACGTAAGTCCTCCCTCCCCCCCCCCCCCCCCCCCCCTTGCGGCTCTTGCAAGTTTTGTGGTTTTGTTCGCGGCTCTTAGGCCGGGTCAGCCTGGCCACCCCTGGGCTATGTACTGTTCACTATATAATTCTTTGGCCGTGCTGACTGGCAATATGCAAGTTCGTGTTTTTTTATATTTAACATTTACCCCCTGCTATGCGTAATAGGTACATAAGATGTACGGCACCAACGTAAGACAACGATTATTTTAAGAATTTCTTTGGGAATACATCGAACGGAGCCATGTGTAGAAAGTTATTTTTGTGACTCCATGCAACCCTAGATTCGAATATGTTTTTTGCATTTGAGGCTCAATTGTTCTTTTACAGTTTCACTTAAGGTATAAGTACAAATAATGCTTACTTTCGAGTGGCATACCTAACAACTGCTGGCACGAGGATTCCCCTATCGTGCTACTATTTAAAGATCACAGACAGGAACATACTGCGATGCTCTTGTCGCTGGGATTACGTCCCCAAATGGCCTCCGCCAGATCACTGAAAAAGGTGATGCCATAATGACGCCGAGCTATGATTGGCTTTCATGTGAAATGATGTAGTGACTAGACCTCAATGCTAGATGCCTTGACGTATACCCACTCTTTTTTTCCAATCAGTCAATAAGAAAAAGACATTCTGAAATCATCGCAACCCCTGTTCCAGAAGCACACAAAATTGCGCTGCGCCTTTTTATCACTCCCTCTTAATCATAATCATAACATTTTGGCTTAGGAGAGGCGCGGAACCGCAGAACGACAGCAGCCGTACCATGGAGGCCTGCGGTGCCGCATCTAGAAAAGGTAATTATGTGTTTTACAAAAGCTTAGGCTGACATGATATTCTGATCGTCGCGAAAACCGCTGCCCGAATCCCGAGGCTCGGTGACTTTTTAGGCGAGGCAGCCAGGAAGCCGAGCTGACCATTCGCGGGCTTTTCATTAAACGTTCTCAATGTTAAGGGTTGCGATTGCTGAGTTCAGTGATGGCAGCGGGCTGCATGAGGTGGCTCAGTCAACGTAGACGGTTACCACCATCGAGGAATTCTCACTTCCTTTCGTTTCTCTCTTTTTTACTGTATTTCTTTGTTTCATTATTTTTTTTCCAGATTTGGCTCTCTGAAGCAAAATGCGTGAAGCCTGACAGGGCCTTAGCTCCCTCTTGGCGTACTACGAGTTACATAGAAACAAAGTACAGACAAGCAAAAACTCATAATAGGGGTTATCAAATTCTATACGGGAAAGCATAAAAAAATGTCATACCTGTGTACAAGAAATTATTCTACAATGTTCTTCTGCGATACAAAAATTACAAACGAATATACCTAAATGTACAACGCAAATATCAAATATGATTTAGAAAAGAAAAACTCACAAAACAAAAATGAGATCTAAATAATGAAGAAATACCTCTACGATAAAAAAATACAAACATGGCATTCCTATGTACAAGAAATTATTCCACAATATTGCTATGCGATCCAGAAAAAACAGATTTAAAGTACGAACAAGTATGTACATAAGTCTACAACGAAAGTAACAAATTGAAATTGGAAAATAAAAACGGACAAAAAAATTAAGATCTCCACCAGTGGTTCTCAAATAAGGGTCCGCGGACACTTAGGGGTCCGCGAATCCATTTTAAGGGTCCGCGAGGTCCTGCCTTATCAGTGAAGCCCGGCAATAAACGTTGTCATTTTTCAGATCAAGAAGAAATGTTTCAGTTTTCAGGCGAGTTATCTCGTGTGTATGTCAACAACAGAGGTCTACTTCACACTAGCCCTTAGTTATATTCATTTATTAAATCATTATTATATATAAATAATATTTTCTGCTCCCCTCACCACAAACGGGGTCCTCCAACATCTCCGCCGATCCACCAGGGGTCCGCGAAACATCGATGGTTGGGAACTAGTGATCTACACAATCAAAATCAGATCTACAATTAAAAACAATATTAGGCAATAATTATTTCGAACACAGTAAAGAACCTAAAAAAATATATTAAGAGAAACCAAGACGGCCGGCAACAAGATACGCTGTAATATTTCGTTTAAACTGCGATATAGAAATCTGATAATTAATTTCGAGCTCCTCGCGATTTAGGAGTTTCGCTATTTCAAAAAGAAAAAAAGTTAAATTTTGCCGCCTATAGTTTGTTCTTAAAATAGGTACTCTGCGTCTCGGTCGCCGCATGATATAAATTAATGACTGTTAATCTTCTCGTGTCCCGTAGGATTCATTCTTATGGAGTAATTGCGGCAGTTTGAAATGACTTACCTGTCCAGAGGTCGAGTCGTGGCATCGTTACAGCTTCCTTTCATCGTCGTCATCCTCGTCCTGCTGACTTCATGATTCATCACCCGGCGTCTTTATCGGCAGACGCTAGCTGTAACATCAATATAAGTGTTTAGGGAACCGTTTTTGCACGTCCGATATAGTGCGATGGGCCCTTCGCTATGAGCTGCGCATGTGCGAGACTTCTGCGGTAGCATACGTGCAGTTGGTATCGGAGGGCTCATCGTACCATATCGCATGTGCAAAAACGGTTCCCTAAACCTTTCTATCTACTGCGGAATGATAAGATGTTCAAGACTCACCACGCCCTGCGTTGCTTAAGACCTATGTGACTTCATAGAAATCCTTAGTAATGTGTAAACGATCAAACGCAGTCGCTGTGCGTTCGCGTTAGCGTTGCGTGCTCCACGCTGCTCATGCGCGTCGTGGCTACGCGCCAGTCTAAAGGCTTTGTTACACTCCGACGTCGGACGTAGCAAAGGCGGCGTAGCGCAGTGGACACCGATGCTGATTGGTCGCAGATATTGAGGCGCCCCGCCAATCAAAGCCCCACGTTATGTGCTACGCGTCCGCAGCGCTCAACGTCGGAGCTTAAAGGAGCCTTCAGACGCAGTTTGGGTTCCACGCGCGCGCAGTGTGGAACACGCAACACTCGAGCAAGCGTATACTGCTCGCTTTTGCTCGTATGCGCGACAGTAAAACTCGGCTTCGAAAGAACCGAGTATTCTCGACACCGCAGTCGGGGAACGTGAAATATACACAGGAGCCCTCTTTATCTCAGTGGCGGGTGGCGAAATATGTCGCGCACCCAGAAGGTTCTTTTGGGAATTAGTTCATCCTAAAACATACACACTGATTGGGCATGTATCAGCATGTGGCTCATTTCAACTTCGTTGTTCCACAATTCCGCCATTCTGCTGCTTCTGCAGCGCAGTGGCCCCAGCTCTGACTGCGCGAAAATTCCCATAATGTTTCATGGGCTGTTCCACATGCTGTGCCGGGATGTAGCGCACATGTGTCGCTGTTTAATATACAACTCGGCACAGGACCGGCGGCGCATCGGCGTCTTTTTCGGCGTTGTACCGGCGCTGCGTTGTATGCGTGAACGGACCTAAAAAGGGAAGCTGATGAATTCATTGAATTCAAACGAGCAGTAAAAGTTGCAATGTAGACACCTTAAAAATTATGCGTTTTAACTTTTATTTTAGTATCTTTAGGTGGAGCGTCGTAATAGCCAATTCAAATGTTGACGTAGACCCGCTCGTTGTGGCGTTCCGAGACTAGGTAGTCCGAGAGAAGAGTGAAAAACTAGCAAAACAGACGTCATGGGCGGGATCAGACAACCCTTGCTCGCCACTAATCTGGTTCGGGAATCTCTACGATGACGTTACAACGCTTTGGACAGATAACAGGTGACAGAGAGGATTGCAGCGTGCCCGGCGGCAATCTCTGCAAGTATTTTTTCCAAAATAAATGCGGTTTACGTTTACTTCTCTCCACGATAAGCGAGGTAACTGAATTTCCAAGACAAAAAGCTATAGAAGTCCACTCCTAAGTCACATTTCTTGCAACGTGCTTCAGCTTTCCCTAATTCATGGCTCGATGTTCTAACATCCCTTTGCACTTTTATTCTTGCCTCTCTCTTTTAATTGCTACACGTATAGCGCTTCCTTCGCTTGCAACTCTCGCTGTTTTGACAAGAAGGATTAGCAACGATAATTAGCGACCCGAATCCTTCGCTAAGATACTTCATCTAGCGAGAACATTTATCTTTTAACTTAGCAGTTTGTGATAAAGATAAAAAAGATTCAAGCATTGCTTTTATGTCTTAGGCCTTCTGAACATATGGCCATAGCAGTGAAGATATTAAAGCAAACGTATGCTACTCGGGAGCTCGCGTGATATCATGACTAATGCATACATATCCGATCCCAAGGGCGGCTTTCAGCCTTCCCACTCGAGTTAGCTCGTGTCAGAGATGCAGGATAAAATAGATTGTATGGCCGAATTAATCCGTATACCCTTCCATTTGGATCTTGGCCTGCAATATGTTCCATGGATAAACGAAAGGCGAGGTTGGGTAAACGAACGAAAATCGAAGAAAGAAATTCTGGCCTGCCTAAGGCACTTATCCCGTCGGCACCTTTTTTTCTCATGATCGGTGGCTCTGCTAAGTAGGGAATAATAAAGGTCAATACAGCCACGCGGTGAGAGCACACTCTGTCCCAGCGAGATCCAGAACCATAGCTTACGGCATGCCGCGCGAACACAACAAGAAGCCTTCCACTATTTGTGCGAGGTCTGCCATCCAACATCGGGCTTGCGGGTAAATAAGACAGAGCAGGTCAAGCGGAGGATCCGCCTGGATATCCGGTGATAAAATATCCGCTCTTCGTGTAATATAAAAACCGCGTTGTGTGGCATTACCTTCAAGAGGGAGGACACTCTTCGTCCTGGCTGATCTCGGGGACTGGAGAACCTCATACGCATGACTTTTTTGTAGAGAATCAAAGAAGTATTCTTAATTAACGGACAAAAGGAACGACACTTGCATGATTGGAGGGCGGTCTGCTCCGATAAATATTTAACACAATCTTTCGCACTGAAAACTCATGTCAGGGAGTGAGAACTGAGTGAATAATTCATTTAAAAATGAACTTATCATACTTTACGTTTACCTAACGGTGAAAAATCACTCCTTTCTCTTGGAACATCTAACCTTATTTTACTTCAATTCGTGACCTTTCGTTTTTGAATTCAATTCAATTAAAAATATTCACGGCAATTGCTTTAATGTTCGGTAGCTCCCCTAAGCTGCCCAAGCGCAGTCATTAACGGGTGGCACAAAAAACTACTCGCAATACCTATTTAATTAATTTATTTCTTTATTTATTTAAAAAGAGGCCCTCAGGGAACTATGGGGCATTACACATGGGAGTTGTTGGTTATCGCAAGGCGAAACTAGGTGCTATTGGTAATGGTGACGATGTCATCGGGAAGGCCATTCCAGGCCACGAAACACTCGGGTAGAAGTGAATGCTGAGAGTTGTTGATTTGGTCTTGGTTCGGGCGAGTTTGCATGAGTTGTCCAGTCTTGAAGAAACATAGGTGGCTCTGCTGAGGGGAGTATCTCTTAGAGTTGGGAAAGGAATATACTTTGTAGAGGAGACAAAGCCTAGGAGGTGTACAACGTAAACATATGTCGGAGAGGGTTAACTGTGAATTTGTTGCAGTAACACTAGACACACGGAACAAATCGTAAACGATGAGGTGAGCTGCACAATCTTTGACGGCTTCAGTTGGGTGACAGAAAACAGATTAGAGTGGATGCCAGATCGGTGAGGCGTGTTCTAGTTGAGGTCTAACAAGAGTGATGTAAAGAAGCCTTTTGAGGTTCCAAGGGGCTCATTTAAAATTAATACGAATATAACTGAGAGTGGTTAGCTGGGAATATTACATTTTGAACATGAACATTGGAATATGACTTATTAGGTAAATGAACAACGATTTTCTCTTTTACTCGTTAGTTGTGTTAAGCGTTCATGTTCTTATCCAGCGTTCGGAGCAGTGAGTGGAACATAGGTGCGTGCGTTTGTAAATATTAAAAGGTACCTGCCAGGTACTCCACCAGTGAGCTATTTTTGTCAATGTCATTGTGGAATAAGAAGTTATCATTGGGAGACGATTATTCAGTAAACAACACAGTCATCCACGACAAGACGAACTCCATATGAAATGACACGAGGGAAGTTATTTTACAGCGGAGCTTTAAGTGCTGGGTTCCCCAGGATCGCGTCCGGTACCAAACACCCATGTCGATACAAATCTAAACAAACCTCTGGACAGCTACCGCCATCTACAAGTGACGGCGGCAAGCCCACAACCAGTCTGGTTGCCGCCGTCACTCGTAGAAGTCGGCAGTCTTTCCAGCTATCCTAGAAGAATGGATAATTGGGCGTGTTGGTCAGAATTCATCGTAGGAAATAGCGCGAAAAACAGACAAGGACGAAGAAGAAACACACGTGTCGAGCGCAGCGCTCGTCCGGTATGTTTCTTCGTGCTTGTCTGTTGTACGCGCTGTTTCCTAGGCTCTTATAAGTCTCGGTTTGGACTCAGGACGCGTCGACCGCGTGCCCTTTCGGGGAAAGAAGACTGGGTGCGGAAGGAGCGGTGACGTACGCAGCAGCGCGAATGGGTCCGCAACCGACGCGAAGCCGCTGACGCCTCGACTTCCACTGCGTCCACCGTTTCAGACTCTCTTGCGAAAGAAGAGCACACCGCTCGCCTGGAAAGCCGCCGCCGAGAACAGAACCAGCGATGTAAACTGAGGCGGCGGGCCAACGCCACGGACGATGATCGTGCCACGCAGGCCAAGAGCAAGCGCGAGGCCCGGCGATGACAGCACTCCACGCCGGCTGAACAGTCACCGGGTGCGGCGGCGAGATTCCGGAGGGAGTTCGTGGAGAACCGGTTTGGCGTCACGTGCGCCGCGTGCGACCGACTCTGGTTCGCCGGATACGTATCCACGATCGGCGGCGTGTCGGACGAGAAGAAGCGGGAATCGGGCGCGTGCGCGTTGCGGCAGTGTATCGAGTCGGCGGACGTCTACAAAGAACCGGCGTGCAAAACGTGACAAGATTCCCTGCTCAAGGGCGTGGTGCATAGGTTCGGGACCGTGAACGGCTACAAGTACCCATCTGTACCGGAGCAACTACTGAGGTTGAACGTGGTGGAGGAACGACTACTGGCGCCTCGACTCCCGTTCATGTGCCTTCGGCAGTTGACGTGGTATAACAAAGACAACCGGGGACAGTACGGTTGTCACATAACCAATTACCCAACCACACCTTAATCCTCACATTCATAAATAGTTCATTTCCACCATAGCACAGCTTCGCCGGTCTTCCTTTTTCGCGAGAGTGGAAAAGCTGAAAGTTGTTTGCGACGTTTGTTGAAAACCGCCTGGTACCGCACCATATGACGTCCTGGAATCTGGTAACATTGAACAAGCGACAATTTCAGAAGGCAAGTGAGTGCAGCAGCTGCTTTTAACTGAGGAATTGGAGACCGACGCCCGTTGCAGCTCCTCTGTCACTTACAGACCTTGCTCGGCGAGCAGGCGGCAACATTGGACGTTGCACCCCTACAATATCGTTTTCCGCAACTCTTCGTTCGACGGTGCAGATGCTGCACACCACCAGAACGTCTTTGACCCTGGGAACTCTGGCGCTACACGCCAACAATATCATGGAAGTCGCACCGCCTGAGACTCCTGTGCGTTTCTTCGACCTATGGGCGTCTTGGCGTGAGCAGGCTTCAGCTACTATACTTAGGTCAATTTGAGAAGTATAACATCATTCTTCTAAAATCCTGCATTAGATATGTCCTCATATGAAGTAGTGATCACCTTTTGCGATGGTTTAAAGTGAATAGCCACCGTCACCGCGAGTTTCGTCACCGGTCATTCATGGAATTCTAGTAATGGCCACTCCCCCCATTCTGTTCAATCCCCAAGTCCTTCGTCACCTTTGAGACGACGTTTGTCTTCGAGGAACCAGTCTCCAGACCTCCAACCTTGCTTGTACTATCGCAAATTCGACAAAAGCGGCAACGAATGCTCCTCCGAAATACACCGATAGTCGTCTGTTTTTTGTCAAGGACAAACTCTCACATTGAGTTTGTCGTCGACATAGCAGCCGAAGGCAGCAGTCCCTCTGCACGTTTCGTTAACAATAATTCCACCCCTATCTGCTACGTGCAGTGAACGGCGCCAGAATCGTGGTTTACAGGCGAAGATCCTTCGTTGTAGAACTTGGTGCCAGGTGTACGTTTCGTTGCGTGTTTCGTGTTGCGTTAGTTAGTCGCCCTATTTTTTATGCAGACGTTCTGTCCCACTTCGCACTTTTAGGTGACATGGATCACAGAAAAACACACCTATTCTACCACCGTACTCCCATGACCGGTAAGCACTCAAGCATCACGTTCCTCGCTTTTACAACAGAATGCTGCTTGCCCAAGCCTTCTGTACACAGAAGCGCTCCGCAGGTGGGCCGGTGGAGTAGTCCGCTTTCCGCTGTTTTTGGTGATACCATTTTGGCGCGTCTGGCCAACGTGGCCTCCGCGCTCCACTAAATCGCTAGCACCATTACAGTTGCTCCTTTTGTTATAGTCCCACGTGAACTTGCAAAATTAAATTACGACAAGAATAAAAACACTTTGGGACAAAGACAGACAGCACCGTTCTTTCGACTAACAACGACCATTTACTCATGTCTCCTTTAATATACACTGTCTCTCTCCCAACTTTTTAAACTAAAGGAGAAGATACATAAAAACAAAACCTGGAAAGCGACGAAAATCCTTCAAATCAACAAGAAGATAAAGAGAAAGTAAATAGGCAAGAAAAACCATTGACAAATGCAGAGAGATAAGCCCTTTGACTAATTTAGCTCTGACTTAAGGTAGATCATCTAAACCCTGGACAACCCTAGAGTTATTAAGTGGATCTGTTAGGTAATGACGCCACTTTTTTTTCATGTTCTTCCTTGTTATCAAGTTCCCGGAGGTATGGGATACAAGCAGCGATCTTTACTCGAAGAAAACCACCTAAGCGCCGATATGGAAAACAATTACCGGAGAAATGCTAGCGCGGTTCCCGCAATTGGCACTGTACAGAGTGGGTGAGGGACGCCCTTGTTTCAATCTTTATATGCGCTCTGTGGCTCCAGACATTAAAAACACTATCAGAACCTCACTGGACGCCCCGTGAGCGTTGTCTGCGTTTGTATTCAAGGACGAACGCGGGCCAGTAGTTCGACGAAGACGCAATGGAGCACAAGAAGGAGCCTTCGATACTTGGTGGTGTCGCTTTAAATAAGCTCTTCGTAAAACTGATTCTGTGTACCAAGTTCATTGATCTGCATCCAACCATTCACCCATCACCTTGTTTTAGAAACTAGAATGTCGTCATCGTCCCTTTCTAGCAGCGCTGCCGCCATAGTGGCATACTGCCGCTTCATGTGCACATCTATTTTCCTACTCTCGACTACAGCACAAGCGCTCTCTTCAGTGTGCTCCGAGCGTGGTTGTCGAGACTGCGACTCCTAAATTTGGCTGGTAACATTTGTGAATTGTAGTAAACAGTTTTTCTCCTCCGCTACGGTATCCGTGAAGAAAACCTCGCCGCTGCGCATGGGCGCGCCGCCAGCCTTGTCTGCATAGTTCAAGGTCTTGTGGTGGATTACGGAACGCTATCCGGATGCTTAGCGGGCTGCGGAAACTGTCTACTACCGATTCCCATCCCTCACAGCTCACCACCCGTTCGTGCGTATGGCTGCCAGAGCTGCTGACGAAGATTAGCAAACTGTTATGATCACGACATCATGCCGCGGAATTTTCCTTCATGTAAATACCCCCCATAGCTGGGGCATAAGTAGGACATCGGGCTGCGGGAGGAAGGGGTCTGGGTTTAATTGCTGGTAGAGTTTGAACATATTTTGGTTCTGCTAAAAGTGCTTGTGTACATTTTGTGGCTTAAGTTGTCATAGTAACCAGACTCGCTCTGCTGACATGCCCTGTCATGAGGTGTACGCGGACGAACGGGCAGAGGGACGAATGTGTGGAGTAAGGGGTTAACGTTAATGAACCGTTTTTATTTCATCGGTGCCCACATTTCTTACATTTACAGAGTAATACTGAAGCCTACACACGACTGTTTAAAGGGCTACTCCACCGATTTTTTCATTGTCTCCGATTTGCTTGAAATTTTGCTAAACTAACCAACAAACATCGCGAAAATAGTATCCCAAATATTAGGTCAAAATATTGTTTTTTCGCGAAGTTATTGAATTTACAGTTTTGGTCCTCACCGTGTTTTTCAAGCTCGAAGTCTCTACTGGCAACAATGAAAAAGTGACGTCAGTGGAAGGCAGGGGTTCACTCTTTGGGCTGTAGATTTCGTTTTAAACTGATTCGAAGCAGTTTCATGGTGTCAAATGAATGCTTGGGAAGCTCGCTGCAGTACCCGCGCTCCAGCACGGAACAAATGATTGGCATATTCTATTTTTTGGCTGCTTGCTCGACTGGCAAGCCTGCCTGCCACTGACGTCACGGCCCTGAAAAGCGCGCGTATATTTGAATATTGGTTTTTGCATCATTTTCATTTGCCGATTTCGCAATAACTATTATGAATTTCGCGATTCTAAATAGCATACCGGTGAGAGTAAAGGCCGGGGAGTCAGAAAATATAGTTAGTTGAGGTAGCTCAAAAAATCGGTGGAGTACCCCTTTAAGAGCTGTCGGGGTAGACAATGACATAACAGTCGAATTGCGATGACGACTCTTTCTTGAAGAGGCACTAAGCTTACGTGGTAACCTGATGTTTCTTAATGTTTCCCTCATCTGCTATCGCATGGAGATAAATACTACTAAAGCGCGTTTTATTTGTTATCACTGGTAAAAGGGGGAGGGTCCTATTCTGGGGAATATCTAACGACACATAAAAAAATTGTGCGGCCCCTTTTAGCCTGCCAGAACGTAGTGCGCAGGTGTTGGAAATGGAAACCTAATACACTGCTTGAGGCCCGCACTTTAGCGAGCATGCGGTGCAGTCTGACAAGGACAACACCGGCGGGCAGAAACGTCACTCGCCGTATTTTGTTGCCACGGTAACTCCTGAATAACGACCGGGGCGCCTTGTTTACGGGTGAGGTTGAGAAGGGCGAGCGTTGTGTTAGAGGAGAGAAGAGAGACGTGGAATAAAGTTGAAAGGAGGAGCGGGTTAGTGGACGGTCCGACCAGACAGCACTAATTTTATGGCGGCGCTTGTATCGAGCCCCCCGGACCCGTAAACTTCGGGAAGAACCGTATCACGAACTGGAAAGCCGGTGTCCCGCGAGAGGAGAACTTTACTGCTTCCCGGAAACATAAAGAAAGAAGTGAGGACACATTGACAGGAGAGAAAAGTAACCGATGTGTTGAGACTTGGCAGCGACTTTAATCTTAGAAGTTCAATTATGCATGAAATTTTTGTTTGGATGACCGGCTCTATAATTTTCTTAGAAAACATTATTTATTTTAAATAGTGAAGTACATAGTGTGTATTAATTGATATTACTCTCACCATGCAATACACACTGCACTCGCATGTGGTAAATGTACTTGGAGACGTAATGCGTGCAACTTGGCCCATGCCCGCAGAAAGTAGTCAAGCTGGCGCAAAAGAAGGCTATGGAACTACAAAACCAAAATGATATTGGTACCATTCCTGGTGGACAACAAATATATAATCGTTAAACTTGAAGCTAGTGTTTGTGCACTTTGCTTTGCTTAGTTTTCGATATTGACAAAATCTGTCGTGCTCAGATGCTCTCTCAAAAGCCACGGAAAGAAGGCCGGATATTGAAGGGTTCCAAGTGTTCGAATAGGCCGGACGTTCCTCAAGAAGTGGGCCTCTTAAAACACAATAAAATGGCGCCACTCCTATTTTTGAATGCAAAGAAAACCTCCCTGTTACATGTGATTGCCTATAAATATAACAATCTTTATCCAGTGTATTACTTGAAACTTATCTAAATATACAATTGCCCCACAACCAAAACAAATCGAAATGCAACTGAAAACACAAAAAAAGGGGGGGGGGGGGGCAATGACACAGAGGTGATGTTTGACATAAAGATCTTACGGGGAAATTTGCCCACTATACAGGGTGGTTCAAGTCACCAGGCTCGGTCTAAAATGGACCGTAAAAATCGCCGCCTGCACGTAGCCATCTACATTTTTCGTCGGAGGTTTAGTTCACAGGTCGGTTTTTTCTTGTAAATTTACAAAGCGTAGCTCTGTCTTTTTAAAAAAGAGGCTAAGAAACTTGCCAGGGTCTACGGCGGGCAGTGACGCAGACGACAGAGGTCCAGTAGCGGGTGTGTTTGGCGTTCGTATTGATAGATGGCGCTACCTCCAAATCGCGACGGCTCGCGACCACCGTAGTTTATTAAAATGAACATAATCTTTTTGAAATGAACATTCGGTTAAGAAATAATGCGAACAATAAAAGCAAAACTTGAAGTAGAACAATGCGTCTGCATAACGGCGGCGCTTTTGCTGCCAACGGATTTCGTCTGCGTGTCGTGTGCTATCTTTCGCTGGTCGGCTGTACCTTCAGACTCTAGTACTCTAGTCCCAACGCCATCTATCAATACGAACGGCGAACACAGCCCGCTACTGGACTTGGTCGTCTGGAACAGCACCCGGCGTAGACCCTGACAAGTTTCTAGGCCCTATCTTTTTACTAAAAGAGAACTTCGTTCTGTAATTTTACAAAAAAAAAAAAAAAAAAAAAAACGACCTGTGAAATACACTTTTGACGAAAAGTTTAGATGGTTACGTGCAGGTGTCGATTTTTACGATCCATTTTAGATCGAGCCTGGTAACTTGAACTACCCTATATTTAACGCAAAAATTTTCCCCTAAATGTAAGGCGAGCAGGAGAGGAGGAGGGGAGGGTACAGATGAGGAGGAGGGGCATACATTCCTCTTCATACCTTCCCCTCTTCCTTCTCAAGAGCTGCGCTCTAATTCGATTTTACAACGGATTGTGAACGGCTTTTATTTTTTTGAAGGGGTAGGGAAACAAAATTCTAGCGGTCATTTTTAGCTTTAATGTGCTGCACGTTGCAGCATAGCCTTAAAATATACCAGTTGTTTCATTCAAAGGCACAAAAAAAAAAAAACAATTTTAAATCTAATTAAACGATCTTTCAATGGGCACCTGGTGGATGAATGTGGAGCCTATTTGGAATGTAATCTAGCAACTTTGGGGAACTTGCTACGTAGTCATGACGTAGCAAGTTCCATCGGAGCAGCGCCGTCGTTTGGAATTCAATATTTTCCTTCTTAGCTTTTCTCCTCAACTCACAAATCGCCCGTCGTACCGAGCAGTCAAAGAAGACGGAAAAGAGGGACACCTCTGTTGCTCGGACCCTCGTTTGTGTATCCGGACACAGCCATTCTTCCCCTAGAAGATTAACCGTCGGTCCAAACTCGGACAAAAGTTGATTTTACCCCGTTCACCCCTAAGGTCACAGTGTTGTGGAAGCTACGCGCTCCTTGGGCTAGCCACACGCTCGTCGTCCCACGGGTACTTCGAACGGCTCGGTTGTAACGCATTGACCGCATTGTATTGACACCACCACAACGCTGACAACGCCACCAACGGCAAAGCTCATAACCACGCCAGCCTTGATACGTCACGAATTCGGGGAATTTCTTTTTTCTCTTTTTGTTTGCGCCGGATATCCCATGACGCATCGCGCTCTTTGTTCGCTTCTCCTCAAGCGATTGCACGAGTTAACCGTTTGGAACGAAAAATATAGCCAGTCATTCAATATACAAACGTGCAATATCATTTACGCTTATGATCCGTCATGATTGACTCATTTACGAACAAAATATAAATATTTTAACTTTCGTTTCTGTAGCCCTTTAAAGGGATACTTCAACGAAATTTGAAATATACCCGTCGCTTTCAAGAATAGATTGAATATGATGCATAATATCCGCAAATGACAATCGAACGTTTGCATTTTGAGCCTAGTGGCTGTATTTTTCGTTATAAACGGCCCACTCTGACAAGCCCAGAGAACAGCCAGCGGAGAGCATGTGACATTCAACGCAACCGTGACGTAGTTCGTCTCGGGACGAGCAAAGCTACGGCGAGGCTGACGTCGAGAGGATGGCCTAGTCGTGCCAGCCCCCGAAGCGGCTGCTTTTGTACGAATTTTGAGCGACTCGCGCCACCGTTTAACGATGATGATGATTGCGTCTCACCGGCAGCGCCATCTGGTAGTAGATATATAAAACTTTCTGCAGGATCCAAATATATGGATCATGTTCGATGGCGCACACTGTTGTATGCAAGACGGCCGAGGTAACATTTAACGGTCGGAATTTCATGAGCTGTGAAGCTGGAGAGGTAGGTAGAGTAAGATGGTTTCCGCGGGACCAAAAGTATAGGTAATGTATGTTTATTCTCTTGAAATTGAACGATCGTTCACGTCGGGTGCTCTTGAACTAGATAATTTTGTCTGCTCGCGGGCGCCAAGGTGGCTCTTTAGCCCGGGCCAGGAAAATTGAATCATGCGTGTGGTTTACATCATTCACAATCGCTCTCCATTGTGAGTAGCCTTCGAAGCGATTTGGTATGACTTCTGTGACGAAGTAAAAATATTCAGTATGGCAAATCGCCTCCCGCTGTGTAAGCCCAACGCTCGGTGGGGCCGGCAGAGTGAACCAGTCGTTATTCTGCATTTTCCTAAATTAGTCAACGGTGTAAGCTGCGTTACGGTGACAACTCGAGCGGTGGGAGAAGCGAACGAGAAGCGCGCCCCGAAGGCCCCAATGACTCGCTCGTAGATCCGACAAGGCGTCCTCGATACGTTCGTTGACGAAACGTTCGTGTCAAAACAACTCGCTAAAAGTGCCTAATTATTTTTTTTTTTCAATTTCTGTGTTTAAAGGTTTCGCTCTCCTTACGGTTACAAAGATGTCCGCAAATATTCGGTGGCATTTTCGGTAAAACTAAAATAATTAAGGCTGCTTTAGTTCACAAAAAATATTCTGCCGAATATCAGATCTGAGGCGTGCGTAGTTTAGTACATCTGACACCGCTAACGGCTGGTATATTTTCACGGAAATAATCTTTAAATGTTTTGGCAATCGTAAAACGACAGGGACACACAAGTTACGTGCACCGGGCCCTCGTGGCTGTTATTCCGTCCCTGCAGAGACGGACAGTGGGAAGGACAGACGATTCGTTTGAGTGGTGGGACACCGGTTGATTGCATTTCATTCATCAAAATGCGTGAGGCATATCAACGCAGCGGGAAAACCCTGAGGCGACGCAGCTTGGCAGAAATAGGAGAGCACAGAGCTACGCAAATTTAGGTTTAATGGCGCTTTTTCATTTAACTGTCGCAAGCACATTATGCATAATCTGAGTTTAAAGTATCATCAATATACATATAACGAAAACGCATAACAGTTCTCGAAAACTTTCGCGCGAAAATCGAGTACGCGATTTCGAAATAGAGACAATTCACTAGCGAGCATAAACTTTTCTGAAACAGATAATGCAGCTCTCAACTTCATCCCGAGCATCAGGCATCCGCTAATCATATACACTTTATTAAAACTCCAGTTATTAGTTTTGTTTTATTTTGTAACTTTCGATTGTACAGGTTATACAGACACCTTATGTATATTTCTTTATTTTATCTAACTTTAATTGGTACTGTCGGCGAGGAAATCACAACATGTGGCCTAAAAAATTTTAAAAGCCGACCTTAAAAATAATTTTCCGCCATGCAAAAAAACAACGGTTTCCAGTTCCTTTTCCCCATTCTTTGCCGCACTGTACCCCCCCCCCCCCCCCCCTTTCTATCAACAGGAGCGGGTCTCTGAGCTACTCTCCGCAGAAAGGATGGTTTCGCTTCTTTCTTGAATGAAAAACAGAAATTGAGGAACAGTTTTTTTTAATATTTTCTGACTGCTCGTCCGTCTTTAGCCGAAACACTCTCGCTGCCTGCTGGCGGTCCAGGTATGGCGAAACAGGCGAACTGCGTGACCAAACCGGTGAGAAGTTTTAAACCGGTTTGCCAAAACCACCTTTTTCTAGTAAACAGGACGGTACACCACTGCGCTCAAACAGGCAAGTGATTTGACCAAACCACTGAGCGGTTTCGCAAACCGTTCTCTTTCACACACACACACACACACACACACAGATACACGGAAAAATGATGTAACTTTGCAATTCTGATGAGCGCGCTGGAATTCCTATAGAAAAGATGAAAATATAAAAAAAAGATCAATAAGAGACGATTGAAATAACCGTAGCCTTGCGGTTTAATAAACCATTGATTTTACAGCAGAAAGTCCTAATTCCAGGAACCTTAATATGAAAAAAAAGGCAAGCTCAAAAAACGCGGAGAAAGGAACACGGAACAGCGCGCTGGAATAGCGAAATAAAAACGAAAAGGAAGGAAGGAATGAAAAAAAAAAAAAACATTCAATCCAAATATTTGGAACAAGGGCTGCACATAAAGGGGGAAACGAACAACCACACTGTCAGAAAAAAAAAAGGGTGTATTATTACACCCTCTGTCCTATATAGGACACTCCAAAATTTCAGTTGGACGTACAGCGAGCCGACGTCGAACCGACGGTACCAACCTTCCCAAGCGGCTTGACAGCCGAGTGGTAGAACTTATTAAAATAGCTGATGTACGTGTTGCATGCTACAAATGAAGTAGTCGGCTTTTCCTCGCCCTACTGCGAAACCTGTGCTTTTTTTGTTGTTGTTATCTTTTACTAGGTACTTCCGCTGTTGAATGAGGTATATATCACCGTTCTCAAGCTACTCATAAACGTTGGGGCAGTCTGTTCAATGTCAGCGCGCTGTACCTCGGGCTGAAGTTTTGGGGGTGTCGTATATGGGACAAGAGGAATAAGAATTTACCCTATTTTTGTGAGATTGTAGCGGCATGCCAAATAAGCCAATTTTTACCTACTTACTCCTCTATTTTCTTCTGTTCTTCGAGAGGAACCGCTAAAATATTAGAGAAAGCAGGACTCTTCGTTGCCGACTCTTACTGCGGAATTATTTTTCCCCCCTCGACCTTTCAGGACAATTACGTGCGACAGGGATCGTATGTGAAAGCCTAAACTGCTGAAAGAAGCTAACCAGACGCCCAACGTCAGAAAGAGAAAGGGTGTTGCCTATTTGGGTCTTGATGGATCACCATGGCAACCATAATAGAAACGAAGCCGATGGGCCTCCGTAAGTATTTGGTCCTCACGACCTTTCCATAAGCGAACAATCAAGACTGACACGGGGAGTGATGATGTGGAAACATGTAGGATATATGGAACCCCTGAGAAAACTCCCACATCGATGACTTCCAGCGGCTATTCTATGCTGCGTCGGAAATGTTGTCCGTCGCCTTGCTACCATTGACATCAGGAGTAGTGAAGACTTAAGCTATCGAATTAAGCTTGTTTCAGTTTTCATTTACCGAGGTGTAAACAGCAATAAAGTTACAAAGCTGATACTAAACATCCAATGATTATAGATTTTGTTATTTTTGACACCATATATTATGCATTTGCAGTAACTTTTTGTAAATGATGAAGCGGCTTATCCTCGCCCAGGAAACGGCAGCAGAATTCGTTAACATTTTCACTAAATATTTATTAACCAAAAGAAACTTCACTCTACTTCCGTTCGATTTACCTACACCTCCTTCACTAGCTACACTTGGTGCACCATGTCGTATTTGATTACAATATGCAGCCAGCCCTAAAACACATACAGGAAATACGCTGCCCTGTACTTTTCTGTACCGCGTTAGACATTTCTGAAAGGCTGTAAGTGTGTGCAGGTAAATTGAAAAAGCCTAGTGGGAACAGCATATAGTAAAATGTCATGCAATATCTCTCTCATTAAATACCCATACATATAGCCAGTCCCCGAGGAAAAATAACAGTGTTTTTCAGCTCGAATAAATAAATTCTGCATCGCAGAAAACTCAAACTCCGTGAATATATGAAGTTAGCCGTTGTGATAGAACGCGAACGTTTGAGAAAATGACGTTACCTGGATTAAAAGAAAATGGAGAAAAACGAAATTTATTCTAGACCGACGTCCTCCTAAGCTTAATATCGTCCAAACAAAAACTGATAATGCGAAGGCTCGTGGGATTTATATGAGCGAAAAACACTTTTCAGTGAGAAAGGTAATATAGTTTTCTTTTTTGCTGACAAGTTTGTTTCTCTGAAAATAGACGCTGCAGGCGCCTACAGCGTACTTTTTCCTTTGTTTTGACAATTTAGGCATAGGTAAACGTCGGCTCATAGAGGAAATTTGTTTTCATCCATTATCTTTCCCTCCAGGTAATGTTATGTTCTAAAACTTTCCATTTCAATCCCAGCCGCTAGCGTCGCATTCCCCTGGAGTTTGAGCATACTGCGATGCGTACAGTTCATTTAACCGGGCTGAAAAGCATGTCTCTCTT
This sequence comes from Ixodes scapularis, assembly GCF_016920785.2. Lineage (NCBI taxonomy): Eukaryota > Metazoa > Arthropoda > Arachnida > Ixodida > Ixodidae > Ixodes > Ixodes scapularis. The sequence goes on along the minus strand of NW_024609839.1, from coordinate 69,535,772 downwards.
TTCTTGTTAACTCCCTGTACTTATTTGAGTGCCAGCCAGCGGCCGATCGGCCTAGGAAACTGTACACTTTCCCTTGAAAGCGCAAATAAAAAAGATACAAAACAATTTATTAAAAATGTCATTGTCAGAAGAAAAAAATTGCAGCTACTTTTTATTTTAAAGTTATATATGCATGAGAAGACCTATTTTAGATGTCATCGTTTAGAAACTTTAAGAAAAAAGTAAACCATCATTTCAGGTTTTGAGGAACTTTTAACTTGATCAGTTTCCCGCTACATTAAGCGGGGAAATGGGTGCATAGGTCTCGTAACGTCGGGTCACGTGACATCAAATTGTCTGCTAAATGTATTGAGGAAGTTGAATTGGCGTATAGGTCGTGCGACGTTAGATCAGTTACGTCAATATTTTATACTAAATACAGCGGGAAAATGGAGTTGGTGTATGCATCACGCGATGTGAGGTCACATGACATCAATTGAAGTCACGTGGCCTAAACGCCCAATTGAGTTTCCCAGTTGACTTTAACGAGAAATGTGCGGACGGACGAACCGACGGACAGTTTTGGGATGGGGAGACCCCTTAAGAAGAATTTCACGCTTTAAAACATGTGTGTCTCTTGCGAGTGTCATGTGGAAATTTATTGACAAACGGTTGTAGTTTTGGGTTTCTTCGTCGCATTCTTAGCTGGTGTAATAACTGAAGAATGGCCTTGAGCGTATATAAGTGCAACGGCGTATGCTTTACAAAGAAACCGCGTCCATTGCTTTTGCTTTTAAAATATGAATGCTGAACCTGCAGAACTATTGACCTAAGTGCAGTATGTTGGCCTATTTTACAATAAAATCGTTTCCTGGAAGGCACACATTCAGCAAATTACATCTACAGCTCATCAAATAATATCTGTTAAAAAAAAAAAAAAAACATCATGCGCTATCCTCTGAATGTAGGAAAAACACTTGCATCAATGTCCGACGAACTCTAAAATATATTAGCGCAATTTTGGATCGTTGAAATATTGTGCCGAGTGATCAACTGGAAAAAAAGTAGAACAAAGATGCGAGAAGTGTTTCTGGAAGGTATAGGCGCGATGAAAGCATCAGTGCTATCAAAATAGACCTAAATTTAAGCGACAATATTTTTGCAAAATATGGCGATCGTCCTAATGGGCAACCATAGGCCAGTTGGGACTGACTCTAATGCATACTATAAACTGAAAAAAAATATTTAACAAAAGTATTTATTTGAACTCGCTATATTTCATTTCACAAAACCAGATCGTGCAAAACATGTTAGAGAATTGACGGTTATAACTTATGCTTTAAAATTAAGTTTGTAAAAGGCCGGTCACACGAGAAGAAGAATTTTTGTATGTGCTTGAAAACATAATTATCTCTTCCGCAATCTTTTTGGAAATAATTTTCAATGGTCTTTTACCAAATGGTGTTAGAGATACGAGAAATTAAAATTCGAGCACTTACGGCAGAAAAAATACACCGAAATTTACAAAGCGGCTCGTGAAGTCAATCCCTCTTTATAAAATTGGGTCTTCTGTAAATCACGCAGAACCTACTAAAAAAAATTGGCCCCTGTACGAAAGTAAACGGGTTCATGCCGGTAAAAATTTAACCATACCGATCACCCGTTTGAGCCATACCGGCGGTCCGTTTGGGCGAACGGGCAACTCGTTTGAGTAAACAGGTCACTCGTTCGCTCAAACGGATGACTCGTTTGGGCAAGCGGGTCGCCCGTTTGTTCAAACGGGGGACCAGTTTGCATAAGCCGGTGACCGGTGACCGGCAGACTGCACCGGTTTCGTCAAACGACTCCCCCGTTACGCGGTGAGCCCGTTCGATATTGAAGTACAGAGCGGCGGCACCGGCCTGCTGTTCAACCCACATGTTGTCTCTAGAGAGTTGTTCTGAATCTCAGTACACATGTTATCAGTCTATGCAGAGCAACGACGTAGCAATCGCGACCCGAGTGCCAACTGCACCTGCATCAGGCCGACCGCACTCGTTCTGCTGAAATGTGAGCATGGGACTCTTGAGCACCGTTAGTTTGCTGAAGATGCAAGACGTTTCTTTGTCGTCGCAAATCCTTTGCGCTCGAACGCCTCGGAAGCCGTTTCAATGCTCGGAGCACTTTAGGCAGCGCCTGTCAACAACCGTTCGTGCAGCATCGCAACCGCCCGTCTTTAAGCTGTGGTGGTTCATCGTCAAGGGGGTTCATAAAATTCTCGCATTCAAATCGCGACAATGAATCACCGGGGCTCGCAGATTGCCAACAAGCGCAAGAAAGGTTGCGATGCTTCGCTGTTGGTGCGTTCAGCACTGAAACGGCTTCGGAGGCATCCGCAAGGCAAAGTATTTTCAACAAAAAAGCAGCCTCCTGCAAGATCAACAAGCTAACGGTGCTCAAAAGCCCCGATCACAGTTTAGTAGAGCGAGCGCGGACGGCCAGATCGATGCGCAGTGGACTCTCGTGTCCTGAGTGCTACGTCGTTGCTCTGTCTACACTGATGGCATGTGCACTGAAATTCTAAACAGCTCTCTCGAGACTGCAAGCGGGTCAAATAGACGAGTCTATAGTACTATATAGTGTCGTGAAAAAGTACGAACAGAAGTATACTCATATAGACAGGAGTGCAAGTTGGGGCGTTAGGTCCGTTGACACCTGTGTCGAGAACGACGAATCATGTATATATATAGCACCTTTGAACTCCCGAAACATATAATTACTTCATTGCAAGTTGCGACGCGTTAGGGACGTCCTATTATTTCACTTTTCTGCGAATTCCTCTAAAGAGCAAGCGATTGTGCCGATATCCCTTTTTTCTTTATAAGGAGGTATTAAAGTCGTTGAAGCTTATTCGAGCCCACAAACCCACCATTTGTTGTCATCCGGGTACGTAGGTTGTTTATTAACGGCAGCGAAATAAAGTGAACTTACAAATAAAAAAATATATTACCTAGAAATAAGCTGCGCCGTGTATTTCGTAGCAAAATCTGTACCATTTACAAAACCATGTAACTATAAATGCCATAAAGATGCAACGATTCCCAAAGCGGAAGTTAAAAATGCGAATATAATAGTTTACCAATAACAATTATTTCTCTTGTTAAGAAACATGGTGCTGAGCAGGGCACTCCTCGTGGCACCGGGCAGGGCGCCACGACGAACGCGAACCTTTCGGCGACACGCAAATGATGTGTCAGGTCGCCCAAGTTAAGCCCAGGCTTGAGCATGATAGCCGTTCGCGTCATCGACGCGCCGCCCGCCATGCTTTGAACCCGCCACTTCTCGGTGCCCACTTCGGTTACCGCTTCGTACGGTGCCAGCCCCGCCCTCACCTCGTCGTCAGAAACACGATTCTGCAGCCAGTGCAGTATGGGGCGGATGTCTCTGTTTCCCGGGTCGGTTACGAGGCACGGCCGCCTCTTGACGAGAACGTTGCCGGGAGCCAGGGGCCTTCGCCTTACCCTCGATATACTTGAAAGTCGCTGCCCAGACGTGATTCATTTGGTATGCCCCCAAAGCGGTGACTTTGGGGTGATTTACCAAAGGCTGCAGTATGTCCCGGAGGTCCTCAACTTGGTACGGGCGGACGCGAACATCAGCATGCAAAAACACGTTTATTAACACCGCAAAATCAGTCGGCGGGGGTGGCAGAATAGTTTGGCAATCAGTAGACGCTGCGTCTTCCATGGCACCGTGGCCCGGCCGGGCCTCTAAAACCGCTCTAATTTAGCTCATGATTGCACGTCCGCTTATTCGAGGCGTTTTCCGCAAGGAACTTCAAAAGTTACAGGCACCGGTATTTCAACCCACCGTCACCCCGGTGTCAGCAATCATCCGGGAAGAAGTTCAAATCACCCTTGGAGTAACTGCAGTGCAAGGGGGAGTCTCGGAACCGCGCACTCTGTCATACGCGGCCGCCGTGAAGAGTTCTACACCCCTCATTGACTTCTCGAGGCAAGCTCCGTCTAATCCGCGGCAAACAAGGAAGTTCACTCGACGTCCTAACGAACAACGCCCGCCGGCAAGAAAGACGGAGGTTTGACGCACATCGGATCACAGGCCACTCTGCTACCACTGTGGCGATGCAGGGCACGTGTACCGACAGTGCTTTACCGTCAAATGGGACTTCGCAGCTTCTTACCTGATGGTCCCCGCCCGCGCTACGACCAGCGTCCACCCGAAATCGAGAACTACCGCAACCAACCGGCTGGTGCTTCAGCTGATCGACGTCACGTCTCTGTCACCAAAACGTTACGAGTATTCAGGACGCCGCTCCTCCCCTGACGCTCCCAGGGCACGGTCACCAAGCCCACGCCGGGGATACTAAAGGCGGTGACTTCGGGAGGTGAAGTTGCCCGCCGCCGTATCTGAGAAGACCCTCCAATGACGTGAGACGCACAAAACGACGACATGGAGACAGCGTACAGCGACGATAAACTAACTACCTTCGACCTTCCCCTGTTGTATCGACAGATATGAGCCCTATTGAAAAATGTCTCTGAAGCCCACTAGGATTACCAGTGAGGGCCTGAGAGGCCTTTTAGGATACCGTGAAATGTCTGATGGAGTAGGTCTGTGGGGCCCATCAAGATATCCTTCTGAGGGCTGTGCGTTCCTTCAGGATCGTTCTAAAAGGTCTGTCTGACCTTTCAGGGCCGTTCTAAAGAATCTGTGAAACTCACCAGATATTATAGCTAGGACATCGCAGAATTCATCCGAAGACGGTAGTGCATAAACGTGCTGTGTTCATCGGCAGCCCACTTCGGTGACGCGAGTGCCTAAACCTGTTGTGCCGCTCTTTATATTGGTTCATTGTGTAGACGCAGTTGCAAGCGAATATTGCTTTGATCGAGACTCATTGAGTGCAAACGATGCTTACATATTGCCGCCCATTGAGAACAAATAGAAGTCTATTAGCTAGCTTTATCGAACGATCTCGCCCGAAGTATTCGGCGGTGCGAGTTGGCCACGCAGCGGCCCAGCCGCCTGCCCAACAACTAAGTAAGCCAAGCCGGTCCAAAATCTGTAATACATGCGACGGACAGCAGACGGACTTATACGTATTACTTATTTTTACTTACATTTTCTAGCACCGTCTGCGTGTACACAGCGTTGCAATATTTACAGATTCAAGTCCCACCAGCCCGTGATTGTTGCTTCAAAACCGGAGCGTTGAAAAAGCGATTTATTTAAAAGTTGCCGGCATAAGATAGCGGCTTCCAAAACGTGTCTTCGGGCTGCCGAAGCGCATCCCGGCGACACCCCCGCACTATGATGATCTCTTCTTTTCTTTGGGAGAAGGGGTTTGTGACCACGCCAGACCACAGCATCCGGAATGTGGAGTGCCGCGGAAGCAAAGTAGTCTGAATTTACCAGCGCACGACTGGGAGGGGTACCTTGAAATTAGAGTCGCCATGACATCCCCGCGTCCGGATTGGTCAATTCGTTGCCGGCGTAGGTCGGCGGGAAAGTCTTTGTTCCTGTTGGCTGTTGGCGCTCGGTGAGCTCCTGTGGAAGCGCTGCTTGTGCGAATGAAGTCTGTGCATTCCTGCGGCGACTTTCCTCGGCAGGTTCTTCCGGTGTCTGGGCGGCATGAGGCTGTTGTCGATATCTGGGTCGTGCACACGGATGGCCCTACTCACAAGGAGTCGAGCGTCCGAGAACGCAGCCACGCTCGAGGTTGGACAAGCGTCTTCGCCCTGCGACGAAGCCGCCAAGCGATCCATCTCCTCACACCCTCGAATGCCGCAGTGGGCCGGCAGCCACTGGAAGGCATTTCTCCATTCTTGGTGCGGCAACATGATCGCCGCGTTCGCCAACTCTCCGGTGAGCGGTGGTGCACGCTCCAGATTACCGAGCTGGGACAGTGCCGCCTTTGAGTCGCTCAGGATTACCAGGCGATCGGGCACACTCTCTGCTTCAGCCAAGGACAGTGCCTGGCGAAGTGCCGCTAGCTCGGCTGTCGCCAAGCGTGCAAAGGAAAGGCGCTCTGCTGTTCGTGCTCTGAAATCTGTCAACACCATGCTGCGGCTGTTACTGTGCGTGTGTCGTGGTTGACGGACTCGTCCGTGTAGCATCGCGCTCATCCCTTGAAGCGCTCTTTGGGTTTCAGGCCCTCGAGGTGGGCGTTGGGTTCCACTCCGAGTGGTGCATCTGTTCGGTTTTATTAGTTGCACTACCTTACGTCTCAGGAATTTACCCGGCGGCATTCTGAGTACCCCGATATATATTTGTTCGCGGCATACAACTCGGTTGTCCCTATGTGGTCTGATCACTTGTCTGCAGCTGCTTGCGCGCGGGTTTGAGTAAACGCTTTACATACATTTTTATTTGTCACGGCTTTCTGGACAGCTGCATTTCTAAGGTATGTTGGCTAGGAGGTTAGGCCGAACGGCTATAGTTTGAAGTCTTGAAGTCTGAAGTCATGATGTTTGAAGTTTTGAAGTCGGAAGGGCTAAAGTTTGAATTGCTGAACTCTTGAAAGTCTAGTAGGGTCCCAAAAAACATCAGGGTTGAAAGGTCTTTTTTCAATAGGGAAGTGACTGCTCTGGTCGACACGGGCGCCGACTATTCCGTGTTATGTGGGGGCCTTGCCGTTCGACTGGAGAAAGTTATGACTGCCTGGGATCCGCCCCAAATCCGCAGGGCTGGAGGGCATTTAATTACACCGGTCGGCAGGTGCACAGCAAGATTCCAGATACAAGGAATTACGCTCATCGCCAGTTGTGTCATTCTTAGGGAGTGTTAAGGAGAAGTAATACTTGGAAGGAACTTCCTCGGAGAGAACGGCGCATTCATAAACCTACGTAGGCAAATGATCACATTCTCCACTGCACGATGCGTTGAAGAGCAGAAATCAACACTACGGCGTTCTCCACTCCGAGTAACGTATGACCACGTTTGTCTCCCGCCATGTAGCAGCATGCTCCTGACCGTAAAAAGCGACGAGACCGCCTATTCAGGAATCGCCGAGGGGAACTCTTCTCTTCTGCTGGAACGGGGAATCTGCATAGCCAGGGTCTCGTTCGACTCCACGGCGGGCAAACTGAGTTATTACTGACGAACTTTAAATCCGAGCACCAGCATATTTTCCGTGAAACTACCATCGCCTATCCTGAGGACGACGCTGATGTCAGTGGGTCCTTCTCCCAAGAAGCTTCATTGCCATGCAAGATGACGACAAGCTCCACAAAAACATTTTATGTTAACCGGAACTTCCCGGAGAAGAAAAGGAACATCTGCTGGATCTTTTACATAACTATAATGACTGTTTTTCATCGTCATCGAAGGTGCGCCGGACGACTGTTGGCAAATATCGGATCATCACGGATGAACCAACAAAGCCGAAACGACAGCCGCTGCACAGGGTCTCGCATAAGGAACCAGAAACGATACGGCAACAGGTCGAAGAAATTCTCCATGCGACGTCATACATCCATCAAAAAGTCCAAGGGCATCACCTGTTGTGCTTGTGGGAAAAAAAGATGGTACACTACGATTTTGCGTAGAATACCGTAAGCTAAATACGGCCAACAAAAGGGGTGTATACCCGCTGCCCCGCATAGATGATACTCTGGACAGGGTGAGAGGTGCGAAGTACTTCTCATCGATGAATTTCAAAACAGGTTATTGGCAGATTGAAGTTGGTGAAAGATTACCGAGAAAAGACCGATTTCGTTACACCCGATGTTTTTTATAAGTTTAAGTTCCTTCCTTTTGCACTATGCCCTGCGCCGGCCACATTCCAGCGGATGATGGACAGTGTTCTTGCCAACCTCACGTGCGAAACATGCCTTGTGTACTTGAGCGATGTCGTAGTGTTTCCATAAACTTTGAAGAACACCTGAATTGGCTAGAAGCAGTACTGCAAGCCACAAGGACCGCTGGCCTCTCACTTAAGCTGGTGCCACTTCGCATTCAAAGAGCTAAAATTTCTTGGCCACGTCGTGAGCGCAGAAGGCGTTCTGCCCGACCCTGAGAAAACGTCTGCTGTCACATTTTTCCCTCATCCCACCGACAAGAAGACAGTACGACAGTTTCTGGGGCTGTGCTCCTATTATAGACGCTTTGTGGAGCAATTTTCTACGATCGCCGAACCGCTCACTCAACTCACGTGTAACGATGTCCCGTTTACGTGGACGAAAGAGCAGCTATGTGCATTTGAAGAGCTTTCAAGGTCGCCTGTAGTCGGCACCAGTTCTCTACACATCGACGAGCTCGCAGAGACCAAGATCCACACTGCTGCTAGCAATGTTGGCCTCGGAGCCGTTTTAGTCCAGTGGCAAGATGGAGTCGAACGGGAGATGGCGTATGCGAGCCGCTCACTGTCCAAAGCAGAGACTAACTATTGACCACAGAAACAAAATGTGTCTCGCAATCATTTGGGCCACCATAAACTTTCGCTTCTACATTTAAGGAGGCCTTTCAAAGTAGCCACTGACCACCACCCTCGATTCTGGTTGGCCACCCTCAAATATCCTTTCGGGCGTCTCGCGCGCTGGAGCCTGAGACTTCAGGAATTTTAAATCACCGTGGTGCACAAGTCGGGGCGAAAACACAACGACGCAGAGTCTCTCTTTCGTGCTCCTGTTGACCCCGCTCCGCAAACCGATAAAATGGATGACACCTTTCTCGGAGCTATTCACACTGCGATCATGGCCCAGCAGCAACGAACAGACTCCTAGCTTCGTGCTTTTATTGAGCACCTGAAACGCCATGAGACGCTGTACCAACCGTATTTTCTCGAAGTCAAGGTTTATTCTGCTTAAAAAAACGATGTTCTGTACACGAAAAGTTTCCAACCGATCGTGGCCTCATACGTTCTTGTTATTCCGACTTCCCTTCGCGACGAAATTCACAGCGGCGTAAGACGCCGTCTGTGAGGCCCGCCGGCCTTCTTCAACCGATTAACCCGCCGTCAGCACCATTTGAACAAATCAGACTGGACATGTTGGGCCCTTTTTCAACCTCGCCCTCAGGCAACAAGTGGATTATCTTTGCGACGGACTACCTCACGCGGTATGCCGAGACACGGGCACTCGCCCAAGGAACCGCATTAGAAGTGGCAAACTTCTTCGTGGACACCGTCGTCTTGTGTCATGGCGCTCCAAAAGGGGTTTTAACAGATCGTGGTACTGTATTTACAGCTCAGCTCACGCAAGACATTATGAGGATAAGTCAGACGACTCACAGAAAAATTACAGCATATCACCCGCAAACTAATGGCCTCACACAGCGCCCCAACAAGACAGTTGCCGATATGCTGTGCATGTACGTGGACGTCCAACACAAGACATGGGATGAGATTCTTTCCTGCATCACGTTCGCGCATAATACGGCCCCACAGGAAACAAGGGGTTTCACACGATTTCCACTAGTTTTCGGACGTAAGGCAACGACAACGCTGGACACCATTTTGTCTAACTTCCCGGACATGATAGATGTCGACGCAGATATCTTCGCACAACGTGCAGAAAAAGCGAGTCAACTGGCAAGAGTACGAATCCGCCGACAGCAGCTCGTCGACACCAGCCGCTACAACCTGCGCCGCCGGGACGTCCGATTTCGACCGGCGGATAAAGTACGGGTTTGGACTGCTATCCGACGTCGAGGGCACAGTGAAAAACTTCTGCGAAAGTGTTTCGACCCATAAAAGGTTCTTCGTCGCCCGAGTGACCTCACATACAAAGTCATTCATGACGGTGGACATCTTTCCTTCCGACGCTCCGCACGTCCAGAGGTCGTCCACGTGGTCCGGCTAAAGCCATATTACGCCAGAGAATAGACACTTCTCACACCGAATTTATTTTTGGTTAGGCATCGGGACGATGCTTCATCGAAAGGAGAGGGCAGTGCCACACGCCAGACGCGCGGGCGGATGTCACGACCTATCCCATTAAGGTAAGCGCGTGACATCGGCAGTGCTACACGCCAGACGCACAGGCCGATGGCAGAAGCGTTTGGCGCTCGTGCCACCGCGTGTCTGTGAGCTTTGTTTTTTGGGACATTCTTCTCATCTACTCCACTGGGGCTTGACACTGAAGTGGAGAAGTACTGAGAAGTTGAAGGTTTGTTGTTCCATGGGACCGGACTCTTTTTGGCGCAGTATATAAAGTCGGGACACCTGGCACCGCGGCCCGGCCGGGCCGCTAAAAGCCTGTTCACACATACAGCGGAGCGCTAAGTCAGCGCTACATGAGCGCTCCAAGGAGCGCTCATGTGGCGCTTCCTGGCGCGTGACTTAGTGCTAATATAGCGTGCGATTAGTTTTTTTTTAACGCTTTGGCGCGTGCACTGCGGTACCGGTTCCTGTGGTTGGGTGCATCAGCAGCACTATGGCGAACATGTGGGACGATGAAATAGAAACGCGAGAGATGATGTTACAAACGCAATTAGTGCATATGTTTGTAGACGGTTTAACTCCCAGAAGAGCCTACTGTGTGCGCGAAATCTTTCGCCACCGAGGTACCGACGAGTATCCGGCGAACCTTATTCCCAGGCTAAGAGACAGAGAGACAAAACTCTTTCGAAGGTGATTACTTTTTGACTGCGTGTCTTTGAAACCAGGGCCACGCATGTTGAATAGAAATCGATGAGGCCGTACCCAATCAATTATTTACTCAAAGTTCATGACTCTGGATCATCTGCCCAACTGTTTGCTTTGAGAGCGGCTCTTTTACTTCCTTTTCTTTCAATGCCAAAAGAAAAACAACAACGGAATCGCAGTGCACGCGCTGCTCCGCATCAGCAAGGACGGCACAAGGAGCGTGGGAGCGCTAAAGCAGCGCTTCTGAAGTGCTAAAAGAGCGCTGCTGAAGCACTAACCGAGCGCTACGTCACGCGCTAGGAAGCGCCTCATGAGCGCTTCTTCGAGCGCTCACGTAGCGCTAACTTAGCGCACCGCTGTATGTGTGAACCGGCCTTTAAGCCACTCCAATTGAGCTCATGATTGCACGTCCGCTCGCGCTCGCTCTCTAAATTGGAATGTAGGCCACGGGCGCGCTTGCTCGGAAGCACTCGTGGCATTACTCCCCCCGCCCCCTACTTTTAAAAATAGCATTATCTCGATGCATCGTTGAAGGAAAGAAAACACAGCAAAACAAACAAAAGATTGGAAAATAACAGAGGTTGGTAAAACATAGACCTACCAAGACGGGGTCACAGTTTACAGTCTTATCGAGCTTAAAACGGCCTGAGGCGCACGACGTGGACGACTTTAGGTCGAGGTGGGCGTCGTGATGATGTTCTTATCCCGTCTGGCATCACCTCATAGTTCAGATCTCCGAGTCGACAAAGTATCTTGTAGGCTCCGAAGTAGCTTGGCGAAGTACCTGCGCCGTCAGTAGCGTCGGTGGGAACACAGACATTCTCGGACGATCTTCCTTCGGTCACCGCCCACCTCGACCAGGTCGTTGCTTCAAGCATCGCCCACAGCTGTGTAGGAGTATGCTGGCCAGTCCAGACTCTCTCAAAAGTAGAGATCGGCATATTATACCCCCCTGCTTCACATACGCACCAGAAACGAAGCGTACCCCCTTCTTTCCACCCCAGAGGACCCCCGGAGATTACCTAGCGAGCCATCTCGGCCGCCTCAAGCTAAAGCCGCAGTGACAGCGACTACAAAGGAGCCGATGGACAAAGGTGGGCCCAAATCCGAAGAGGATGGACTTCCTTCGAAATCCGACTCCGCGGTTTCCGTCCTCTACAATACAACTGAAAGACAGAAAATCCCTGTACGGAAACCAAATTCTCCTCGCAAAAATATACATTTTAAAATGTAGTGCCCGGTGCTTTTACTAGCATTTTTGTTTACCTTGTATTTCTTAAAATTTGCCAGTGTGATTTCTTTTCTTTTTTTTTTTAACAAAGCGGTTGAGGTTTTTTTATTTGCACTGCAGAGGACTTATTCGTAACTTCAATGATGGGAAGCTACTTTTGCAGAAGTATGAACTATTGGGATTTTGTTTGCAAGATACGTGTTTAAAGCCTTCTAGTATACTTCGTTTCACCTTATGTTGTACCGCAGCGAAGGCTAGAAGCGCGAGCTCAAAGCGTTGGCAGCCGCTCTTAAGTCACGAGAGCTTGTGCCGCCTAGGTGTGCCCCAGAGCAAGGAGCTCCCGCTTGCTGCCTTTCCTGCGGTACATCATAAGGTAAAACAGAGTATAGTAGATACCTTGGACCCTATTAGGCCTGGGACAACTCCTCGAGAGCGCACGACACGAGAGCGCCGACGGAAGATGTGAGCACGGTGACGCGAAAGCGCGTGCCATTAGAGCGTGCAGCACGAGAGCACGCGTTAGGATAGCGATATTGGGGATAATGGTCATAGCGACCACGCTTTGTTTTATTTATCTTTTTTTTTTACTGGCCAAAACAGCCACTTGCAGTGCTAAATGTCACGACGCGTTGAGAAGAAGACCTAATTTAATCCTAGCCTTTAATCAAAGGGAAACTGAACCAAACATTGCAGTGTCCATAATAAGTGGCTCACGATCTTGGAAAGACCCAGCAGCCACCGATGTGCGTGAGCACACGCAAAAAGATTGACGTCGCAGGCCTTCATTCACGCTTAAGATGACCGTGAAACGTATGGTATCCGGGCAAAAGGAAAATAAAGACAGGCTTTTCATCCCCATAAGTTAAAGCTACGTGCTCTTTAGACCAACTAATCGCCTACCTTTTACAGCAGACCCCAGTATGGAGATGAAAAGCGTGTCTTTATTCTCCTTTTTCTCATCTTAAGCGTGAACGGGGGACGTCAATTCCTTTGCGTGTTCTCGCGCACACCGGTGGCTGCTGACTCGTGGAAAGATATTACGCCACTTATTATGAACACTGGCATGTTTGGTTCAGCATCCCTTTAAGATTCATCTCGTTGCGCAATTCCGCCCGGGTAGGTGTAGGGGATAATTTTTAACAGGATTTATTTTTTCTTTTCTTGCCCGCGCCATTTTAAAAGGAGTCGATTGGACTATCAGTCGCCAAATTCAGATATTAATTTTTACTTAGCGCCGAAATATGATGATGACCATTGCTTGGGGTTACTTTTGAGGAATTTTATAATATTGCTTGGTATCGGCAGCAAATACCACCATAGCAGTTTTGGATGGTAAAAAAATATAAGACGAGATTTCGTTTTCATTTTACACGATATCATGATGATGATACCCGTAATTTCTAAAAACACAACTAAAAAAAAAACATGCACTCGCACGTAATTGTTTTAACAATTGCGTCGAAGCTGCAGAACAAGACATCTGCAATGCTGTCTTCTTTTTTTTAGAATAGTTACACCTTAGGTAGCTGTAAGTCGCGAATACCATCGTCGAAACTTCACACGTCTCACACAGGTCCTGTGAAACACGCCCAACTGGTTGCGCGCAGACGTGTCGTGGGCTCTCGTATTATTAAGTCGTCAGGTCTGTGGGAAGGAACGCTTATTAACCTCTTGTGCTTCAGGAGGTGTTTCAATCTAGGTATACCGTAGTGTACCTGCCTGCGAAATCTTTCTTGACAATCTCCTGGAGACGGTAGTTAATCTGTTTTCTATTTTAGAGCGCAGCTCTTAGGGGCCCGTTCCCGGCTTGAGCGGCGTCGCCGTCGGCGTCGGCGTCGGCGTAACCGCAACCCTCGTAACCCTCGTGAGGGTTACGAGGGTTACGAGGGTTAATCTCATGAAGGTTACCCTCACGAGGATCACGAGGGCCACGAGGGTTACTTACCCTCGTAACCCTCACGAGGGTTACGAGGGTTAGTTACCCTCAAAAGGGTTACCTTCACGAGGGTTACCCTCACGAGGGTTACTTACCCTTGTAACCCTCACGAGGGTTACGAGGGTTAGTAACCCTCGTGAGGGTAACCCTCGTGAAGGTAACCCTTTTGAGGGTTTCGAGGGTTAGTAACCCTCGTGAGGGTAACCTTCACGAGGGTTACCCTCACGAGGGTCACGAGGGTTATGAGAGTTACCCTCACGAGGGTTACTCACCCTCGTAACCCTCACGAGGGTTACGAGGGTTAGTTACCCTCACGAGGGTCACGAGGGTTATGAGAGTTACCCTTACGAGGGTCACGAGAGTTACCCTCACGAGGGTCACGAGAGTTGCCCTCACAAGGGTTACTAGGGTTACCCTCACGAGGGTCACGATGGTTACCCAGGTCGTGACCCCCCCTATGGTCACGTGACCTGGGGATACCCCTCGAGGTCACGTGACCCCCCGTTGACGTCATAGGCACTGATGACGTCGTCAGTGACGTCACTGATGACGTCACCGGCATCCGCATCGTCATCGTCATCATCACTGATGACGTCATTAGTGACGTCACTGATGACGTCACCGGCATCCGCATCGTCATCATCATCACTGATGGCGTCATCAGTGACGCTACTGATGACGTCATCGGTATCGTCACGTGGCCCCAGGTCACGTGACCCCCCGACGTCACGTGACGCCCCAAGGTCACGTGACTCCCACAAGGTCACGTGACCCACAAGGTCACGTGACCCCCAAGGTCACGTGACCCCCCGCCCCCCGAGGTCACTTGACCCACCCCCCAGTACCCTTCCCTCCTCCTCCTCAAGAGCTGCGCTCTAATTCGGCGTTACAGGGAGTTGTAAACGGCTTTCATTTTTTATTCCCGATGGAGCCTTAAATAAAATAATTGTTCGTAAACGTTTTTTAAATAAGTTTGTACAAACATATATTTGTTCAAGCATCTTACGTGGCTGTGGGATAGACAAAAAAAAATGCGCAGGGCTGCGTGGGGTAAAAGTAACGATCTCCATAGGACACACGCAGACTCTCGGCAAGTGCTACATGTGCTACTCTCGGCAAGTGCTAGTGTCGAACTCCACTTTGTTCTCTTTTCTAAGAGAGGAATAAATTAGCGAGTATGTTGGTTATTTTCTAAAAGATTTGACCGGGAGCCCGTCAAGAACGAAGCTCTACCTATATTAGAGTCAGTCTAGGCCATGTAGACTTGCCGTACCTAAACAAAGTTTCGGATTGTGTCTCGCTGTTTAAGGACACTTCTGAATTGCCCTCAATGGAGTGTTTATACTTAGATTTAAAAAAAATATCGTCAATCCTTCCGGCTCGATCGTTCGCCTACCCGAGGGTGTTGAACGTAGAAACTGTTCGTCACGAAAACAATGGTGTTGATCGCCTCGGGGTATCTATAAAACTTAACCCTAACGATATTGTTCCAAACCGTTCGCAAAATTTCAAAAATATTCTTGCTTTCATCTTTGGGGTAATCATAAAGGGAAATGTATTTCGCGATATATGTATCTTGCTAAGAGTTTCGATTCGTATTATTTTCTCCACCATACTAAATATGCGCGACTACAATTGTGCCTTTAAGATTGTGACACTTAGATGTCCGTAAGGTGACACACCTCACTTTGCAATATCGTTTCTACTCACATATATATCGTACATAACGGGAAAAAAAGAAGACAAATCAGTTAGACACCACTTTTTTAAAATTTTAACATAAGCTTTTAAACCTCTGCGCCTAAATAAAATAACGTACTTTCTTGTTTGTTTCACCTAAAGGAACGCGTGGGTTTTACAAAAAAAAAATGAAATAAATATATAGCTACTTGTTTTACGACGGAAGTAATTCTATTGGAAATACAATGAATAAAATACATTTAAAATTTAGGGATTAAAACAGGTCTGGTTTGCACCAGTTTGAACCGTTATTTTAGTTTTACGACGGAAGTAATTCATACTGCAAATACAATGAATAAAATACATTTAAAATTTAGGGATTCAAACAGGTTCGATCTGGTTTGCACCAGTTTGAACCGTTATTTTAGCTGTGTGAAACTGGACCACAACTGAACAGAAAGCTGTGTACTCTGAACCTAATCGAATCTAAAGAAACATTTTGGTTCTATCTCTGGCTGAAAGTAAAAAGAAAATAAGCAAAATACAGGAGACAGCCGATGCACCAACACTTCCGCTTCCGCTCTCTGGGTTGTTTTCTTTTCTTTTTTTTTGGCGGTGTAGTGTTTTTGTAATTGTTTTACAACCGAAATGTATGAATGTAATTCACAATTGTTACACATACAACTTACGAAATTTCTCAAGTTTTTTTTTTTATATATTGCTTTTGCCTTCGACGTTATTAAAACAAATCAAGCAACACCAATGATTGAAGGAGAAAGCGGACCTTTGGTGCTCCCTATCGGGCGCTAGAAAATTATTTTTTTAATTTTATTTTTTAGGAGGGTTATGCCACTCACTCCTGAAGGTTCTCGGAAGACAACAAAACATGGATGTTGGAGTTTTCAGTAGCCGTTTATTTTGGCATGGTGAATGAATTGTAACTAGAAAACACATTAAACATTCAGAAAAAAAAAAAGAAGCTATTATGCTTTGAAAACCGCTAAACAAAAAGTGCCACCCTGAAAGAGGCAATTTATTCACCTAAACAAGAATTAAAAGGCTACAGTTATCGGAGAAACAGTAAGTCGTATGTTATGAGATGTAAGTTTAAGTTGTAGGTCGTAAGTTGTAAGGTGTAGAAGTTGGTTTGTTTTGAGTCTGCATCCCTTTTTGTATGTAAAAGATTTTGTAGACAAAGTGCTTTATATTTCTGCTTGAGCCTTTTGACCTGGGGCATGTTTAACTGGATATATAAATGAATAAAACACTATCACCAACACTGTCGTTCTGATTTCGGCGCACTATTAGCTTTTTTTGCCGGGAACTTCGTCGGGACGAGTCCACACCTAAAGTTGGCTTCTCCGCTACTACAAGCTTATGAAGGAAAAACCAACTTCTGAAAGTGATATGATATTTTTGAGTGCCCCGCCTGCCGGGTACGGCGTTCTGCGGCAACCACGAATCACGTAGCCACTTCATCCATCAACTGCCGTCAAAGTTTTTCAAAACGCGGGTACACCCTCTGACCTCATTGACGAAATCGAGCGGCTTCTACAGGCCACGCTCTGACCGAGACCAGAACACCGCGTGACAACGCCAATTCAAAGTACAACCCTCCCCCTCCCCCCCCCCCCCTTCCCACGTAAAAAAAAAAAAAAAATGTTTACATAGCAAGGACGACACGGAGGAACAGAGCCATTATAAATGTTATCTCGATGGGCGTCGGTCCGGCGTTCCGATCCGCCTTGCAATCACACAGAAAGGCTAAAATGAGGGTGCAATGAACGCGAACCGCCAAACCGGGTGAGCATTCCCCAATAGGAACCGACATTGAGCAGGATCCAAAGAGGAAAGAATGGACTGCCTCCCTGACTCGCGTTTTCTTTTGTCGTTTTAGCCGGAGTCCTGCTTCGCTCGTCGGCGGCGCTGTCGTCGATGGCCGCTCCCCTCACCCTCAGCTCTGCGATGCCTGCGCGTTGGCTCGGAGAGCGCGAACAGTCGAAACCGCGACACTGAACCGGCCGGTGTCGTGTAGAAGAGACGCGCTTCGTCTGTCGTTTGAAGAAGTAACTCCCAAGTTCCAAGTAGCTAAGAGTTTTGTCAGCTTTATTGCTTCGCTAAAGGAGTTCCAGATGTGACTTTTCTCGTGCGCTGTCGGCCCAAACTTTCTTGGTTCTTTAACTTTAAATGACGAACTGTGGTTTTTGTTTTGGACACGCTTCCGGTAGATTGAGCGCGTGGCGTTAGAGAAAGAACACCTCCTAGACTCAACGGTTTGATGTTCGAAGAGTGACATCCTTTTAACATTTTGTTGCGTGGCTCCGAAGGATTTTCTTCACGTCCGGTTGGAAGGAGGCTGGTGAGGTTGAGCCGTGATAAGTGGATCTTGATGGTTCCGCGGATTGAAGATTAGATTGGGAGGACTCTTTTTAATCTTCGACGTAAGCCGGCACATTTTATACTAGAGGCAGCGATGGTGTTGCTTCGTCGATGCTGCTGCTGGAAGTCCGTGTGGAGAGGGAGCTTCGCAAGCGGGCTTTTTACGCTGGTAAGTGCTCTCCTTAAGTGTACGAAAGCCTCAATTTAAAGAGCGCTGCGCAGTTTCGCTTGAAGCGTTTCTTCAAATCAAACTTCGAAAATTTCGTACCAGTGACTGGCGTTGCTTCCACACCCTGCACAGCGGCTCGCTCTTGAATGTGAGATATGTAGCGCATTTCCACAGCGAAATATCAAGCATTCACAAGGGCTTTAATGTCTAGACAAATTCTGTTAATAGAAGTTGGTGTTGAATAAGAATAGCGTTCAAATCAGGGTTTGCAAAACCAGGCAGTTTCCGCCATGTAACGCAACTTCTTGGTAACCTTGTTTTCTAGGCAAAAACACGGTAAACAACTTCGATTCGAAGCTCCAAATGATTGGATCGCGCTGTTAGTGAACGCATGAACTAACGATTTTTAATATTTGTCAGGAGTATTCATTTATGTGAAGTGAGAGTTACTAATTATCTCTCAATAACGTAAAATAGAAAAATAAAACTCCTCGGTAGAATATTGAGTAAACCAAATATCAGAAAACAGCAGAAATTATGGGTGCAATGAACATCTACAAGCCTACACAAACTATGTTTCTTTTGAAACAACTGAACCTTGCAAACTTCTAAAACCTACTAGACGCCATAATCATGCAATTTATATTTTGCTTGAATGAGAGGGGGTCTAAATATTATTAACAAACCTTGACAATAATTACATACCTCTACCCCCTGCACACGTCGGAAGGCATCTTGAATTCGGAACACGGCGACCGCACATCTGGCGTAGTGTGATTTGTGCATACTGCCGCTGTGCATAGATCTAACTACTATTGTCAATTAGAAAACTATTTCGCGTAAAAAAAATAAAAACGCTTGTAATCTCTCAATCTTGTTGAGCGCAGATAATATAAACGCCAATAAAATCATTGTTTTCAACATGAAGCGTTAACCGCGTTATATAGCTTGTGACTACAAGTTCAACATAGGGACTATTTTACACCACCGATGACTAGTTTTCCACGATGACCTAATTAAGTATTATGCATGATAATAACTACAATATAACTGCAAACAATGTGTTTTGTCAAAATTAAATAAAACACACTGGGTAGAAGAAGACCCAGCTCGATATTAATAAAGAACTCACCTACCTGCCACTCACAAGTTGCACAAAAGCAAAATACTGGTTCAAGCGCACTCCCTTTGAGTTTGTCTACGATTGAGAGCGGAATAACTTTGTTATTGTTGCATCATTACCAAGGTGTTGCTTTTTATTCTATATATAACCACCCTTTGCTGCAATGCCTCACGGCGATGCCGGTTTTATTTGGGAATAAATATGATATATGAAAGAAACCGCGAACTGTGAGGTTTACCGTGATGATTTTAACCCGAGACGGGAGAAGAAGGAGGAACATTGTTTTTACAATGGGAGCGCAAGTAACTTTTGTCACGGGTTAAAATCATCATGGTAAACTTCCACCAGCTCGCTCGCGCACTGACTGTAATTTTTACAAATTGCGGCACTGATCGCCGCAACGATGCACCCCACTTCACTGTTCTGTGCATTTTCATTATAAATTGACTCTTCCCCCATTTCAGCAATGCTGTGATTGGCTGTTTAAAAGCAAAAATTACCGGCACTATTTGCGTTATATCGGACTCAAATATCGGACAGTTTTGGGTCAGTACATCTTTGTGCAATTGTTTATGTACCGAGACTTACACCACATCATCCGTGGAGAACGCGAGTTTCTGTCGCTATGTCCGCATGATTACTTACATCGACCAATAGGAGGGATGCAGAGGGGCTCATATAGATTTAATCGCGCTTTGCATGAACTGTTTTGAACGATGAACATACATCGAGCTATATCTAGGCACAGGGTGGTCGTAACTCATTTGCGTCTCGCCCTTGCACTTTGAGTTGTGTCTCAGTATTGTAACGTATATTCCGCCTAATCACAGATTGCAAGAAAGATATTCTAGGTTGAAATGCTACTTAGAGAGCAACACCGTGACAGTTGCTGGCGCCATCCTGTGGGTTGATCTCGCGGCTGATTTCCTTGTGCTTTTGCGCAAATAAAAAAAAAAAATAAAAAGAAATGAAGTTACACCCATACATGTGTCAGTAGTAAATTTTACATTGATGTACAATAAGTATGAAGCAGATTATTCTCGAACATCATTTTATGATTTCTTCTTAAAGTGGCGATGCAACAATCTTTGTACTTTCAGTAAATACCATTTAGGGTTATTCCTTGACATTCTGAATCTAGGAAACTCGCGTACGTTGTTTTTGTTTTCGCGCCACGTAATATCAATTAGAGTGAACAATATAGAAAAACAAGCAGCGTTCGCTTTTTTTTTAAATTGCATACATAACAAGCAGTCACGTGATACGAAGCCATTAATATGCCGCCAAAGTTTATTACAGCCAGGTGCGGGAGTTGGCAAACCACAGACCACGAGCTGAGCTCCACACATTCTTCAGGCTTGGATTCTCCCGTTGTCGGACGGATTGGGCATGCCATATTACCTGAATGCATGTCGAGTTATTTATTGTCACCCGCTAAAGGTGAATGCTTACGCAGAGTTAGATTTCACTCTATATGAGTCGCATTTAAATATCGCTACCGCGGTTATTGCAACGCTTTGTGCAAACAATCCTGTGGTTCGCATTGTTGAGAACGCCAACAAGGCAATGCCCAGACCTCCTTCATCATGATTTGCGAAGGAAAGACTGAAAGAAAACGTCAACTTTTATCCTTGAAATTACGCGAGAATAACGAAGCTTTTTGGTCAGTGATGTTACGTGCGGGTATACGTGGGAGGGCCAGTAAACTTATGTAAAATTAAAAACATTGCTGCTCAATATCGTTGCACGGCCCCGTTAAAGGATACCTACGTGTTTGAGGGTTCGAGTGGTACCAAATTTATACCTTGCAGTCTTGCGCAAGCGCTCTACAACTTACGGAGAACAGTAAAAGAAGCTCTATTTTATAAGAGTGGAAAGCAAGGTCAGTTAGTAGGAATTCTATATAGGGCTGAGTGCAGGAATTGCGGGGGTACAAAAGACGCCTACCGCAGACACGCGCACGTCTTTCCTACATGTTTCTTTCTTGGTCCCTCTTTTGTTTCGTGCGTTTGTTTACACTCCAGATACGCTCGCGTGCTTTTCTTTCCCCTTCGACGTCAACCGATGACGCTCGGCTCCTTCGTCAGGGAGCGTTCTTACAGAGTTACCTGTGTAACCCCCGTATGTTCCTTACTGTACCCTCGTATGTTCCCTATCTTGCTCGTCGCATTCAATCCCTGATAACGCGAGTCCTTGCCGATTGCTAATGCAGCAGTCATGCTCAATACGCGTCCCTCGCTGGACTCTCATAGGGGACGTAAAAAAATACGTCCCTGCGGCTTCGTTATCAATACATCGTTTCATATTAATTCAAAGTAGAGTCGGCGCTAGTATACTCCGTCTCGAGTTTTCGTAGACCGCGCTGCCCCCTCCGCTAAGCGTTCCGCAACGAAGAAGTTGCTACTGCGCCTGCGCGCCGATAGCCTTGACTGTGGAGTTCCCGATATCGTAGCGGGTTGCGGAGGGCCTTGCGGGACGGCGAAAACGATCTACAAAAACTCCCTATTAAGTCCGATCGCAGCCAGCGTTACGGTCAGACGGAGCCGATTAAGAAGAACCGAGAAGTGCATCGTCACGGTCCCCATTGCATTTGCGCCTGTGCCATTACCTTTTAAATAAACCACACATGAAAAAAAAGCGCTGGAGAACAACGCATTCGCTGTGCCTTGTTGGTTTCGACGGATATAGCAAACGCACGATAAGCGTACCGATGATGCACTTTTGCCGCTGCTTGATCGGCTTTATTGGTACTTAACGTCGACAGCGACCGGACTTAAGGGTAAGCGTAGTATAACAAATCTGTGCTTAAACGTAACGTCACTGCGCTCGTTGCATTATCATTGCATGTTATCAGCTGAGCCAGTTAAGCGCAGGGTAGGCACCATTGTTTCGCGCTTTTAATGCAAAAAGTTCTTTGGATAGGTTTTTCGGCCTTTCGTGAAGCTCAGATAAACGCGTGGCGGCGAGGCTCGGCACTGACTGGTTGACGGCTGGAAGAGGAGGAATGAGGTGGTTCGCGCTGATTAGGCAGGCGAGGAGGAGCTCGACCACCTCTGCGCACTGAGGGAGAGGAGCTCCAAAGTAGGGGATGGCTCTGGAAGATCGCCCGGTTTATCAGCCCGATTAGCGGTGATATCGCTTTATTCTAGTACAAACCATCAAGTGTACATATGGAACGCGCGAAACGAACCACTCACTATGCCTACGCGTTTAACCAACAACAAAAATGACACCAGAAACAAGGCGCTTATATAGACTATACTCCGTTCATCCTTTGGCTGAGACTGCAGCCAATGGTTTAAGCGCGAGAGATCGTGGCTTTGAGACATTCATCCGCAGTACGGGCGCTCACGCTGGAAAGCCTCGTTTCCAAGCCAGAACTGCAGGCTAGTTCTTGTCTGTTGCTTTGGTTGCGACCTCAACTTTAAAGCAGGTTCTCGCAGTACCGTTTTTTCTTACATTGCGTTATGTTACTGAAGCTTAAAGGGACGGTGCAACGATATTCATAGTGAATGTACAAACCACTTAAACCCTCCACATTACCGGAATGTTTCCGCTTTACGCGAACTTAGTGGCACTAATGGGATCCCAGTATACTCGCACGCAAAGCCACTGACCAAGAAACTTCTTTGTTGAGTGTAAAGTCAAGAACAAAGCATGCGCTTGTTCTTTAAATCTCTCCATCGCAAAACTTAACGTATATCGGAGGTTGCAGTGTATGGGTAGTCCCTCGAGTGAGGATATTTTAATCCGGCTCAGACACAGGACACGAGCAATAGCATGATCTCTTGATTTGGGCTCCTAATATTCAATAGCTTGACAAGCATTAGCAAATTGTGTCCAACTGTTACAATGGCAATAGCCGAGCACTAACAATGTCTGGAGTTAGGCGCGTGTCCTATGCTTTGAGAACCACAGCGCGTGGCTATTTGTGCCAAGAAGTTTAGGTATCGCCGCCTATTGGAATTTGTTCACAACCCAGGGTGTTCCGCTGCACCAGCAGGGAAACTTTAAGTTCCCCTGCTGGTGCAAGCACGCGCAATGCCTAGCTTCTACGTACAATGAAATTTAAAACATAACCGCGTGGGTAGCCAATTATGTAGCACGCGCACTAACCGTAGAAAAGAAAACAGAAACGCCCCTAGAGAGCTCTATACCACGTGGCCGCTTGTTATGGCGACGAGTTTCCGGGTAAACGCTGCTCGTTTTCCTTTGATGTTCTTCTGCGACTGCCATTGCGTGGGGAGAAATACTAACGCGGGTTTCATAGGTTATAAACGTCACAAATTTATTCTAAGCGAAATTTGCGCAAGGTAAAAAAATGGTTTCCCCGCCCCTTTAAGTGTCTGCTGGGGTGGGGAAACATTCGTATTAAGCCTGGCAACCAGTTCAAGTAGTAGCCTTGCACGCGACATTCGAGGCACGGATTTTTTGGTGACTTATAACGTAATCATGAAAACGTAAACAAATGCTCAGCACCGAGGAGAATGCAGGGATTGGCGTTCCACGCGCTGCACGTGCTGGCCTCAGCAGTAATAAATTTTCTAAAGCAAAAACCTCAAAGAAATTGTATCTTGCACGCGCGTTCGTCAACGATTTACTAAGGTTATTTACTTCGAATCTTTTATACGGGTAAGGCGTGGGCGTGTGGCGCGTGGAACACCGGTCCCTGCATTCTTCTTGATGCTTGGGTAATATAGCAAATGTCTATTAGCGGCGAGATGTTACGGCGACGCCCTCGTACGGTTCCCTCTCGTGACGTCATGATCTTGCGTACAACAAGTTCGATGGTGTTTCTAATGAGCATGGTGTAAGCTTGAAATCATAGCACTCTAAAACCAACATTGCCAACACCGTCAAAATCGAAGTTCACATATTCGTTTTATTTCCGTTGATGAAGAATACTTTGAGGACGGTACAGAGCGCGACACTGTTAGCGCGAACAAGCGGTCGCCGGTTTTTCCAGTTTTTCTCTTCGAAACCAAGGGATTTCATCCAAGTTATTATTGCTACAGAAAGAGGTAATTTAGTTTTATAATGTAAGTGATAAAATTTCGCGCTCGCTAATACTATTTAGAAGTAAAATGCGAAAATGCGCCGATGTCGTGTTCGCGCTAACAGTGTCGCGATGTGTACGTCTAATACCCGTGCAACACGGGCAACTCGAATGCCATTTCCAACGAATGAAATTCGACCCAAATGTCATTCGACTAGTGCTACACGGCCTGCACGAATGGCATTCGCTGCAAATGTCATTTGCCACCGAAGGGGTACGGCGGAACACATTCGTTTTCGGTCACGGGCCAAATCTGTAGCCTCTACCCCAGGCCACAAGTGAAAAAACACTAATGTGATTACGTTAATCAAAGTATACCCGAACTAAAAGTTATTTATTTGTGTTTGTTTTCATGCATGCATTTTTTGGTACTACATTTGAAGCGCGGCTTGTCACATAATTGGAAGCGGCTACTCTTTAACCCATCCACTTTGCCTGCGTCCCCATCTTTTTCGCGTTTCTTCTCGGTTTTGTTGCGTTTTATTCGAAGTTCGAAGTTTTTTCCGATGGAGCCGCAAGCGCCTCAAGCGCCGCAAAAAACCACCTCTGGTTTCTTGGGTACCGCCAACGCGATCGGTGCACTGGGCGGTGCGCAGCGAAAGCAGCCGCCAGAGCCACGGAGTTCGAGGGCAGTTTCTCTTCGACTTCACGAACGCGAGAGTGAGCGTTCTCAGCTTCGGCTTCGAGCCTCTGCTGCTCGGCACGTTGCTTGGCGCGTAAATAAATGAGGGCGCTCATTAACCGTCGCACCCGTTTACCGTCCTCCGGCTCAAGGACTGACACTCGTGACTGTAGAGGCGCCATTTCCTTTCGCTTTGGTCAGCTTTTGTCTTTGACTTTGGCTTATTGCGGCTACAGCAACTAGAGAGTTACCAACAAATGGATTACAGCGGAAACGCAAAAAAACATAAAGTTATTGCATGCAAAATTTGTTTAAAACTGCCTATAGACACTTTTTAGAGATCATAAATTGAACAAACGTATTTAGCTTACAAAGAACTTTACAATTAGTTTTCTTCAGAGAGCAGGCGCTTTCATCATCATGGCGCAAAATGACATTCGAAATGTACGTGTAGCACGTGCTTGAAATGTAATGTCATTCGGCGCCCGAATGAGATTCGCCCTGAATGGCATTTGCCATGTCCGTGTAGCACGGGTATAATATATCGTCACTCTCCCACTTCCCCTTCCCCCATGCCACACGAGGTTCTCTAGACCAGACGCATGGAAATAAAATAAATGCTTCAATCAATCAATTACTTTGCTGATGTCATAGTCAGCATTCGGCCAATCGTGGCAGGCCGACCACAGCGACACTTTCGATCGCGCGTGTCGCCAATAAAGAGAAAAGTAGCGAACGCTGTTCATTATTAGGTGTTATTGTAGTCCGTACGCCGCTGATTACGGGACTAGAGGGCGCGTGCTCAATCCATACTTCAAACTGCCGGCACGAGGTCCAGCTAGCAAGGCAAAGCTTTAGCGTACGGTGTGCTAGAACTCTTTAGTAGAGGATTTTAGTGGACCGTGCCCTGCCAGCGGGAGCTTGTGTTGTCACTTCGAAGCGTAGATTGAGAGCGCCACCACTAAGCCGGTAGTGCGCAGAGTACGGTCTACTAAGGCCCCCTAAAATTGCGGGACGCAGCTTACCATACCAGGAAAGGCGTTCCGAAAAACTGCCGAGTTTCTGTTTTCTAAATCATACTCGAATTTGAAGATTTACTACAGCTAATGCCATTACTGATAATTCACATCAATACCATCATTGACATTGATAAGTGCATAATTAAGGAGGCGTCAAGCTGTTTGTGGGCCGCTCAAACTAAATAAGTGAATCACCTGAGTAGGCATAAAGCAACGCTGAACACGGATACGTTTTCAAGCGCAGTGTTATGAAACGTTCACTCTTACATGAGATGGAGTAAATGTTTGAAAAGCGCGCGGACATCATCACAAGACACGGATTCTCTTCCTATTACGCTGGCTGTGAACACTCTTATGTTCCTCATTCACGTCGTTTTTCTTTTCCGTTTAGAAAAGTGAAAAGCATGACAAAGGTCTCGGCGATGTGTGAACTCAAAACACACAATCGAATACATATTTAGGTTGCATAAGACTCCGTTTGATTTATTTTTTCTTCTCCGAAGTCTCCTTGGGCGCCTCCGGCGAAGCTTTCCTGGCCGCCCGAATGCGCCGTTTATTCAATCGCCAGGTGTTCTAGACTCCAAGTAACAACGAATGGAATTCAAAGATAGGCACCGACAATCTTTTTTTTTTTTTCTTAGTTTTTACTACTTCGGCCTGCCCAGTTGATCAGGACGCAGAAAGCTCCACTGTACTAAAATCTACCTGCCTGCCCCCCCCCCCCCCCCTCCTATATAAAGGCATAACGTGAAAGAGCATCAATATCGAGTCCAGTGAGATTTGGACTCAGAAATAATGCACTCTAACAAAGTTAAATTTCCCCGTTGGGCACGCAAACACCCAATCACGGATAAACATAGACAAGTCTCGACGAATCACGAATGTTATAATCAGATTAGGCCTCAAAAGTGCAATATGCGCGGAAACAATGAGTAAACGAAAAATCGTGCTCAGTATCCCAACGTATATTGCATCTTTCTTGTCTAATCGTAATAAAAGCTCCGTCATTCGCTCAGATCGTTCTATTGCTCGTCGTAGTTGGTTGCCTCCTGTTCTGCAGAAAAGTGAACACAGGCTGTTTTTAGAGTGTGACGTCGTGCTTGAAAAAGTCAGCTGGATTTGGCGCAAAACACAGAAAGTGTTTAAGGGCTGCGATCACGGAGAAAAATATTATAAGACGCTAGAAAAATCGTAAAATGCCCGCCAAATCTAGCGGACTTAGGTTCCGCGAAATTCGGCGTTACGGAAATGCGTAACGGCAATACTAAACTTCACGAGCGAGTGATCCTCCACTACATGCTGGGCACGGTGGTTACGTGGTGTCATTAGTATGATGTGGTCACATGACGTTAAATCACGTGACACCAATTATTTGGGCACTCAGGTGACATGACAACGCCAGGCGACATGATGACGTCACGTGATGAACGGACCATCATACGTATATTACGTACGACTTATGTCGACCTCTGCGAAGCTGCCATTGCATCTAGGAACAAAACCACTTTGTTTACTATCTATAGTCTAAGGATTCCTGTATATCTAATCCTTTTTTTTTTCTAAAAAAAATCAGACTGTGTTTGTTTTTTCTAATTTTCTTTTAGCAGAAGTTTGGGATTCTTTGGATATCTTATTTTCAGCGCGACAAAATTTTGAGCTTATCGAGTTTTCACCATCTAGCAATTTTACGCTTGTACGCAGTTCCATTTTGATTATCCCTGCGCCTTTTGTCGCTTGTCATGCCTTTTTTGAGGGAACGACCTAGATAGTCAACAGAATTGTGCAAATTCATAGAAGCGTCCGTATAAAAAACAAGAAAAAAACAAAAACAGAATAATAGATCATTTGTCAGAAATACGCCTATAATTTATTGAACACTCAGGTATTTTCATGCGAGTTATTTTAAAATGGATATCCCGATTAATTTTCCCATGTTCAGCGCTATACATGGCAAATATTTTTATTAGCTGCACTAACTTACTTGAAGCAATGGATGCACACAATATTGTCATCGCTGCGAGCGACTTTACAATTTGGTCATTCCTTGGTGACTTATATGGGCAAACTTTGCTTCCTGTCCGTGGAGCGGAAGTACTGAAAACACCAAACTAAATGTAATTGTCCATCGTTACCGCGTACGACAAGTGTAATATATATTAAAAACAATAAGGATAGGTGAATAATCGTCTAGGAAATGGACACCTACGGAACAAAGAGAGAAAGGCGTTCGGGGACCGGAAGGAAAGAGGAGACAACTTTGAATTCAGTTTAGAAAACTAACAAAAATACAAAACTAAAAAAAAAACAGACTAAGGGACGCAAAAAGTAAACAAACACAACACCGTCTCTCTTTTTTTTTTTTTTCTGACGGTGTTCTGTTTGTCTTATTTTGTGTCCCCTCATCAATGGAGGTTTTCAGTATGTTTGCCCACTAGCTCGGTTTTCAATCACCCTTATTTTTATGATACAAGGAACCTGCTAAACCCAACAATAAGAAAAAAAATCATTCCTTGTTACGTTAAAGCGAATAAAAGATAAAGGGATCGCAAGAAGATCTTATGATCCAGGGGAAAATGAGAAATCAAATCATCAGGTGGATTATTTGGTGCCACATATTCGAATAAACAGAGCGAAAAAGAAAAGGACTAGCAGGAGGAGAAGAGATTATATATACCGGCTGAGAGGATTACGTTTGGCATTCTCCAAATTCGGTGTTAATGGGGTAAATCAAAATCCTTTTTTTTAAATACCGGCAAGTGGTTTAAGCTGGCAGTAGGTTTTCTTCAGATTTATCTAACCTGCAGGGCTTCACGTATAAATATCTTAAGTGTAGCCCTGTGGGCAATCATGTAGTTCGCGTATTCAGTTATGAAAGAGGAAAAAAGCAAGACATTCTAGCAAGTAAGAAAATGGCAGTGACAGTTAGTTACCTTTAAAGTCCTATATAGGGTTCCGTGTTTTTGAATAGGCCCGAGAAACTCCGAAAAACATCGGCCGGTAAAATTTTGGCCATTTGGGATTGAACCGATATACTCGGAATTTTAGTGCGCCAATCAGTTACAATCCGTTACAACTGAGCGATTACTTGTAACCTGTACTTAAAGTAATTTTGTAATCGCCACGTTACTTTTTGCAGCAGTAATTTCTAATAAAAGTTTGTTACAATATTGGTAACGGATTACTTTGTTACTGGTTACTTAAAAAAAAAATATGAACATAATACAGAAATTGGAGCAATATCAACGAGCAATTCAGCAGCAAAAATCAAAACAAATTAGTCGTTAGTTGTTTATACAGCAGGAGTTTAGTCTGCCAGAACATGGCGACATTGTTACCCTCAGTAGATGAGCAATTTAGTCAGTGCAGTACGACTGCCAGCCTGGGGTCTTCAACGTGCACCACGCAATAGTGATACACGACCGCACGCGGTACAAATCAGCAGCATAAAGATAGCAAGTTCAAGAAAAAAAAACATCCTGAAGAGAAGAATAACAAAGAAGGGAGGACACCGTTTTTGTATGAACCACTAGAATACAAATAGGGGGAAAAAAAGAAAAAAAACAACAGAAACCACTATTGTGGGTTTTCAATGAATTGTGATAGCTGA
Source organism: Ixodes scapularis (assembly GCF_016920785.2). Lineage (NCBI taxonomy): Eukaryota > Metazoa > Arthropoda > Arachnida > Ixodida > Ixodidae > Ixodes > Ixodes scapularis. Next base: position 69,506,386 of record NW_024609839.1, on the reverse strand, counting down.
CGTCAGGATTACCTCCTTCTTTTGTTTCGAGGCCCGCTAAATTCAAATTCCCCGCATAATTTAGTGGAGACCCTGAATTTGTCTTGACGTCCCGTAACGTCAGGTCACATGACATCCGTTTCTCCGTCAAATCTAGCGTAGAAGCAGAGTTGGAGCATTGGTATCGTGACGTCAAACTTTTTGGTGCATAGGTATCGTGAAGTCAAACGTTCCACTAAATTTAGTGCGGAAACTGAATTGCTGCATAGATTGTCACGTAAATTTTTCAGCTAAACTTAGTGGGGAAACCGAATAGGTTCATAGGTTATGTGACGTCGATTTTTACGCTAAAATTAGCGGGGAACCTGAATAGCTCCCTAGGCCATGTGACGCCAGGTGTTTCGCTAAATTTAGCGGCGAACCCGAATTGGTGCATAGAGGTCATGTGACGTACATTTTTCGCGAAAGTTAGCGGGGAACATTAGAGGCCAGATACCCTGAAATCTGGGAAGAGTAGCTTAATAATGCTATCGGATTAAAACAAACATCAAGAAGACAGCGCCGAGTAGACGTTCTCTTCTTCATCTGCTAGCTGAGGCAGACGCTGCTACTGAGCATGCGCGCCGCTAGCTTTGCTTGCAGAATTCCAGGGATCATTTCCGGTTACCGTAAGCTAGCGGGATGACGGGTGTGGTTGCAACTTCCGCTGCTTTGTCAGCTTACAGGTGAACGAAGTGCACCTACGTTCTTTATCTTAAAGGGATACTACACCGACATTTCGGCGCTTATTTCTTGGTCTATACGTGTTCAAGGGAGCAGTATCACATCGGACACCCGAATCTCGTAAAAAAGACACGATCAGGAATTCTAAAACGAATTAAACGAGTGACAAATGGCACCTGGTGGATGTCGCTAAAGTCTTGTTTGTAATGTCCATCTAGGAACATTGACAGGTAGTGACGATGCCTGTCTCACTTCGAACTATAGCCTCCCTGATGCCACATGCGCGCAAGCATGACCACCGTGCGGGTGGACATAGCTTTGGCAAGCACGTAATTGCACGCCGACACCATGTGTTCGATTGCGCTGTTCGTTTCTCGCCAAAACAACAACAACAACAAGCGGCTTTGTGATGGCAATGTGCAAATATGTAATTATGCAACATGGACCTATAGGTCCATATTGCACGTAAATTTTACGTGGTTATCCCGTGGGTAAAAATCACGTGGTTTCACTTGCAGGCGCGGAGGGGAAAAAAGTTTGTTTTAGATTCTATAACTCAAGCAACAAAAGAAAAAATAAAACTAGCTTTGGGTGTGAATTGTTGCCAATCAAGGCGTCACCCGTGGAAACAGACCATTTTTCAGAACTGTCCTGTCTGCGCAGACGCACAAAAGCGTTTTCGTGCACGGCGTCCGGGCAGGTTAACAAATTCGAGAGGATATGTTACCCGTAGTTGCATGCTATATTTCACGCTTAGCTTCAATCGAGTCATAAACACTCGTGTGGCTTCACTTGAGACATGAACAAAAGTTTTATTGCATGTATAACTTTTAAAAAAAGTGTTTTTTTAATAAAAAAAATGAGACCTGGGGTCCCGATAAACATTAGGTCTACTGCTGGGGTGTAGCAGAAATTGCGCTTGTTTAAAGCATAAACACAAAATGTTTTGCCTTTTTCGGTATCAGTTTGCAAGTTCTTGCTGGTTATTAGCCCCGAGAGCGAACACAAGCGTCGCTACGGTCGCCGCGCCCTGGTTGGGTGAGGCGTACCGTGACGTCAGGGGGAGGACTCCGCTCCGCGATCTCGCATCGGCTCGCTTCCCAGCGCCGGTTTCCTGGTTTGGCGTTGTGTGCCGCAAGCTCTTCGAGGAGTTGGACTTCATTTATCCGGTGTACAAGACGTTGAGTTAGGCCGATATTGACGTGCTTCCGTACATTTTATAAGTTTGCTTGTCCCTTTTACTTTTAAAATTGGGTTACAAATCCCGAAAGCAATCAGCGGAGGCCATTCCGCCGATGAACCTCCCCGTCCGTCCACACGACGCAAGGCAATCTTGCGAGGGGTCGGTCAAGCGGCGGCGCAAGTGTTTCAGAAGCTGGAATTCTGTTCCCTGCATGCTCATGATTTAGGACTATATTACATCCCGCTTTCAAGGCATTTGAAGTGGCATTTATATCATAGGCCATTGGGTGGTAGGCAAATTAGCTCGTGACCCCGACTCTGCGCTGCCACTCTGAATGCGCTGGTTCGCAGATGTTTTAAAGGCCCTGTGTCTGATTATCTTTGAATTGCTCGTGGAACAGGGTTGTTTTACATAAATGTAGCTTCTTCGTGAATCAATTATATAGTTCATACACGTATGCAGGCATATTTCTTAAAATATGCACAATTACTGGAAATTTGTTTGTATGGTAGCAGCAAAAACGGCCGAATTGTTCCCAGTTACCTGTATGATATGTATTGAACTGCCCAAAATATGTACAGCAATAGTGCCGTAATTTGGAATGTTTATACTTTTTTCCTGACATTCTTTATTCCAGTCCTGGGTATTCGGAAAATGCACCGTTTAGTCTGAATTGTCATTTTCAATTAAAAGAGACACTGCTGCAGGTCCCCAAAAGCTTCCTCAGCCTCCAAACTTCCTACAGCTGGACTCTCTGACAACAGAGAAAAACAGGAGTAAAAGCAAGCATTCGAACGTGTGTTCAGTGGTAGATGCAGCACAGCAGAAAATGGGGAACCTGTGAAGGGCGACAGTCTGCGTAAGAACAACTTCTGGTATTTTAGCTTCAGGACATTTCGATTTAAGTAAATAATCAGTTTTAGGGCTTAAGGGACTAATAACGAGCTAGACACCTTCGCTTAGGTTTGTTATACATTACTTGAGGGTTGATATAAACAAGTCCACAGATACCACCCGTGTAGTCCATTGAAATACTATCCGGGTGCAGCAAAGGTCAAATGCGAGCAATGTATAAAATAAATGTTCCTTGTTTTTTTTACTCTGCCCCGGCACTTCGGCTGTCTTACTTCTGATTCACTCCCATGGCCCAGACTGTATTTAGAATGTTGATCGAGCCGCAGGCAGCTTTTCTGCTTCGGCGATCTTGTTTAAAAACACAGATACAAAAAAAAAAGAATAATATACATAACCTGCCAATTCATTCAGACCATCAGCAGCATTTATTGTGCGAGATGTAAATCTATAGTGATGCTCCTGAAATTGTGGCCATACTTTATTTTCATATACCAGCTGTGATTCATGCGTTGCCTGCCCTGTCAACCATGCTTAAAATGTTGCTTGAAGTTTCGCCTGTAACTACAGGCCATACCTCAATAAAAGCACTTATAAAATTTACACTTCCTACGAAAAACACGCCCAAAAAAAAATTAAATAGAAACGAGCGCGCCGACAGCTAGCGTCGTCCCAGCCTCCACAAGGCGAGCGGGGCGAGTCGGGGAGAAATTCTCTCCTCGCCGTGACGTCACCCCGCTTCGCCGTAAGGGGGCGCCACGCGAACTTCTCGGGGCTAATTGTTCACCAGCAAGAACCTAACAATCACATGCTGCTGATTTTAGGGTGGTGTTTCACCATTAAAACTACCTTTACGTCATATTTTTTGCCATTTTATGGAGTCTTTTTTTAGGTATCCCTATAGCCGTGCTTATTTTTACGTGAAAAGTTATCGACACACTAATGTCAATTGTAGCTCATATGCTTTTGTGGATTGGGTTTTGTAGGGGTCTACACTTACATTGCGATTTTCTCATGTACCTGGTGCTTTATTGTTGCACTCCTATTCCCTGTTTAGAATAATTGTATTGATATATAAAAATGCATTAAAAAGGACTCGTACGAACCGTCTGCTCACACGCGCTCATTAAAGAACTGACGTCACCAAGAGTGCAAGAAAAATCACTATTGTTTAAAATGAAAACAAAAATGAGGATAGTAACAAAAAATATACTTGTTGTGAACTATTTTGGGCAGTGCCAGGTTTGTCTTTGTTATGAAAGCCTGGAATCTGCGAATAGACTCGGCATGGGTTCAGGCTAAAATATAAATATACATAAAACGACGACTGAATGTCCGAAGTTTGCGGATGTTAATTCATCTTTCGATCGACGCCGATTTGTATAAGAGCTCAACTATAATTTATTCCATCAATATTTCTTGCTGTCCGGAAGAGTCGAAACATATGGATCCTTGATTTAAAAATTAATCCGAAATGGGTACCAAGTATTGAGCGCGAAATCGACGCGTGCGCGTGACAAATTCTGTACCGCGTTCGAATGTCGTGGCTTGCGGCGCCTTTTATTTCGCAAAGATGTTCCACAGCAACACTACGGAGTCAATCTAAAAAAAAAATAGATTAAAGCATTTTTGGATCCAGAAAAGAGGCAAAACCCAACAAAATATCGATTGAACTAAGGAACACACCAAACTTCGCTGAGATGTTGCCCTTTAAAAACCTGAGGATTTTTTAACTTTATTTCCTTAAATACTTCCTTCGGAGGTATTACATAAGGGGAGGGCTACAGTAAACAAATACATAAATGCCACATATCGTAATTTTTGAAGGTAATGAGCAACATTGTTGCAGGAATGTTGATGGGCAGTTGATGGCAGCAATCTGGTGGGAAAGGCCATTCTATTAAAAAGATGTTTGGGGTCAAAATAAGGACAAAGAGGTAGCGGTACGGGTTCTTGGGCGAGAGACTTGCAATAGCTGCGCGGTGCGTTGGGATTTGCGTGCAGGAGGTAAAATATAGGGTGCATGAGCGGGCGAAGAATGCAGAACTTCTGAAAAAACAGACTGTTTATGCGGCGACGACAACAAAGGTTTGTTAGATTTTATTCAGCTTTCAGCGATGAAATGCTAACATCCGAAGTATGGATGAATGAATCTAGTGGCGGGATATCGAACTGCTTTGAGATTGTTAATGAGATAACCTTGATGCCGACTCCAGATGGTGCATGTAGATTCTAACTTTGATCTCAAGAGTGATTTGTACGTTAGTAATTAGACGCGTTGAAGAACGCGCCGTAGTTAACGCTTCAGGAATCCTGGTGTCCTGTTTGCAGATGCGATTATGTGAGTGATACGCGAACGCCATCATAGATCGGTGCAAAGGGTGACACCAAGATATTTGTTTGAGTCCACTAATTCAAGGAAATTTGAGCGATAACATAAGGAAAGACAGGGGTGTTACGGTGGCGGTGCAAAAAGATTACTTTACACTACTTTACATTTATTAGGGTTAAGTTCCATTAGCCAACGGTTGCACCATAGCCGAATGTTGTTAATATTGTTAATATTTGACCCCATGTCAAATATTACGATCTTATTCTGTCTATATATTTAATAAACTGGCCAGCAAACTTTCAAATCAGCCAAGGCGCCGAAATCTGCCAACTCCAGCGTGCGACGTGAGGCGCAATCGTCAGCGCAGTCAATGCGACGGAGTTGGAGCGGCCAACGTTGAGCCACTGCGTCAGAGGCATGACTACGTCATTCTCATGTTTTGTTTGTTGTTACTTCTCAGAGTGAAATTGAACGATGACGTCATGAGTTTCTCCTCCCGGGGCTGGCTGAACGGCGTCCACGTGATCACCGTAACGTGGATGCGCTAGTTTTTGCGCTGCCCTGTGCCCTTATCGGTCTGTTTCTCCGCTCCCCCTATCCTCTGTCGTCTTCTCCCCTTCCCCCTCTCCCCCGGGCCATCACCATCCACGCCATGTGAAGCGACCTGCCCGCGTCGCGTGTGCTGTCCCTCGACCCCACGAACGTCGCAAGACCACGTGTTTCGACGTGACGTGGCCATGACTCTGATGGCACGAGACCAATGTTGCCTGACGCAACCGAAGTTTCGGTTTCGGTATCAGCCGATGTTTAAATTAAGATTACACAAATAATATTCCACATTTCGCGAATCCGAGGACGTAGAGCTGTTTAGTAGTGCTTTGTGAAATGGAATCACATGTAAGCCTAAATTTTTCGGAATTGAGCGGAGTTGCCCTTTAAGAATCCCGTGCTGGGACAAACCCTTGCTGGGACAAAAGTTTATGATTTGAGAATAATTTATATGTTCCATGATTTTAAAAGGCACGCTTGAAAGAAAAATGGGACGATAGTTCAATTGGAATTTTTTTTTACCTGATATGTATATTAGAACATCCTTTCATATTTTCTAGTCAGCTGGGATGATACCTGAATAGTAACTAAAAAACAGTAAAAACAAGTAAATTGCCGAAATGTGCTTATGCTCTTAAGAAATTTTGAATTAATTTCATTGGCACCGGTTGACGATGAAGATTTCATATTTTAGATTATAGATCAAATGCCGTCGGCTATAAATGTGATGGGCATCATTGCGGACTGTATAATAAAAGGACGCAAAGGAAATTGAAATTTCGGCTCTTTAGTAAAAACATATAAGAATGAACTATTAAATATGTTAGTACACTCAAAGTCGCTGACAACCTCTCCTAAATCGCTGCTGTGGATTACCATGTACGTCTGTTGAGTCAGTGTTTGTTACTTGCCAGAATTTCCTGTGGTTTATGGTTAGAGTATTAGGCAGTTGAAAATAAAAAGAGATAAATTTGCATTTTGAATTGCAGTTAGATATTATTCTCCTGTAGAGTAGAGTTTTTCCTACGCACAAAGGCTCGCTCGTAGCTTTGCTTCACGAAAAAGACGCTTTTTTTCTAGTATTTTCTAAGTTTTGGTGAACCATGGTTTTGGCGATTGGCGCGGGAACTAATTTTGGGAATGTACTTATTAGTTAGTTCATTTTGTCTTTTAAAAAGAGCTAGTTTTTATAAATAGATCGGTTATGAAAGGTCCTTTCGAAAGATGGAAATCATCTGTACAATTCTGCATTTATCGCTTCTCAATTTCTTTTGTCGTACAAGCGAATTATTTTCTTGTAGGTCTGACGTGTCGATGCGGTTAACACAAAGCTGACATAATTAATTTATGGCCGCAAATTTCTTGGAGGTAAATAATGGAAGACCGGCTCTCCGAATTGCTGGTTAGTATTAAATCTAGAATGTTTGCACCATCGCGTGCTAAGTGCGTGGGTTCTGATAACAATTAATTAAGTTGAAGTTCAAACCCGTTTTATTGAATTCCCTTGCTTCTGTGTGGCTTACAATTAAGGGTGTCGGGTTAGTCCAATCAGTAGTCGGTAAATTGAAGTCCACAAAACTGAGGTTGTGTGCGTTATGGTGATCGCTCGTAAGTTGGTTTAAGATATCATTATGTTCATATCAAAAATCGAAATAATAATGAAGTAGCGGAGACAACTAGTACTGATTGGGGGTAGCACGACGTATTAGCCATAACAGTTCAAGATCGGACGTAATGTTGATGACAGAGCACGAAGGTTGTTCGCTGAGGGCCAATGAGAGCTCCTCCTCCTCGTGCTCTTTTATAATCGCTACGATAAGGATGTCAATTTCGCAAGTAATACAAGACTTCAGCATCTTTGATATACTTAGTCAATCATGTTTCGGTTAGTATCAGTAAATTACTACCCGACGACAATACAGTGGTTGATATGGTATTACGGTGCGGAAGAAAGCTGCGTATGTTAGTAAATATTGCAGAGAAAAAATATTTGCTCGAAGGGGAAGACATGGGCATTTTTTGCGACTTGATGACGAGGCACTTGCTACGGAAGTTCTTTGTCGGTGTGTGAGGACTCATCAAAGATTAACATTTCGAGCTCATTACCTTTGGTTTAATGCGCAATGAATATGGTACAAATTTTAGCGAACGTCATGATATGTTTCCTCATATTTTGAACTAGGCGAGAGTAGTTCTCGTTGATGCTGTAATTGGTGCCTTTAATTTTCCGCCATTGGTAAAGATATTTTGTTTTATTTCGGAAAAAATAAATTTCACAATAATTGGGCGGCAAAGGTCAGGTCTATGACATCTAAGACGATGGTCACATTCTGTATCCTTAGGGTCGATGGTAATATTCAAGAGTTCGGAGCAGTGACGAAGGACTCGTTGTTCTGAATAGGCAGAAGTTTCAGATGGTGAGGGATTAGGAAGGTCATAAAATAATTTGCTGCATCGTCAGCGATTCTCGCCATCGCCCACACGGGCCTCCAGTTCACAGATTTGACGAGCTGTATGGGTGGTGTCAGTGCGAGCAGTTTCAAGGTTCGTTCGAAACGCTACAAGGTTTTGGTAGGGACCCTGTAGTTCAGTCATTCTTTTACTTAAGTCAAATATGGTTCTGTCTATCGTTTGAAGTCGACTTGTAAGGACTTAAATTTCAGAAATTAGTTAGGTCTAACCAGCTATCAAGTTTTGCAATTCTGCAAGCAAAGCCTCAGGATTGCTTTTCACATCACCTGTCAACAAAAGCCAAGAATGAATGACCGTAACACATTCCACAGACGTGGCAATGCAATACTGCGGGCTCGGCAGCTGCAACAAGAAGTAGTTGCTAGCCACCGATCCCACCTTTCAAAACCTACCCACAATACCTGAACCAGGAAGATATCCTCCCCTTGCCATGGCGACCGAAATTGGTCAGAATACCGTGAATGCAAAAACTCAACTCTGATGTCACGACACTGCCGTGGTGCTGCTCTCGGCAATGCGCAAGCGCGCACGCTTCACGTCACGGGAATCAGGCTTCCGCCTCCGCGCACCGCCCACACCTGGTGAGAGCATAGGCTGACTTGCTTGTAAGGGGTGTGTTAATCTACAGAGGCAAATCCTTTGCACAGATCGAACACGAGTGCTTTGTCGGCGTTCGGCTGATATTCATGTTTCATCACTGTGTACAGGAGTATCGGCCCAACGCTGTCCAAACACTCGTGTCAAATCCGTGGCCCACGTTGGCCTCTTTAGGTGGCGTTCAAGGCACAGTCATTACACATTGCTTTCGGGAGGTGCCATAACTGAACCATCTGGAGCGCAAGTTGGTCTGGTTCTCGCACGGGGCTTGCAATGACGTTCCGAACGCCGAACTCTGATCGGCTGATTGAAACAAAATATATAGTGGGTAGAATATATATTTTGTTCTACTCATCATCCTTACAATCAAAGCCAATCAGAAGTCCGCGTCGTTCTCACGCCACCGGAACTCTTGTGCAAAAAGCAGACGACTTGATCTCCGTATTTTGTCCGAGCTGAATGCCAAGTGTCTGTCGACGCATTGATTGAACGAAAGTCCCAGCACACCGTTGACCCAGCTGTTGCGACCAGTCAGCTCTGTTGTTTGGTCGTATTGTATTGTCTTAAAAGTTCGAGTTTGCTGGCTTTCTTTTCTATGGTCGCCGAAAAAGAAGGAAAGGTAGAAAATGCGCTAGGACTCGGCGTCGATTAATCTTTTTAACCCGTTGAATCGCCACCTTTTGATCGATAAATTAATCGATTCCTTGGTCCCGTTTATTTCCATGCATAACATGTTCAGAACGCCAAAGTTAGTTCTCGTTTGTTGCACTGCGATAAACGGCGCATTATACAATTACGATTATGAATTATCATCGATGTGTGGTTGAGGTCAGCTCAAAAAGACTGACACATAATGATTCTTACTTCTGCTGCATGATGCAAAAGTTCGCTGTGTTCTCCCGCAAAAGAGACCTCCTTTGATTGATTACAATAGTCTCTGCTGCGCTAAACGAACACTCGCGCGGCTTTGAGTTCGTCGGGACACGTTAAACGTTCTTCACTTGTCTGGAGTTACAAATCCCACCCCTGCTGTTTACTTTAGGTGAAAATTTTAATTAAGGTATGCCATCCATACAGGTATACCCGTCCACATCTGCGTGGCGAAAGTGTTTAAATTTTACTTTTTGTTCGTCAGATATTCATCGATTCACCAATAAAAAAAATTAATCGCTTTTAATTCATTAGTGCATTAATCGGTAGTTAATCGATCAATCGATCAATCGATCGATCAAGACAAGCCCAATGAGGCTTTGGCAGGTCTGTAATTGTTTGTGTACTTTACATGCAATAAAAATTATTATTATTATTATTATTATTAATTGCCCAGCACAATAATGTATTGTTATGTTTATGCTTCTTGTTTCGTGATCGTGATTTGGTGTTCTGGTCAGCGAATACCTCAATCTCACTTGCTGCCGAAGAATAATTAGATGCCACGGAATCGCCTTGGCCGTGACAGACATTTTTAAATTGTTAAATGACAACACGTGGCGCTCAGTATGCTCGCCGAGATATACGCTGGGAAGTGAAAACAAGACGCACTTCTGGAGTGACGTCTTTTTTTTTATCTACCGAAGTTTTGTTTTGCAAACACCGAAACGTGTTCCGGCGCTCGAGGTTTAGCCATTGTAAAATTGCGTAGAATATAGATACATTCTAAAGATTACACACACAACTTCTTATTACCTGCCAAATATATATAACCGCCTAAAAAAAATTTATATATTTTTTAAGATTTACGCATTGTGCAGTAGACACTAAAATGAGCACAAAGCAGCGACTGTTGGTACAGGGGAAGGGCAACACGTAGTGCTGCGGTCGCACAAGCATAGCTGGAAGAAAATTGTCTGGGGCGAGCCAGCGTAGTAGAGCGTTGGATGTCGGCAGAGAGCAGCTGGTTCCAAAGAACGCTTTCAAATCGCCACTAGCCTGCCTCGGGCCTTCTCAGGCCGCGCATGACTGATCTTTTTTGCTTTTGTGTTGAAGTCAACGGTATGTTTTTATTCACCACAGTCCTCACCGAAGCGTGCTAGAAGATCAGGAGCCCGTAAAGCTGAAACTGAGATTGTGTTTTCTGGATTTGCTCGTTTTTGTACAAACCAAGAAGAAAACTAAAAGTGTTAAAACCAAATAATCTAAAAATCCTGAGACACGAGAAAAAGAAAACAAAAAAAGAAAATAATACAACGACATCTTGTGAGTTTTTTTTTTATTATTATTTTACAAGTAAGAAGCTCGTCAACAAAACATTGCATGGATGCTCGAATAAGGATTTAATTTTTGGACTCCCAAATATCTTACTGTTTTGATATTCAGCTACGAGATTGTACTTTGTTGTCACCAGGCCTATGCAAATAATAACGCATCATTTTTGAGACAAATTTCAAAAAATAGCATTTTTAAAGTAAACGCCATTAATTCTTTAAGATCATGACAGCAAGGGAATCAACTCAAACATGATTTTCGCTAATATTTTATTGATAGCGTGTGACTACACTGTTGTTAGATAAAGTTTCAAGGAATAATGCCTGTGAATATGTTTTTTTTTTAATTTTTATCTTTTTTTATGGATGAAAACGAATATTTGCATATATGTGAAAAGCACATTTTTCTGCCGGGGATAAAATTGCGCCTAAAACATACTGGAACTCATATATTACATACAATATAATATGCTAGCTTCGTAATAATAATTAAAAAAAAAACTTCAATCAACGTTCCCAATGCAGCGACACCGGCAAGTACGAGAAGGTTGCCTACAGTCTATGAAAAAAAGATGGTATTCAAAAGAAAAACGGCACCATTTGGTCCTCTCAACTCCATTTGCTCTCAGAAAGTGCATCTAGTTCGAGCTAGGTACTGTGCGCAAATTCTGAGAACTAGGTGCATTCGGGCGGGACGAACCGAGAGGCGTGCGCGAGCAAACGCAGCCGTTCGTCGGCCTAAGACCGGTTCATTTGTAAGTTTTTGTCCCCCAAACGCGCGGAAAAGATGTCGGCGTCTGCTGCATCGCCGATGGCGAGCGTTAGCGACGCTCTTACTGTTTCGAAACGCCGGAGAAGGTATCCACAGACAATTGTAGAATCGAATACTGTAGAAAATGGCAAGTTTCAGGTTTCGATCTAACTTCAAAACGATTGCAGCCTCTGTTCCAGCACGTCGTGGAAGCCAGCGCTGTTGCGAGCGCGGCCATAATTGATGCACTGACCATGCGGCTCTTGACCACTGTCCTGACGTCCTTCCCCTTTGCACTTTTTGGAACGTGCTTTGGAAGCGTTTATATTTTCTTTTTAGTTTAACCAAGATGAAAATAGTCACGTAGCACGTGCTAAAATCGTTTCTAATGACAAGAACGGTTAATTCTGTTTTGAGCGTATCTCTTAGGCGCCCGTTTACGGCTTGAGCAGTGTCGGAGTCGGCGCAACCGCGCGTTGCATTATGGGACGTTTCCAATAATGCAACACGCTCGTGACGTCACACTTGACGTCACGTGTGCGTCACATGTGGCGTCCCGAGGGTCACGAGTGACGTCACGAAAGTCATGAGTTACGTCACGAAGGTCATTCGTGAAGGTCATGAAGGTCACTCGTGAAGGCCACGACCTTCACAGCGAAGGTCACGTGAATCTCACGACCTTCGCGTGACCTTCATGAGGGTCACGAGGGACGTCACTAGGGTTACGAGTGACGTCACGAAGCTCACTCGTGAAGGTCAAAACGAAGGCCACAACCTTCACAGTGAAGGTCACGTGAAGTTCACGACCTTCACGAGTGACGTCACGAGGGAGGAGGGAGGGAGGGAGAGGGAGGAAAGAGGAGGATGGAAGAGGGGAGAGGCAGGGAAAGGAGAAAGTACGGAGGAGGAGGAGGGGCATTCCCTCTTGTCCGTACCCTCCCTTCCTCCTCCTGAAGAGCTGCGCTCTAATTTGGCATTACAGCGAATTGTAAACAACTCATTTTTTATTCTTTAATATATTTTTTCCTTCGTAAGAGACGACGCAGCTGCCACGGAGACGTGCATGCACAAAGCGGGTAATCTATGCGGGAAACGAGAACATGGCTGCTGGGAACCTATGGAAACCTGAATGATTGACTGTCGCAAATCATTAATGCGTGTACTGTTACTTCTTAGTAAGAGATATACTCCTTGGAATGTTTAGCAACCGTATTGAATAAACATATTGGTGCGAAAGCAGCACCATATTTGCAACATCGATCACGGACGAGATGGTCACTGATCAGACAACCTCCTTCAAATGATCATTATAAAAGGCGCACGGGTAGGCTTTGCGGGCGGCGTTTGGATTAACGTGTCGTCACGTGTGTGTTGTGCGTGACTGTCATCTGTGTTGTAATTTCTTGTTATGCTAAATGTGAAACGTATGTTCAAATCTAAAGTGCGAGCTGTTCAAATGCAAATGTAATCAGCATAGAAAAAAAGCGATCCCAGCGATACTAATTTTTTTGCCAATTTTGAAGTGGAAGTTTTCTAGCGCCACCTGGGTCTGTAAGGGCGCAATGTAGTAAGAAATAAGGTAAGGGCGTATCATTTAGTCCCAGTTTCCTAAACGCAAAAGTGCAAAAGTTACTCCGGGGGGTTCAACTTTGAGAGACTAACGGAAGGGCGCAAATGTTGTTCCCCTCCCCGTTAATCCTTCAGGGGACAAAGTGGCGGCAGCGCATTTGGCCCTCGGAGGGACTAAATACCGCTCCCCTTTTTCTTAGAGTGTAGTGTCCTCATGACATTGTAATAAATATTTAAACCCGTGCACATATATATAGCGTATTTTGTGTGTTTTATAATATTTGTGCATTGGCTCAGTTCTGACAAAAATGTCACAATGCGTTGTAGTTTCATAAAATTGAAATACACATGTTGTTTTCTTTTTGGACCCCCATGTCTCTGCTTCTTCTGATTTTCAAGCAATGGGTTTGTAGTTAGTTCTCACCAGCGCCGGAGCAGAGAGATGTTCAGACGCGCAACTAAAATAGCAGGTCGAATGCAGAAAGCGCTGCGCTGTGCCTTCGTTGAAATTAAATATGTTTCTTACTTTTAATCAGCACAAGAGGCTTCAAAGCTAAGGGTTATATTACATTTACATGTTTATTATATAAATCTTCGTAATTTAGGATGATCACAAATAGTAATCATAATGATTACGATGGATAATTCGGAGGACGAACATCGTTGAAGCTTTCTAGACAGACATCCAGTGCACACTTTTCAGCGGGATCGATGGCAAGAATTCGACCGTCCGAAGAGGTCGACTGTCCTTCAGCAAAAGTGATTCGGGATGGAGATTGCGCAGCGTCGCAAGAGTTTAGGCGCCGTCACAAGTGAGGGGTAAAGTGGTGAGAAATGGCTACAGCATGCAATGTACGACAAAGCTTTTCCAAACAGGAAATATGTGAAAGATTTCGGCACACGTACCGCGCTCAGCGATAAGCCAGCATATGCCACGTGACCTCATTTTATCAAACTCCCCTCCCCACTTCGGCGTGCAGGTTGGTTGGGCTGTTACATACTTGTTTAAAAGTCCGTGCGGTGTTTGCGTGGCCGGACTCGTGATTTTGTTCCCCATAGTTCTTGTGGCATGTGTTTGACATTAATTCCTCACTTTTATCTCGTTTTGTTCGGGCGAATTCACTCTATGCTTTATGGAAACATCGCATATCACTGTACTCCATTCACACGCAAGATCACAGGGCGGTGCAACCTACGCGCTTGCCGGATCAATCACACGCATCCTCTCCATCACCCGACTTCACCCTCAACGCGTAGGTACGGGCTGATGCGCGTTTACGTGGCGAAAAATTATATATAACTGAACAACGGTCACGTAATAGAAGAGTGGCTCAAAGTTCACCTGGACTTTTATCCGCAAGATATACCTGAACAAGCGAAACACAATGAAACTTGCTGAATAAGTTACGGTCATTCCTTTTCTATTTTTTTTAATATTCCAGTTCCAGCTTTAAAGGGATACTACAACAAAATTGCGGCTCTCATTTTTTGGTCTATATGTGTTCAAAGGAGCAGCATCACATCGAATATACCAATATCTTGTTAAAAAAGTCACGAAAAGGAATTTTAAAGCAAATTAAACGATTAGCAAAGAGCACCTGGTGAATGTCGCTAACGCCTCGCTTGTAATGCCCTTCTAGGAACCTTGAAAGCTAGTGACGGAGATTGTCTCGCCTCCGGCCACGACGAGAGTAGGGGGGCAGGGGGAACTCCCCTCTTCCCGAGAATGCCTTCTGCGTGTCGCAGAAGTCGCTATTGTCCCCCTACAAGATTGCAGAAGATTAACCCGTCACTCAAAATCGGTACAAAAGCTGCCGCTTCGGTGGCTGGAACGACTAGGCCATCCTCTCGACGTCAGCCTCGCCGTAGCTTTGCTCGTCCTGAGGCGACCTACGTCACGATTACGTTGGATGTCACGTGGTCTCCGCTGGGCCTTCTCCGAGCGCTTGCCAGAGTGGGCCGTTTATAACGAAAAATACAGCCACCAGGCTCAAAATACAAACGTGCGAATGTCATTTACGGATGTTGTGGATCATATTCAACCTATACTTGAACACGACGGGAATATTTCAAATTTCGTTGAAGTATCCCTTCAATGGTGACGAGTAATGCATTTGTAGCTGTGGACATGCGGTGCGTAATACTATTTCTGATAAAAGTAAACATTGAACCAGCTAAAATTTTCAGAAATTTGCAATCACAGTATGGAGACCAAACATTACCACGGACAAGGGTAAAGAAATGCTGTCAACAGCTTGGCAAAGGACGACAGCCGGTGTTGAAAAAGGAAGCAGAGGGAAGCGTCCGTTCGACCGTAGCCACGCAGTCCCGTTAATTTTATGCCTCCGCCCCCCCCCCCCCCAAAAAAAAAAAAGAAAAAAAAAGAAAAAAAAAACAGGAACAAGGTGCTGAAAGAAAAAAGAAACAATAGCAGCCGTGCATGAGCGAGCACAATAGAATAAGCCTTTTTACAGGATGCTAAATTCTCCAGAACGATTATTTATTATCCTGTGCACACCCTTTCGAAAATATGATGTTGCTTAGTGCTTTTTTAACTTTTCTATTTTCTCTGTAAGGATAAAAGTTTCCCTCAACCTTGAACAGCCCTGGCAGCTCCCGTTACACCGTTAGCTTATAAATAAACAAAGTATGCAGGCTTTCTATCTTTTTTAGAATATACAGATTTGTTTATACACGCCGAGAGAGTAAACACTAATCCGGTCTGCGCCGCTGACTTACACGCCAAAGCGGGTATAATATACATGCATAATTAATCGTCATGCCGTCCGATAATTACTTGAAGTTTTATAGTTTGATTTTAATTTCGTGAAAATCAGACGGTTTGAAATCAATTTGTTTAGCGTCATCGAAAACCACAAAAGGAGTAAAAAATAAAAAAAAATTATTTGGACGGCACAGGAAGCGCTATATTGTGCGCTAAGAAATCACTCATGCAACATGCCCAAAACTGGCGGGGCGAAAATGTGGATGGTGTACCACCGCACGCTCATCCTCTGAGTTCTCGAAACGCCAGGCATTGAGCACGTTTACTACGACTGGCACCCTTACAGCAACGCCAGGTTCCCTACACGCTCGTAATTTGTACAAATTTTGTAAATCTGATGGTCTTAAATGACGCTCAGCACGTTTCTAATTGAAACCCCATGTGTTCATTTTCACTGCTTAAAAGCTAATAATAATTTAAAAAAAAACAGTAGTTTATTTTCCGACTCATGGTGATGATTAAATATTAGATTTTCATTAATCAAACGGCGAATACAAATGCACTATTCAATTTTCCGATCTGATACCGCGGAATGACGCCGTACAGTGAAAGACATGTCTGACACCGCTGCCCAGAGTGACGTATGTGGAACGTGTTATGCTCGCTTCTATGAGAAACACCACTATCTAATCTACTCGTCTGGTGGCAACCGGCGCTTCCACTGCGAATGTGTGAACATCGACCCGGAAGAATAGAACATCTTTATAGAAGGTGGTGCTGTTTCTTTTAAATGCAAAGACTTTACCCGAAAACGACGAAATTCGACAGGATGTGACATGGATACCCACCAAACCACCGGCGGAGTCCAACTCCGTCACCGCTGCCAGCCTATTAACTGTACGGCAAGTGTTCTCCCCCTGATGTTTTTCGGCTCTTCAGCACTATGACCGTCAAGATGGACGCACTCACCGCAAAGGAAAAGTGCCTAAGAATGGAAAACCGACAATTGCGCTCCTAGTTTACGTTGCTGAACAGGAGGATGCTCGATCGCCTTCCTACCATGGCTCCTCTCTGTTTATACTCAGCGGCACTGGCATCCTCGAAAGTTCCATCGGTTGTTCCCGACCCACCAGCAGCAAGTGTAATCTCCGGATTAAAACCTGCTTCTAACAAGCAAAATGCCAGCCACGGTGCTTCGGTGTGTATGGCTGCACTTTGTTTTTGGCCTGAAACGCCTGATGTGCAGGAGGATGACGGTTTCACCATGGTTGCGAGAAAGAAGCGAGATCCGCCGAAGCTTGGAATGGCCAAGTCATTCAAGGTGACCTCTTGTCCTCGTCAACCTGGCATTGTTTCTCTTGAGACTTCATCCCAGAACGACAGCGGATGACGTAAGAGATCTTGTCCAGTCCCATCTTGGCGGCAGGTCCCTAACCCACACGCAGCTACAAGCTAAATTTAACTCTTATGCGTCTTTTCATCTCGAATGTGACTACTCTTTGTTTCAGAGTTTAAACGTCCCTGAGGTGAGGCCTGAGGTGTGGCCTAAGGTGATTATTTTTCATCAGTTTTACGGCAAACTTCACAGGACCCGTTTATATGTACCTGAGACAGAACGCTTAGACGACCATGAATCTGTGCCCTGAGATTTTTTATCAGCATGCTCGTGGCTTAAGAACAAAAGCAGTGGAACTGATGATGAATATTCTTTCAACTGACATGGCTATAGTTTGTCTGAGAGAAACGTGGCTCTGTGACAGAATATCCAGTGTTGATTATTTTTCTCCAAACTATGTTGTTCACAGGAGAGATCGCGACTATGCAAACACCGGTCAGAAACTTGGAGGCGGGGTTTCGGTAGCTTAAGGCTGTGCTGTTCAGTCGCTTCAAAGAGCGGATATCGAAACCTATATGCTGAGTGCGTTTGGGTGGAAATTCTGGCCATGGTTTCCACTACTTAGTAGGAAACTATTATTTCCCCCCGCTTTCAAATGACGTCCCATTTATTGACCATTTTGAGATCCTCTGTAATACTGTTGATTTTTTTTTAAATACAGGCTACAACTATATAGAAATTTTAAACTTCCTGGTGTTGATTGGTCGACTGGTACGGGGTTGCATATGAATAGTGTTACTTCTAAGAAAGCGGAATGGTTATTTTCTTTTTCCTATTCCAATGGGTTTGCTCACTTTAACTTTTGAAAAACTATTGCTGATATTGGTGTTTGATTTATGCCTATCAAATGCACCGAAAGAGTATCTTGTTCTGGTTGTATTACCTTTGGCACCTGTTGACGCATATTATGATTCCATTGTAGTTCAGTTTTGTTGGTTTTGTAAGCCCCGTGCTAATCATCAGTTGTCATCGCTTTCTTATCGAAATGAAGACTATTACGGTTTCTACGATACTCTTGCTCAGCTTAATTGGTCCGATGTTTTATCCGACGAAAATTCTAATTTAGCAACTACTAAGTTGACTGCGGTAGTGTCTACTGCAATGAGCGAGTTTATTCCGCAACGAAAAGCACATAAATCTAAGTATCCTAGCTGGTTTCTAGAGAGCTAAATCGCCTATTTAGTGATAAGTCTCACTCTAATCAAATGTATAAGAAAACAGCACTAACCGTCTGGTACGATAAATTTAGTGTTTATCGTGCTCTGGTCAAAAACGTCTATAAAAAGGACGAACTATTGCAGTCTTCGAATGTTGAAAAATGTTTAACTAGAGAACCTCGGACGTTCTGGCGCTATGCTATAACCATATGCGCGACAATGCACAAAACTTATGCTTACGTGGATCAACTGGCTATTTTTCCTCGCCAATCGACATAGCTAATCGTTCCCCTGATTACTCTAGTTACTGATACTCTAGTTTGAGAACTGCCGGTGCATCAGAAAACATTAACGAAACAGACTTTTTATATGCTTTTATTGTCGACGTCTCAGAATATTCTTGAGGTGATGAAAGAATGAAAACTTGAGTTCTCGACGGGATTTGATGGTATACCAAATTTTAATATTAAGGCTTATTCTGATATTATTGCTCCTCTTTTTGAACACATATTTAACCTATCTCTTATGAAGGGTACTTTCCCTAATTTGTGGAAGTCTTCTATAGTCGCGCCCATATTCAAGGCCGGTGACCAGTCATTACTTAGTAACTATCATCCTGTTTCGTTGTGTGGTTTCACGAAGGTTTTCAAAATGGTTATGCACCAATAAGATCTCAAATTACATCGGTCAAAAAATTTGTCCTTTTCAGCATGGTTTTTGATAAAAATTTCATTGAAACAAATTTGTACTTTTTTCTTAATTTCTCTTTTCCGATAGACACAAACAGAGTCCTTTGACCGTGTAGATCATATATTACTCCTTTGCAAACTTTTTTTTCTGGAATGTGACCATAGCTTTGTGAATGATTCAGGAGCTACTTGAGTTTACGCAGTAATACTGTTCGTGTTGGCAACTCTTTTTCGAAGTGTTTTACATCAACTTCTTGTGTAACCCAAGGTTCGAGCCCCTGACCACTGTTGTTTCTGTTTGTAAACAATATAGTATCGTGCGTCAACTACTCGAATGCCCTTTTTGCTGAATACAGAAAACTCTCTTTAAATGTTAACGACTATACTGAGCGCACTTTATTGCAAACTGATAGTGGTGCAATTTCAGAGTGGTGTAGAAAAAACGCTTTGTCGTTAAATCCGGAAAAAAACTAAATTGATTTTTTTATTGAGAAAGCTGGATATTTTCTTTTACTTTATGTGCTTGAGGGAAATGTGATAGATCGTGTATCTCTGATTAGAGACCTTCGCGTCTGTATTTATAGCACTCTAATATTCACTGCGCACGTTTCTAAGATCGTTGAATCAGCGATAAGAAAGTTGGGAATGATCACTCGATTATTAAATCATTTTCACTTCACAATTATCTGTAGTGCGTCAGTTCTGTAGCCTTCTAAGCTCAGATTTGAATTTAGCCTTGAAAGGCTATAAACGAGGAGGCATGTTAGACATTATTTTTCTTCATAAGGTAGAGCGTGAAGCTGTTAAAACTGAAACTTTACTTATGAATATAGACCTTCATGAGCGCTCCACAGATAGTCGCCAATTTTTAATATTTTATTTTGCTGGAATTCATGAATAATCGTGATTCTCGTGTGCCAGGCTGCGTTTATTATTATATGCGATTGTGACGTAGACATTTTCTTGATTTATTTTAGTTTCTAGTCGACCTTGCAAAAGTGTATTTTATCCAATTAAGAGTTAGTGTAAGGTTTTATTTGATTTGCAAACTTGTATTTGTGTCCTTATAAATGTCTGTGTATTTTTGTGCATTTGTGTTTTTTAAATAGTGTTGCTGTGAACACTCACTGACAGTGCACAACACAAAAGGCGTTACAGCTGTTCGTTGGCACTAAAAATAAAACATTACTATTATTATTATTATTATTATTAATATTGTTGTGTGTAGTGTTGTTTTTCATGTTTCCTGAGTGCACCTGTACTAAGGCCGCAAGGTTGTTCCTGGGCACTTCAATAAAAACATTGATTGATTGGTTGATTGATTATTATTGTGTGCCAGCACTAAGACCGATTGGGACTTCCTAGCCACTATAATGAAGACTGATTCATTAACTGATTATTATTATAGTACGATAAAGTCCCTGTATACTGTCCCCTTCCTCTAAAATTCGCTTGAATGGAGTGATAATAATGTAGCTTTTGCAGTTTAAAAATTTTGTAAGAAGAAAAAAAAAAGAACACCATAGAGATGCTTGACTTTGCTCATTATTACCAGCGCAACATTCCTCTGACGTTAGGCAAAGAAAATAATTTTAGTCCGCGCCTGGATCACTTCAAGACAATGCTCGGTCAAATGTCAATTATGTTTCCGTAAAAAAGGCAATAAAAATGTACTTGTGCGAGCTGATTTTATTTAGAGGTTTGTATGTTAGATACGACTATAATTATTAGTAATTACATTTTGGATGGGTTAATGGCACAAATTCAGCTCAACGTGCCCATCAATGCACCTACAAGACAGTGTGAATATGGAGATTTTATTTTAAGCATACATATTTGACGCTATGCACCCAGACGTCTACAGTTCTTCTTTAACAATACTAGTAAACAACTAACACGCATACCGTAATATTATCCGGTCCTGGCCTTATTTAATGTATATTCCTTTGTAATCTTTGATTTCCTCGTTGCATCGCACGCCAATGAAGGCTGCTTTTTTGCCTGGGCTACAGACTTCACGTTATTATCTAATACGATATTTTTTAGTTATTGTACTCTTCATACTTCCCCTACTTTTTTTTTATTCATTTTTTTATAAGTATATTACACCCTATAAATCTTCCTTCTTAGGCCACGAATTTTTGCATTTAGGATCCTTTAAGCCCTCTTCAGCGTAGCGTCGTTGGAACTCACCAAAGCGCTTAAATCTTACTGGAGGTTGCAGAAACAAAATATTCGCTTCCCCATGCACCAGGACGAGTGCACAGCTAGATATTGTAAAAAAGATTACCTGCCTACTTATTTCATACGGGCATTTCAGAACATTGAAGGTTTCAAACTTGGGGGAGGTGTGCGTTTTTCGCTTGTGTCCGTTTAGCGGCTAAAGTTTGTAGAGCACTCCAATATATCTGCAGCGTCTACGTTTCAACAAAGCACTTGTGAAGGCCAATCGCTGCAACCTTTCGAATGAGTTCGGCCAACGAGCGGACTGATAATATGTCTTGACCCAAAGCTACAGTCGGCACCGTGGCACTTTTCACCACGCTCACCTCAAAAATAGTTAGTCAGAAAGACAAGGGCAAGTACAAGGCTGGGCAGGACAAGATGTAGAAGGCTGGACAGGACAAGACAGGAATATAGATATGGTGAAACGGGATTGTAAATGAACATGGCTCGTTGATGATCGCATACAGCGCAAGGTAGATTTGATTAAGATGCAAGGTACCGCGAAGCTGGTACATGCTGGGACGCCCTTAAGCCAGCAATGGTGATGCTACGTTGCCGCCAATGTAGTGTGTGTCGCGGCGGCGCGGTGCCGCGTACACCAATAGCGCGTACTCGTAAATTGCGGCGAGTCGTTGGAGGCGAAAGCAGACGAGTTGGAGCGTGCGCGTCCGGATAGATGTAGGATACGCCATGAGCCAAAGATTGCGACGCGTCGCCGGCTTCCAACAAAAGTGCCCTCGGCACGATCAAACGATGACGGCACTTTTTTTTTTTAAGCCAAGATATCCAGCACTTTACATGATCGAATGCTGCAGCGTCGCTTTATGATTCGTGCATGCATTATATGGTCGCGTCCTACTAAAGAGCTCGCTCCCTCTTACCGACAGAAGTAGGGCAATCGAAAACAAATATCATTGCTGGCAGGCGCAACACCTCCTAGATAAGAAAGCATAAGTGCTGAGCATTGCTGCGTCAATAAAGAAGACCACCGTATGCCAGAGATTGGACACGACTACGGTGCGAGCCTTCGGCTAGGAGCCGACTTCTCACTGATTTTACACAAGTTTCAGCCAAACGCTGACGCCGTAGTTGTGTCGAATCTGTGGCCTACGTTGGCCTTCTTTAATGACGCAGGAAACGTCAGCACTTAGGCTCTCGCCTCTAGGTGGTGTTCGGTCGCGACGAGATGTTTAATATTCTTGGTTGTTCGTTGGGAAAAAAAGCAAGGGAATCATTTTGCAGTAAGATGGTAACACGCATTCGGCGGTGTGTCCAAATAATGTTCTGCGAAAGCATGCTAATATGCTTCCCTTCATTATGGCGTTATTAATCCGCGTGATAGAGAACCGCCAGCCATGAAACCAGGACCCGATTCGCCCGATACACCCATCGTGCTCTAGACGATTTCATTCCAACGATAGCCTCCCCTGCGCTGGGATCCTTGTCTACGGGTTGCGCAGATTGTTTAAAATCTTGAGAGGTAAACCACCTCTGCAAAACATCAGCCGCCGGGCATGTACCCGCGGAACAGTAAATAGGCCTTTTTCGCCTGGGAGATACATACTGGAAGGGTGTACTGCAGGCCATCTTTCATTCTCCGACCAATCCCTCAGTAAATTATAAGCTCAACATTTCCAACAACGCTTTTTTCTTAATTGAGTTTGTTCTTTTTTATGCATGATTCCATGCTTGCAGTGCAAGCTCTTCTCCCTTCTGGCACAAAAGTGCACACTTTGGGGGCTAATCATTAGAAGCCTGAGTATACTGCTTGAAATGGAATAGCGCTTCGTGATTCATTGCCTTCATAGTGCTAGGAGGACACCAGCTGGAATACGCAAAGCCTGCACACTAGACTTTCGACGCCATCACAGAGATCTCGAGCGAAGACACAGATTAGATACGAGTGCTGCGTCAGCACTTGGTTGGGCCGCGTGCCATACCAACGGGTCGAACAACGCTCGCCATCGAGCTCGGGTCCAATTGCTGAGTTGACGCCAGACATGAACACGTTAGCCCCCAAAAAGTAACTAAATATCATTACTCGTTACTCGCTTAAAACGTTAATAAATACGTTACTCGATACCCATCCCCAAAAGGAAGGCGTAACTTTACCTCAAAAGTAGCGAGTTACTATTCTCGTCACTCTGACGACTGTGTACTCTGAAATAAACTACTTTTCGTTTCACGGTTTATTGTCTTCTTTCTAGTAGTCATCGCACTTCCAGCAGTAGCAAGGTTTCCTCAGTTATGTTTAATTGCTTCGAGGAGAGTACATATCCGGCGAGGCTGAAGCGTCCTTGTACTGACGCGCTCAAATGACCGGCAGTTTTGTGCTTCAGGAAAAACCGTTGAATCTGGGATTCCCCTCTCTCGTTTGTTCTCTCCTGCTAAAGTTCGAAGTTGACAATAAGTTCTCCGCCTTCCCGCGTTTGCAACCTCCGGATTTACCTTCGGTCTGTACACGATTTTAAAAGGTTCAACCAACGAACGTTACCGTTCTCTCTGGGTGAAAGACATTCCCAGCAGTAGAGTTTGACATACGTGTTCAGCGATAAACGTTGCTATACTGTCATACTGTTAAGTTATTTTTCGGGTTGCCCATCTGCCTTTGCCGCAGTAGACGAATACTCAGGTTACCATTAATACGAGGCTGTTTAAATGCAGTATTACGCCTTACTCCACAATTGATTTCTCCATTTATTTTACCCTCAAGGTACGGGAGCATTACAGAGCGGAGTGGGGAATAAAAATACAAAAAAAATGAAGCACAATAGAAACAAAGTAAAAACGCAAACAGCAGGGAAGTTGTAGTTAACTATATTACTACAAAAAAGAGTGCAGTCAACAATTGATGTTCGTGATATAGGTGTACGATTCCAATCATTGGAAGGTTTAGGAACCGAGGATGCCAAAAATGAATTGAATTGCACAACGCGGCATTGACTTTGTGACGATGATCAATGCTTGCGGAAACAAGCAATGGTGGTATTATTAGCAGAGCATTGAGATGAAGAACATGATGGTAGATCTTAATGACAAGGCAAATGCAAGAGGTTCTGCGACGATATGCGAAGCTTGGAAGTAGCAAGTTATTTTTCATTGATGTGACACTTGCAAAGCTATTATAATTGGCTGGTATCAAATGTGCGAACTTGTTTTGAACTGCCTCAACTGAGTCAGTGAGTTATTTAGTATAGGGATCCCAAATTGAAGCTGCACACTCGAGCGTAAATCGCGCAAGCGTTCTTCAGAGAAAAAGCTTTAGTGATAAACGAGCTATAGATAGAAGTTAGGTTCGAGATAGCCAAGCATTCGATTAGCATTGTTAATCACGTAATTAACATGCAGCTGACAGGAAGTATTGGCGCTTACGATCACGTCCAAATACATGTATGAATCTACATGCTGCAAAGGTGTGTGATAAAGGTTATAAGTAGCATAGAATTTAGCTTTATGTGTTACGAGCACCGTTTTGCATTTGTAATAATAAGCTGCATTGACAAGAGTTCTCACAACCGCAAAACCAAATCTAAATCATGTTTCAGCTCATGTGAGCCGGATCGCTGGATATAATGCGGTAAATGGCACATTCATCGGCAAAGTTTTTGATTGAAGAACAAACTCCAGTCTGCAAGTTATGACTATAAAGCAAAAAAGTAAGAAACGCTAGACGGACCCTTGAGGTACATCGAAACAGAGGGATCGAACGGTAAGTTAGAGCCATTACACCTTAGAAATCGAGAACGATTGGTAAAAAAAAAAAAAAAAAACTCCAATCAAAGACTTTAGAGTCAGTGTTCAGTTTACTTAGCTTAAGAAGCAAAACTTCATGTGACACCTTGTCGAAAGGTTTTGAAAAATCTAAGAAGATGCAGTCCAGCTGTAATTCCTGATTAAGGGCGATATGAGAATCGTTGGTGATAGAGAGAGGTTGTGCTTCACAAGGAAAAGTATTTCCTAAAACCATGCTATACTGGTGAAAAAAACAATTTGTTTCCAAAACCTTAGCGAGTTTTGTATAAATTACATGTTTAAATACTTTACAGTGAACACTGGTTTGTGAGATAGACCTATGATTAATGGGAGAGTGCTTTTTAGCAGACTTTTGGAAGGGATATGCGTTAACAATTTTCCATTCGTTAGGTAGAAATGTAGTGTGAAGTGATTGTTAAAGGATATGTTCAAGAATTAGAAAAGAGTACTGACTTGTAGCTTAGAGGAGTTTTGAGGTTATGTCATCTATTCCGGTTGCCAAACAGAGCTTCAGACCATTTAGGATTTTTAAATCTCAATCAGTACTAATCAGGACTGGATCCATTAACGGAAAAAAAGTCATAATGTTAGGTTGCAGTGGTATTGCTAGGCGTGTTGCAAAAGGACTTAATAAACGCTTCCTGAAACAGTGCACCACATAGTCACTCACCAATAAAATTTTCGTCCGGTGTTTTTAGTGAGATAATGGAAGGCTTGTCGCCGTGAGACATTACATTCCAAAACTGAAATCGGTGACTAGAAGATAGTGACTAAAAACATTAAGCTTTGCATTTTGAGCCGCAATTTTCGTGACTCTGAGCAGCAACTAAATAGTTCTGCTATCGAACAGAACACGATGTGAGCCTGGCGGCAATAAATAAGCGTTTCTTTTTGTTGGACAACGTGAGGAGCGCTCCGTTAAACCATGGAGAATTAAGAATTAAGCTTAGGGTTTTTAGTGGTGTGTATTTTTCAGTAAGTGAAATCAAATTTTCCTTAAAAAGCATCCAGTTGGTCTTGACAGAGCGCGCCCAGAATATGTAAAAAATGCATCCAAGAAATTGCCCAATTTAAAAATAATCGCATCGAAATTGACTTTGCTATAATCTCGAATAAGTTTCGTTTGATTTTTGACAGAACTTGACGGAACACGCATAGTAAACTGAAATTATAACTAGCCAGTGAGACTTGGAAGATAATTGATTGAACCGATCAAGTTTGGCGCAGCGATTAGGATAATATTTAAACTGTTAGTTATAGTAGCCGTTAACCTTGTTGACTTATGAACTAGCAATGGTTTGTTACTTATTTTATTACCGATGAACGGTATATTATCGGTGTTCGTCGATAAATGTACTGGAAGCCACTGAATTAGGAGCCCAAGTGCTCCGGATTACTAATAATTAGGTTTGCCTCCATCGGCACTTGCTCGGGGAATGTTTCCTTCTTTGCGTTTTTATTATGTGCCTTATACGCTTCTCCGTGTTGAGTCTTCGCTTTGAGCATCCCTGTTAAAACCAAGAGAAGTTTCATTCGACCTTAAATGTTGCCCAAGGCACTTAAATATGCTGGACGCTATCCTTCTAAATGACATGTTATTTATATTTTTATTTAAAATATATTGCGATAACTTGGCCAGCTGTTTCACCACGTTGGTCGGGCTGTTTTCTTTTCATGTTTTTACGGATCTACGGGTTTCCTCAACGTGTTTCTAAGCAAAAACGAATGTTCTAAAATTCCGTAAAATGCCGCGAAGCACTGGGTTTTACTTTACGATACCCGTTAAACTTCTAAATGGATACACAATTCGACTAAATGTCATTGCAGCCAACCAAGCTCTCCATATACGTGTAACAGCTTTGGCTGAGCGCAACAAAGTAGAATGGTTCACAAGCAAGCGTAAAATAAACACCATCCTGGGTGTCTGCCTTTTTAAGCGCCTGCAATATAGCTTGCTCGATATTCCTTGTTGATAAACAACGTTTGTTTTGAACTTAAAAAAAAATTGCCTCAATTGAGCTGTTTCACGCAAAAGATTTATGCTGAAGCTTTGTCTAGAGTGCAGTAGCTAGTTTAAATACAAGTTGAAGGCGAAAACAAATCTAGTGGAATTGTGTGAACTATCTTCACGATAAATCTCAGACCAGTAAAACTAAAATGCGCTTTCTATGTGGCCGCTACCACGAGGAATGTAATGCCACTCATTTTGAGACTCTTTGCACCCTTTCAGACATCTTTCGAGCTCTGCGCTGTGGGTCTGTCACAGTGCGTACCCTTTTCTGCGTCAATTATTTATAAAATCAACTAGCGCATGATTGCAATGCTACACCTATTCATAATTTTGCTGAAAATCAAATTCATAATTTGATTTTCACGTTAATATTATAGCTCTCGAGCAACTGCAGTTGGACGACACAATTTTTACACTTTCTCGGCCCTAGAAATGCTATTATTTTAATAAAAATACTAAAGTTGGGGTTGCGATTCTGCGGTGATTCGTTGAATACCACGTCGTAACACGATTGCATTTCAGCTTTTTATCTGCGAAGGCCGTATTCCGCTCAACAGATAAAAAACGAACTTTATCCCGGCTAAGTATGCACAAAATGTACGCACACCTTCAATCAAAATGCTCGCTGCTCCTAAACCTGGGCCGATTACACACTTCGCAAACGACAGTCAATGATTGTCTGACGAGGTGTGCGCTCTTCGAATCACTTGCTGGCCAACATTAACCTTCGCAAATTGATACCCTTTTTTTCTTGTTCTCAAAGCATTTTGCTCCCTCAGACGGCCCTGGATTGTCAAAGAACGAGCCCGCCTCACTTCTCCGTCCCTGGTCGAACGCTGCTCTCCTTACTTCCGACGTCTTATTAGCGGGACGAACCCCGCTGAGCATTCATGCGTCGACGCTTCGGAGTAGTTCCAGAGAGCGTCCGAATTCCACCATAGAGCAGAGTGAACTGCGACATGCGCCTATAGACCATTTTCATGGCAAGCGCCACCAGGTGGTGCTCCAGTCTTTGACGTCCCTGAGAACTTCCGGTTCATAGAATGAATGAGCAAAGCACACCTTAACTGCGCTGCTTAAAATTTTGGTCAAACGTTTAACCATCGATTCTCCAGGTGAACGCCAAAAGAACAATTAAGCGCGAGATCTCTTCAAATTGTTTTTAATAACCTTATAAACCAACTTGTCTCCTACAAGATGTTAAATTTTACAGCCGAAGGATCTTGTTAAATCTCCACCTTTTTTTGACCGTGTAGCATATATGCTTTCTAGCGCTGGTGACATAAGTATGCTCGACAGGCTTGCAAAGACGTAGTGTCCGGAAGTCGCTTAGAACGCAAGCGGCGCTTCATGTTTGTAGACTGTAAAGGGGTTTATACACCGGGACAACTATACGTATCACGCACGCGTAGTCCGACGCCGCAAATGCGGTGCTACCCGCGACCCGCACATGCACGTGATAACGAAAGAAACAAGCGTGGCATAGGGAAGGCGAGGATAAGCAGAGGATGCAAGGACGGCAGATAGTTTAGTATTACAAAAGACTTTACCATGCAGTCATTGAGAGCCTAATGATTGCAAGTCGTGGTGAGTCCCTAGCATTGAGTCCTCGCTCCACAGCCACTCAGGTTGTTTAAAGAGTCGATACGATCGCTGCCAGTGACTTTGGCCACTGAGAGCTGCACTCTAAAAAAAAAGGGAGTAGTACTTCCTCCCTTAAAGGAGGAACTCGCGTGTCCCTTATATTGCTCCATAAAGGGAGGATATTTCCTCCTACAAAACGGGGAGGAAATTCGCTCCCCTAAGAAGGGAGGAACATTGTCACCTTTTTTCTCTCAATGGAGGAAACTTCCTCCCCTCGTGTAACTGGTATACACGAACTCAACTCTCCTACGTCACGCCGCGGTGGTGGCGCGCCGGACGCACTTCCGGTCTGGGGCGGTGGGCAGAAGTCGCCGTGCCAGACATGCATTCCCGTGTTCCTTTGGAAAAAAACGAGACAAAAAAACCTGCCTTCTTTACAAAATGCTGCGACGGCGGCTGTACCAATAGAGTCTGGAAAGGTTTGAAGATCAGTTTTCATGTGTTTTTGCCCCCTCCGTTCGTCCGAGAACGTGTATAGTAGCCGTGAAAAGGGCAAACCAGACGCTGACGAACTACGATTGCGTGTGCGGGCAACACTTTGTGGTCGCCAGATGTATTTGCTTTGTTCCAACATAAACGAGAGAAAATCGCCAAGTTGTCCGAACCACCCACGGGTTCAGTGCGTCTTCAAATTCACGCGGCCGTCTGATCGTTCGAACGTTCGTCCGCTCTTTCAAACGTCTGCTTTTTGTCGTCTGCTCGTTCAAACAAAAGCGGCCCGTAGACCAAACTTTGATCCGGTGATTGCAATAAGTAATTGCAGGCCTCAAAAAACTTAAGTAGGCTCGCTGTAAACAGTAGATACAATATGATACCGGTGGCCATCACCGACTTGTTACGCTTGGTCTGTTCCCGCTTCCGATTTTCAGTATCGACGTCGATCATCGCCGCTACCTTCTACACTTTTGCAACACGAGCGACGTCGCTACCGAAAATAGCTAGAAGAATCTCATCATGGTTTTGGCGTCCATTCTGCGGCGTTCATGCGAATGAATCGCCGCACGTCAAATTATTTACGCGATGTTTAGCGGCGTAACGAACCTTGATAATTTCGCTTAGGTGATTAAAGTGGTAAGACATTGCGATGACGACGTAGAATCGACAATTCCAACGCGAAAAAGAATATGCAGACTCACACAGACACCGACAACGTGACATTCGAGTGGTTTGTTGTCGCGGGACGGCGGTGCTTCTTGCCCGTACACAGTAAATATTTTAACACCCAAAATCGTGTTAAAAGGGTGTTGTTTTTAACCAACACCCTTCCGACACCCCTCCTACACCCTTTTTACACGATTTTGAGTATTGGTGGGTGTAACAGGGGTGTACGAGAAGGCTTACACCCTACATACACCCCTCTTGCACCCCTATCACACCCACAATTTGAAATATGCTCAGGAAATCGTGTTAGAAGGGTGTAGGCACTCGTCTCAACACCCCCCCGTTCATAACGTGTAGAAAGGGTGTGATGCACTTGTATGATTTCAAGGAGTCGGAGTAAATCACGTCGAAGAAACCCTTGTCTACGAGAGGAGCCGGTAAGGACATCGTGACATCGATTGATCGTCATCGCGGTATAGCAGCATGTGCCCCAAATCGAGGAGCAAGCTATGAAATGAGTCGAAAAAAAAATGTCGCCTGTATTAGCAAGCTCGAATTTTTATCTAATATGTGCTTTAAGCGGTGGATTTTATACTTTGTGCGATACCAAGACGTAGCTCAAATTGCTTGGAATTATGTAGCGATGCATCGGTCCGCGTCCCGTCAAAACTTCAGGACATCAACGAGAACGTGCAAGAATGCGCGTCACATTAATCTTACACAAATCCGCTTTCCGCTCTGTTCGGTCAATATCATTGTCATCGACGCCGTTTTTCTTCACGCCAGAGGAGAGGCCATTTATTCGTACCGGTTTTTGCCCGACAACCCGGCGCAAATGACGATGAGCAGTGCTCTATGCTTCCGTCCCCGGTCAAGTGGTTTTTAATGGACGTCCACACACTTTTCATCCACACGGTGTGAGACGGGCGTAATGTTGATACTGTCGATTACACCCATGATTTTATAACCGTTCATGTTTATTGCTTTGATGAAACGGTTGCTGATGTACGGCGGTACCAACATCCAATCATTATAATGCAATTAAATGCAAAGGTGCAAGCGAGCTGGACAGTGATGATGAAAATGATCCCTGGAGAAGGGGAACAAAGGGACAAAGGACAAACATAAATCTCCAAACACAGCTAGGTGACTGGTGCGCGACCGAAAAAATTCGCCTGGTCCGGGTATCGAACCCGGGACCTCTCCATTACAGGTGGAGCGCTCTACCAACTGAGCTAACCAGGGGTTAGACGTCAGTAGAGCAAACGGGTTTTATCAGCCGCCACCAGTCTAACATACCAACAAGGGTGAAGCTTGCAATTTAAGGTTATCATTATAATGCAATTAAATGCAAAGGTGCAAGCGAGCTGGACAGTGATGTTGAAAATAATCCCTGGAGAAGGGGAACAAAGGGACAAAGGACAAACACAAATCTCCAAACACAGCTAGGTGACTGGTTTGATACCCGACCCGGACCAGGCGGTCCGGGTTCGATACCCGGACCAGGCGGTCGCGCACCAGTCACCTAGCTGTGTTTGGAGATTTGTGTTTGTCCTTTGTCCCTTTGTTCCCCTTCTCCAGGGATTATTTTCATCATCAACATCCAATATAATTAATCACCACACAAAGGCACGTACGATTAGGAAGTGCTAGAGAATGTTTTTTGCAACTCCGATCGAACTCTTCGTCCGAGAGGAGCCGAAAATTACGTGTCGCGCGTGCATCAGTTTTATCAGTTCAACTTCGATTTAAAAAATCACCTCCCCTCGCAGAAGGTGACCGAAGACGTGCAAATACACAGCCCAGGCAACGCACCGTATGTCGCCGATATTGGATCTATTCGAAAAGATTGTGCGCACACCATTTTGGTTTAGCCAATATTTAACGAATGGGATGAGTCGCGCCAACGATATCCTGACATAACGTACGCGACGCCGTTTTTAGTTGAGTGTTGAGAGTATCCTGCGTGAATCGGCTATGCCGGAGAGGTATTTCTATTTCTTTGCCGCCTAAAATACGACGTTAAAAATAAAAAAAAAATTAGTCAAAACGGAATCTGCTTGCTTTTAGCCCGAGAAGTCTTTTCCGGGCAAAAAGCGCGCAAATTCCGCTTTGCTTAATCTTTTTATTCATTTCTTTTTAACTGCGCTGAAGCTTGGAACAAACAGTGGCGCCTTTTTTTGGGGGTAGCACAAACTCACCTGACTGAACCAATAAATACACTTCCAAACACATGAAGAAAAAAGGAAAGAGAAAGAAGGAATTCAAACGCATAAACAAGACGACGATCAACGAGTTCTACCCAGAAAGCATAAGCCACTCCCCGGCTCCACACTTTTCGAAAGGGAACCGCCACTCGAACAACAACAACTTCAAGGTCCCACATACAAGGCGACCCTCCCTGTGCAGCCCAGGAGGCAGCAGAGGGAGATTAGCAGCTTTGTCCACCCCCTTTGACCTCTTCTTCTGATAAGCCTCCCCACTTTCTTTTGTGTCCGTGTGGCTGTGAGCGAGTGCGAAGGCCGCTTCTAGCGAATCAGAGGTGTGGAGCGAAACACGTGACCGCTCTTCGTAGGACAAAAACGCTTGGACGAACATTTGTCACGCGACTCGCTCTGACGCGCTGATGGCTTACTGGGGTCATAGCCTTCGCCGTTTACCAGTTTATGGTGAGCTGTAGGGACCACGTAAATCCGGTTTCCAAAAAGCGTCCGTCAGTGTTATTTTTTCCGTGCAAGCAGGTCCTGACGAGTTCCATTTCGCCACCGTGG
Organism: Ixodes scapularis; assembly: GCF_016920785.2. Lineage (NCBI taxonomy): Eukaryota > Metazoa > Arthropoda > Arachnida > Ixodida > Ixodidae > Ixodes > Ixodes scapularis. Next base: position 69,473,702 of record NW_024609839.1, on the reverse strand, counting down.
TTTTTCGTCGTGAACGGCCAGAATACATCTATGCAAACTTTTTCATCTATTGGCCATTTACTTCGTCGGAGTCTATGGAATTATTGTGCTGTGTTTGTTGGACGAGTTTCGACAAAGAGCTGCTCATCGGCGGACGCGAGACTTCCGTTGAATGTGATCGACCGCCTTCATCCTCGACATTGTGTTTGCGGTGTTTCGTGCTGCCCCGATCGGATTGTGCATCTATCACGACTGAGAGCTGCTAATCGGTGACCGCGAGGCTTCCGTTGAATGTGAGCGACCGCCTTCATCCCCGGCATTGTGTTTGCGAATTGTTCTGTGCTGCCCGAATCGGATTATTCATCTATCACGGATTACATGAGGTCGCTCTCTTATTTGTAAGTACTTTGCAAGCATGCTTAAAAACATGAACTGCCGCTTGCGTCCCAAGTAACTTCCGGTCGTTCCGTCTTTCCAAGCCTGTCGGTTTTTGCTTACGTCACCAGTGCTAGAAAGAATAAATGTTGCAAGCAGGGTTCTCCCCAGGAATTTCTGAGAGGTGGACATTACCAAGGGGGGGGGGGGTTAGAAAGTAACACCCCTTTTTAGGGTGTTAGACATTAATCACACCCCTTTTTAGGGTGTTAAAAATCACACCCATGACTAAGGGTGTTAGGAAAATCACACCTTTATTCTAGGGTGTGAGAATATCACACCCCTTTTTTAGGGTGTCCGAAAATCACACCCATTTCTTAAGGTGCTAAGGTTTACACCCCTTTCCTAGGGTGTTCTGTTACACGAATAAGGGTGCTCCCCATAGGACAAGCCATTTACACCAAAAAGGGTGTTAAAACTTTAAGTGTGTACCCCATTACGCATGCGTTCGAACTGTCGTCTGCTCTTTCAAAATTGGCTGCTTTTTGTCGTCAGCTCGTTCAAACGACAGCGGCCCGTAAACCAAACCTTGACCCGGTAATTGCGATAAGAACTAAGTGCAGGTCTCAAAACACTTTTGAAGGTTGGTTGGGGTAAGTAAACTAAGTGTAAACAGATACAAGAAGATGTTATTATTATTGTTACCAGTGGCCATCACAGACTTGTAATGCCCGATTCTACTTGCGGTTTTCAGTATCGACGTACACCATGTCAGCTACGGTCCACGCTTTTGCAGTCCAATCAACGTCGCGTCTGAAAACAGCGAGCAGAATCTCATCGTGGGAGTCAGGCTTTAGCGACCATTCTGCGGCGTCCACGTGAAATGAATCGCCGCACGTCACATTATTCACGCAAAGTTTTGCCTCGTTAGTTTTGTTGAAGCCGTTGAAGGAGTCAGACATTGTTAGGAGAACGTAGAATTAACAATTCCAACGCGAAAAAGAGCACGGGGACTCCCACCGTCGCCGACAACAACGCAATTCAATGGTTTGTTTATGGGCGACGGCGGGCTTCTTGCCCACCATCCACCGCGCATGCGCGGCGCCGGTGGCCTCCGCTAGAGGCGCTCCGGTTTGTTTGTAAACATGAGTTGGTGTATAGCTTCCAACAGATGGCGCTCAGAACACAAAAAAAAATCGGAAAGACGTTTTTTTTTTGTTTTGTTTTTAGGTTTGCCGACTTTCGAACGCTACATACATACAAAAAAAAAAATCGGAAAGACTTTTTTTTTTTTAGGTTTACTGATTTTGGAACGCACATACATCACTGAACACACAGAATACACGGAACACAAGCAGATCAACCCCACGTACACAACAGCAACAACGCAGCGACCACCGGGCCCCTCGCTTCTCTACGTCCGCTAAGTTCGCACTAGCTCTATATATGGCAGTCTTATTTTTGAGTTCGACTTTTTCGATATGACTGCCATCATTTGGCGAAAAACACGGAGATGCGGAGTAAATATTACTCTTACTTAATACATTATTTGAATTGTCTTGTAGAATAGCCCCCATCTCTTAATTCAACACCCTGAGCGAAGCAAATGTAGATCATTAGGCTAATATACTAAAATATAATAATTATCTTCTGAATAAGTTCGATTAATCATCTTGACAATGCAGTGCTGAAATGCAGTACACTGTGCTAAACATTGCAATCAAGCTATTTCTTGATTGCAGTGTTCAGTGCCAGTGTAATTATTTTCAGTTTTGGTGGGGTAAGTAATCATTTAATTGTTTCACAAGTTCAACGGATTTCCAACAAACAATATTACTTATTTTAACAAGACTCGTTGCAACAGCAGAGAAGATGTCTAGGGTCATGCTTTGTCACCGGTGTTACAGAAATTTAGAATTGTTTTAATTTACTACTCTGGAGCGTTTTTCCTATGAAAAGTGCCGGGAGTGATAAAGACCTACGAATTATGACTTTGGTATCCTCAGCAGACAACTAAAATAAGACTGTCTTTGGGGATATAATGCAACCGCTTGAAAACATCACATTGCCCGAGTCAGAAAGTTAAAAAGCCCGTGTTGAGAGTTTTAATAGATCGTTTAGTCACTCCCGCAACTCCATACGCAATCCGTTATGGCTATATACCGTAGCGGAGCTATATATACCGTAGCGGAGCCGCGTTTTCATGTTGTAGTAGAACGTTTGCAGCCCGGTGCAGAATATAGCGTTGCGAGAGCTAATGCAACAGAACTCTTTCGGACACTAAAGCTAAAATAGAGGTTCGTAAAGCAATTGTTAGTAATCTTATATTCATGTCTCTATCTAAATAGTATTTTAATTGATTATCGAGTGCTTATGTTCATGTTTGCTCCTTTTGTAAGTACTTCCAGTACGTTTGCGACGAGTTTGAGATCCAGGTTGTTAACGCCAAATTGGCTTTTTTTTTTTTTTTTGAGTGCGAGTTTTGACATGTAGCAGGAGATGCGGCGCCGCGCAAAGTAAAAAGAAGCAGCGGTGAACCGTCGGCTGTGGGGAATCATTCGTTCCTTCAAGCCCGCGGAACTGCCCTTCTCCCCCACTTTGCCCCGCAACCAGAATGGAATGTCTGTACTACCCTCTCTTCCAAGTGAACTCTTCCCGAATGCATAGTTGACCTTGCTTTCCGGATCCGTTGCCTCCGTCCCTTCGCCGAATCGTCATTTCAGTGTCGTTTCTTGTGCGGGCTATGGTTTTTGAAAAACGCGTGTTCCCGCAAGCCGGTTGTGTTCCCGATGTGGACGGACTACAGCGTGTGCCGGACGCAGTCGCTCGCCGCAACGCACTGCTCGTTCCTATCGACTGGATATGCTGTTCTGTTTTATACAGAACTGAAGTAAGCGCTTCACGGATTACCTTTCGCTGTATGGTACGTACGCTTTATTTCAAGAGTATACGTTTTTCGCGGAGGTGACGGCAACCAAGCTACCAAGCGCTCAAGTTGCCGTCACCGCCAATAAACATGTTTGCGGTGGCAGCGGCGCTGCCGCCGCTGCCGCCGCTGCCGCCACGAATATAGAGGAGGAAGCGGCAGCGACGGCAGCGGCGTCACCGCCGCTGCCGCCACGAATATAGAGGAGGAATTTTTGCCCCTTTTTCAAGCGCCACTAGGTCGCGCTGCATGTGGATCGGTGAAAGGGAGGAACAAGGGCAATTTCCTCCCTTCCATTGGCGACAGGGAGGAACATCGTTTTTTTCCTCCCTTTCTCCTCCCTTTTTTTTTAGAGTGTGAAGGGAAACAGGGAGTCGTGAGTGCCCGAAATGTCTTCGCAACAAGTGAAATTGCGGCCACCACACGATAAAAATACTTACAAACAAATGACTAAGCAACATTTATGAATACAATAGGGCACGCTCCACGTGTTTCTTGAGCTGTCGCAGACTGTAGGAGAATACACGACGGTGAGCGGGTGACTGCCGCTCAGCGCCGCGGGAACTACTCCTATTTTGGCCAACCGCCAACGCCAACAAAAGCTCTATCTTACAAAGCCAAAAAAATCTAGAAAAAAAAAAAAAACGTAGCAGCAAACTTTCCTGGAGGATGCATATTTAGAGGACAAAGCTGCTGTTGAAACAATTTACGCAAGTTGTTTTAGCGGATCTTCGGGTTTTCCTTAATTCTTGAGGTTGGGGCAACACTCGATTGGGTGCCGCAGATGGTATTTCACACTGAATGTTTACCATGTATTTGTAAGCCTTCCACCGGGCGCTTAAAAGCTCATTCGCGGTAAATAATTACTGGCGGGCTCAAGATGCCGCCTGTATAGGCGACGAAACGTCTTTGATTTTGTTAATGTCTTTGTTATGTTAAGTTGGATTAAGCATTTTTTAATCCTGAATTTTCCCGGCTTAAGGAGCATGTTTGCTTTAAAACAAACTTGCAACTCGTGGCAATGCCTGACCGAACATCAGTGCCTTCAAAAACGTAAATGGAGGTTGGACAAGCTGACATGTGCTTACGTATTACGTATTCGCATTTATGATTTTCAAGAATGTCCCTGGTACCTGGTACCAAATATTGCTCAGTCAAACTTTGGGATGCTGAAAGTACACATGCTGTGCTGTGTCTTGGATGTTGCAGTGCACCGGTGCACTAAACGCTCGGCATATGCTCTTTATTCTCCGTCCAGCCCTAAGACGACAGTGCGTTGGAAGCAACATGCTCGGTGGACCAATCAGCTCCCGGCATTCAATCACCTGGCCCTGTTTCCTGCTCGTGTGTGTGGGAGGGACCGTGATCACGTAGCGAACGACAGATGTAGGACTACACTTAAAGCACGTAGCTTACACCGCACTGGCAGCTTGGGGCTCATCAGAGTAGAGCAAGGTTTGCCGGTGTGCGCGCGTCTCAAGCGGGCCCACACCCAATATAAATGCTGATGGCGGAACCGCGTCGCGAAAATCGAATTTGCACTTTACGTACATAGCCACTCTCGAAAGTGATGAACGAGCGGCAGGAGCGAACGTTTCTGAGGCTGCGCAAATAATGAAAACGACATGCAGCACGCTATAGCTGTCTCAGAATGAAAGAATCTCTCAGGAAGGATTGATATAAGGTATTTTGACATGCTAAAAAATAAAACAAACCGGTGCCGGGTATCGCTAGCCTTCTCCTGTTAGAGCCTTCCCGTCATATTGCATTTCATCCCAAAGGTTTGCTGGCTTAAAAAAATATGTGACTGCTGCAGGTTATATTTTTACTAACCATGCCCTATGCCAAAAGGAAAATTGAAAGAATTCCGAGTTTTCTCTTTTGAAAGACGAAAAAACGCACGCTATGCTGAAGCAACATCACTTTAGTGCGGTGTATGTGGCAAATCAATCACTTTTATCTGCAAGAAAAAGAAAGATACAGGAAAATCTTGACCTAGAACTCTGCGGCTCAGTACTTCTCTTGTTCTTTTTTCCCCTCTAGTCTCGTTCCTTTTTTGAAATTGTGTCAAATTTATCCTAGCTCGACTACATACTTAATTTTTGCTATCAACCCAGAATTTCAATTTCCGCTGGAACACTCATTTCGTGCATACTAAATGTTACAGCCGACATTTTAATTTTGGACCAAATATATTGTGAGGGTGTTTTGGGAGAAGGAATAATACACAGAACCGACGGTTTGCCGAGGCCAGGCTGAATCGAATCCAATCTCGTGAGATGATCTAGGACCAAGTTGCGCATTGCCTCTCAAGCGCATCAGCGCTCAAGCTGGCAGCGCCCGGCTCGCCCCTTTCATGCCACAAATGTTCTCCCCTCTCCCTTCTGAGAAGGCCATAGAGGCCGAATGGGTCAGCTTGGTAGTCAAGGAGTGAGTTGGCGAGGCGCCAAGTGCTTGAGGCGACTGACGTGGACGATGTGTCGACCGTGGATGCGCCGACGGATTGAGGGCTGTTTAGTTTCCACGAGTTAGTTTACAGGTTATGTTTGGTGAATAACACGATAGGGCTTTTGGAATTTTGCTAGAAGCTTTTCGCTGCGACAAAGGTGACGGAAAGGAAAGTATGTGAGCACTTGGTCATCGGGAGCCAATTGTTGACCTTGATGTCAGTCATCGTAGTACCGTTTTGAGGCTTGCTGATGGAGCAAGGTGCAAGTACTGGCGAATTGGTGACAAGCTTCACTACGGTAAGGGGCTTGCGAAAGGGTTTCTTCACCCGAGAGGTTTGGTTGGTAACCTCGAATAGTGTACAGCGTGGTGGAAGGCACACCGCCATGCAGGAAGTAAAAGGGTGAGAATTCAGTCGTAGACTGGACGACTGTATTATATGCGCACGTGACAGGGGTAGCACTCTGCCCCAAATAGAGTAGGTCTCCGAGAGCATGTCGCCAAGAGTATGGGTGAAGCGTTCCGTAAGGCCGCCTGTTTGGGGGTAGTAAGGTAATGTTAAAAGACCCTTGAAAACAAAAACATAAAAAGCTGATTAAAGCACGTATGTACAAAAAAAAACATTTTGCGCGAAAACCAAATTAGAGCAATATTGACGGCAAGAGATTTATTTAAACTTCTGTGCGCAAAGTTGATGATGTCACGGTATGGTCATTCGCTCATTTGACCTCAACGAGATGGTCTTTCGCTCTTTCCCGCTCAACGGGAAGGCGAAGCCGATCTACCTCTCCTCCAAGCGCCCGAGATGCCGAAAGAGAAAACACATGAAATGGGGTGACTACCGACTAAATTGCGTCTCGCGCCGTCAGGATTGGTATAAAAAGATTTTTTTTTCGCTTAAAAATAACTTCTTTTGAAACGCGTGTCTTAACCAGACTGTTAAAAAACTTTGTTTCTTTTTATTTTTATGAGATTTTAAGCCTAAGTAACGGGTCAATTTTATGCCGCGAAGTACCGAGTCCATCATTCTTTAGAAAGTAGCTGGGGAATTGAAGTGACCAAAAGGCATTACCGTGAATTCGTAATGGCCGTCGGGGGCGATGAATGCCCGCTTTTGCTTTGTGTTGTGCGGCCATGGGGATCTGCCAGCATCCAGAACGCAAACCAAGGCACGAAAAAAAGTATCCTTGTAGCGTAGAGGTGTCGTCAATTCGGGGTAGTGGGTATACTTCCTTCCGAATAATCTTGTTTAGGCGGCGGTAGTTCACGCAGAAACAAATTGATCCGTCTTTTTTCTTATAACGACTACTGCCGACGACTAGGGACTTGACAAAGATCGGACCACGCCTTTGACCATCATGTCATCGACGTGTTTTTGGATTAGTTTACGCAATGTAAGAGATAAGATGTATGGTCGCTGGCGTACAGCTGGAGCGTCTCCTGTTTTAATGCAGTAACTTTGTCCAGAACAGATGGCGGGTGATCAAATATGGTCTTATAGCTTTGCAGTGTAGCGTGGAGCTGACATTGCTCCTCTGAAGACAAATAACTATCAATGGTACTGAAAAGTTCCATGGATGACGACGGTGAACTCAACGCTTTCGGGTAGGTCCTAGAAGAGTCTGGAACTATTCCAGCTCTGCCTGTGTCCTGAAAGGGTTGCGCGTGGGCTAGTGGCGATCCTTTCGGAAGCAGGATGGTTAGTTACCCGCCATTGGTAAAGGGATGCGTCTCATTTTTTGTGCAATGATGCTATACAATGAGAATAAAACAAAGCCCTTGCGTGAAAGAGACTCGCTCTGTGGCTCCAGAAGAAAATCGGCGGAATTATATAAAGGAACGAATTGGGGGGTCAAAGTTGTCGAACAAGGTGAGAGGATGATGTCATCAGGCGTGCGAAGCTTGTTGGGCGTGTCCAGAGTGCAATCTTCAAAAATCAGACCTTTCGGTGGTACGAATACTTAAATTGGCACAATTCGCGAGAGCATGAACTGTGTCTAGAAATTCCCACCCCCGGCTAATGTCGCGCGAGCAATTCGGCAGCACGAGGGATTCCACGGTATGAACTTGTCATTGAATGATGATTTGAGGTGTGCAGCAAGCAGTGGCGGGAATTGAATTTTCTTCTGGTACCTCGCAACACGCGAGTTTTTGGTGCCCTTATGACCTTGTGTAGCATCTTGATGCATAGCAGAGATAGCTCCTCCAGTATCTGCAAGCCTAACAGAACAATCATGATTGCTATTAACGCGAATAAAGCTCTTAAGTGAAGTCGGAGAGTTCATTTGGGTACAATGGCTGGCACTTTTACCTCTGGAAACTGCAGACGTTAGGTTTCCGAGTGAAAAAATGTGCGAGGAAGTTCAAAATTTATGGAAGAGGGCAAACCACGGCGCTTGTAGGGAGATTTCAGTCGGGGATTCCGCTGCTAGGGTCCGGGAAGACCAAGGTTAGCATAGCACTGATTTTGTGGGTTCTCGGTGGTAACAAGAAGGGACGTGGTTTGCATCCTGAAGCTGCTGCGAGTTGCGGTCTCCGTCGGCTCGACGGCGTCTTCAATATCGGTTTGCGTTCCCCTACTCCACAGTAAAAGAGGATTGGATGACTCTCTGGTGTGGCGGGCGCTTCCATATGGAAGAGACGGTCATCAAGGTGGCAACTGCTGGGCTTTGCAGTGCTAGATTAGGTCGTCTCAGAAGAACCTCATCATATGTTGGTTGGGGAGGCAGTATTATGAGTGCACATGGCATCGCAGGTGCCTGTGTGAGCTCTGTTGGGATCAAATTCCGAACGTGTTGCGAAAGGCCCGTGACTTCGGTTGTTCGAGTAGCAAATATTTGAGTCAGCTAGTTTGCGGACAATTCTGCGCATGGTTTCTGTAAGGTACTGCGTTTTTGTGAAATCGCAAGTATGCCGGTTCAGGGGGCAGTAAGACACTACCTGCCATACGTTGTCTGCGAGCTGCCGACGGCGATTGACGGACGTTCACAATTGCAGTGACGTCAGTGGTAGTTTGCAGGAAAAAGAGGTCTACGGCCTCTTCTGCGGTCCCTTTGAGCACATGTCGTACCCGCTCTGCCTGTTGCATGCTAAAATCTTTTCTTTCTTTTTTTTTTTTTTCAGCGTGTCACTACATACTCTATGTAGGATGTGTAGCTTCAGAGCGGAGGGGTGATTGTGTAGCCAGTTTCTCGTGGGCAGTCGCCTAGCTGTCTTAAGGACGGCCGAATGTTTCTTTAATCGGGGAGACAAATGCGTCCAATGGAAGCATTCCTGTTTCATGGTTAAAAAACCACGTCTTCCTAAGATCGCTGATATAAAAAAAAAAAAAAATCTGAAAACTTCGTCTGGGTCTGTGGCAGTGAAGTTGTCACGGAGAGCCTAGGTAGAGTGCGGCTTCGCAGTTCCAGATTGGTGTTGCCGAAAGGCGGGACTTGGTGACGTCTAACTTGAAGGCGATCAAAAAGGCAGGGGGTTAGTTCCCCATGTCTGCCATATTGTGAGGGTGTTTTGGAAGAAGGAATAATACACAGAGCGGACGGTGTTGCCGAAGCCGGGATGAATCTAATCCAATCTTATGAGACGATCCAAGCTTTGTGTGACGTATAGCTTCTTGAGCGCATCAGCACCCGAGCTGGTAGCGCCAGGATAGGCACTTATTTAGTTTTCGTATTACGTAGCAATTTATGTTTAAAGTCGTGCTGACTCGCTCTCTTTTGCGTTATAACAAATGTCTATCAAACTGCTGGGCAATTGTGTTACACGTTTGGGTATCGAACTGGATCGTTACCAAGTCCGGTGCCTAGGCTCATGGCGCTATTTATTAGATAACTCAAGTGGCGTCTGTATTTGAAAACACTGTCTGAGGCAACAAACGGAGTGGAATGTTTTCTTTCGAGTGAAGTAATTGACACTGCGTCGTCAATTTACGCGACCGTCCGGGAGTGCTTGTCGCCGCTGTATCATTGATATCGTACCTATTAAACCATGTGTGACGGAAGTTCTTCGAACATCCCAAAAAACAAACTAATGGTGAACGGCCGTTCATGACACTCATAGAGGTTGTAATAGCCACAACGAGAGCCTTTAAATCGCGCTGGTTTCTACTCCGCGTCCTGGATAGATGACGAGATCAGCGGCACTTTGTCCCCAGGCAGGGGATCAGTCGAAGCAATTAGGGTTAAGTGATACGTCCAAGTGCGTCGAGTCATTGATTCGACCACTCTGAGAGTTCTCGCCGCTCTCAAGTCGGGCGACACTGTCGATGGCCTACTGCATCTGCAGCGGACAGCTGGAGAAACGATTTCTATGGAGGCACTAAAGCTTCTAAATAAACCATGGGCATATACAGTGTGTTCAAAGAAGGTTTTAAAAAATCCCTAAAAATAGGCTGATTAAAAAAAACTATTTTTAGAAAAAAACTGGAGGCTGTGGCGGACGTCAATAATTAATAAAAACTAGCTACATAATTACCTCAAGACAATTTAGTTTTCTACTCAGTGAATGGAAGCTACAAAACCTATGCTTAGATTATATCAAACTCTATTTCATGAGATTACTTCTGATCGCCGCCATTTTGTGTCTTGGTGCAAAAAGCTAGTGACCGCTACTCTTCAAAAATGCGACTGCCTGAGCTTCAAATACGGCGTGGGGAACCTAATGCGATATCGCTTCGCTCTAGTGCGAATCGTTCTGACATTTCTGGAGGGCGGAAAACCGTTTCCTGGGATTCGAAATTAAGCTTCAGAAATCCGGCAACAATTATTTATAGCATCAAAATGGATGAAGCATCATCAGTGTGAAGCGTAGCTTATGGTTAGCAGTTCTAGAATGTAGCCTTTGGTTAAAAGGTACAGTCCAAATATTTTTCTACGTTCAATAAATACCACTTCGAATTGATCCTTTGCGTTCGTGATCTATGAGACACGCGTTAATTCTTTCTTTCCACCTAACTGGCGCCTAGTTATGATCCTGACGGCGTATCATCAGTTGCGCACAACCTCTAGGGTGGGTTCAAAAATCACACACCAGCGCCTCCTATAAACGCGAAATCCCTGCGAGTTCAGAGCGAGAACAAGACCCTGCTTGGCTGGAGGCGAACCAGACACATCACACTTATTGCTAAGAAAAGCGCAGTCTTTATTTGCCGAAATGAAACGTATCGGAATGTCACGCGATTACATAGCCACGTTCCCGGGCTCTATCAAAGCAGGGTGCATGGAAAGGGCTTCTTAAAACCGTCGCTCGTGCGCCGAGTGTTTTCCCTGCCTTGCTAGCCTTCTCTGTCCCTGATTGGGCGGCCGGTTGTGGATTTGATTTTACAGGCTTTCCCCTTTATCAAACGCTATAGTCGCAGGGTCCGGTGTCGATTATACGTCGTCAGTGTTCACCATAGGCACGCGCTTATGTTAGTAAATCTCAGTGGAGGTTCTGATTTCTAGACTTTCTTAAAGTTTGATTATCTTCATCATTGTAGCGTGCGGACACGTGCCACTACGCGAATACTCGTCGAAGCATTCACTCCTATCATACGAAATCGGCGGCTCACGCAGTGGTCGCGCCCAATTTAGAAAACGAATTTCAAATTCGCCCCCCTCCCCCTCTGGGGTAATCATGTTAAGCACGTAAATACTGCGATCCCGTAAATACGCTATCGAGTTTCGCGAAGGAGAGACTGAAAGATAAATTCTGCCTATGTGCTTAAAATCTCACCACAACAAACACAGAAAAAAAGAAGAAAAAAATAGTTCAGCTTTTCCACTCTCGTGAAGAAGGAAGACGAGCTGGGCTGTACTCGATACACTGTGTGCTTCTTGGTCGTCGTCGTCTGTTTTTTGCGCTGTTTCCTACGATGAATTCCCCCCAACGCGCCCAACTATCCATTCTTCTATTATAGCTGGAAGGGTTGCCGCCATCTACGAGCGACGGCGGAAACCATACTGGGTGTGTGCTTGCCACCGTCGCTTATAGATGGCGGCAGCTGTCCAGGTATGTTTGGGTCGACACACACGGACACGATTCTGGGGAACCTAACCATTAACAGCTCCGCTGTAAAAAAGATTCTCGGTGATATAGCGTTTTATGCTTGGATACTTGGGATACGACCGTGCCATTGAGTTGTAAAGACAGTAACAGTGTAACCGCATAACGTAGCGTGTGCCCTTTACGAATAATTTAAAAGAAGCCTAATCTTGGCATTCTTACACGCTCCTCTTCAGGCGCGTTTTTGCTGTCTAAACTCAGTTTCACCTTTAGATGGACAACAGAGGACGTTACGAGCTATTGAAGCCAATTCAAGGCCGTGAGAGCGTCACGTCCCATGTTAACAGCGCTGGATTGACTCAGAAGAATCCAATCGCCCGCAGCATTCCATCATAAAGTGGGCTCGGTGACTGTGCCACAACGCAGACTACTAATCCGTTCAACTTTTTCGTGCAAATGTACTCCATCGTTCTCCTCCGCGCTTTGCTCCCGGTGCTGGCTTCCTCGGACGGCTCGACAACATGCACAATCTGGAAAAACGAAAATCAAGCAAATGGCTACCATCTGGCTACCACCGACGCCTCGTCACGTCCGGCAGACTCGTCACTCAAGCAATTGATCCTCGGCCAAGTGTGGAAGGCCCCATCGTCATCGGCAACCACTTACCCCCCCCCCCCCCCCCCCCCCACACACACACACACTATAACCCAGCCGACGCAGCCGATATGACTCTGTGAGCTCAGTGGCTGTGCACAACGCAGACCACTAATCCGTTCAACGTTTTCGTGCAAATTAGTAAACCGCGCAGACTTTTCTTTAAAAAAACAAGTAATTACTTTTTGATACAGCTGACGAGCCCACAGTGTTGCGTTGTTATTTCGATTGAGTGCTTCCATACCATCCGTTCCTTGCTCTTGCAATCGGGTGACATGGAAACTGATCCTGGTCCTGATACTAACGCCATACTAGCCGAGCTAAAAAAAACTATCCACCTGTCAATCGAAATTACTCGCAGAGGTTCAAGACCTTAAAACCCAGCTTTTAACAAAAGATAAAACCATATCAGATTTGAGTGGGCGCATGACTGCCGCTCGAGAACCATTATCAAAATCTCGCCCCCGTGCGCACCGAGTTAGAAAATGTAAAAGTTGAGACAGCTCAGATGGCCCGTTTGTTCTATGACCCGGAGGCACGCTTCGAAGATGCCGAAAATCATTCTCGACGCAATAACCTCATTTTTTATGGCATCCCTAACTCCACTGGATCAAAAACGTTTGCCCAATCTGAACAACTCGTCATCCGGCAGTGTCGTGATCACTTGAACATAACCATAGACCCAACATAAATAGAGCGTGCACATCGTCTTGGATATCATACATCCGACCGCCCTCGCCCAGTAATCGTTAAATTCACGTTCTATAAGACAAAAGATAATATACTATTTAATGGCGGCAAGTTCAAAGGAACATGTTTCAGTGTTGGCAAATACTTTTCTCGGCCCGTCCAAAATGCCCGCGCAAACACCTACCTGCGTTTGCAAAAAGCAAAAATACGCCATTCTCTTTACGGTTTAAAACACTACTCATGGGCCCGAAACGTTATGTTTTGATAACTATCACAGACTGTGAAGGAGGCGGCATAGCAATTGCCCTATCAGAAGGAAATAACAGCCCCCTCTCGGATTTCTACCGAAACTGATCTTTCGTTTTCTGTAATCTTCACTAACGCGCGTAGTTTTCTTCCGAAACAAGCAATTGTGTCTAATCACGTGCTGTCCTCCGGTAGTAATTTCTTGTTATTATCCGAAACCTGGCTGTCTAAATAAATCACTGATGCTGAAGTTCTGGCCGATTTGCCGGACTTCCTCCTTTGTAGAAATGACCGCGAAGCCACACGAGCACTCTCAAGAAAAAAGGGTGTCGAAAGGTGTATTCTTACACCCTTTGTCCCATATAATACACCCCCAAACTTCAATTCGACATACAGCGCCCTGCAGTCGAACAGACTGCCCGCAATTTTACGAGGGGCTTGATAGCCGTGTGGTACAACTTATTAAAATAGCTAATGTACGTTTTACTGAACACGAAAAAAATAATACGGGTTTTCTTGGCCCTAGTGTAAAAACTCGGTGTTTTCTTTATGTGGTCTTTGATACGTACTTTAGCTATTTAAAATGTTGTACCACACGGCTATCAAGCCCCTCGTAAAATATCGAGCCTTCTGTTCGACTGTAGCGCGCTGTACGTCGAATTGAAATTCTGGGGTGTATTATATGGGAGAAAGGGTGTAAGAATACACCTTTTGACACCCTTTTTTCTTGAGAGTGAGGAGGAGGTGTTCTCATCGCCGCACACCAGCAGTTGTCATGTTCTATTGCTAACATTACATCCGACCGGGAAATACTATGGCTCATATGTCGCCCTTCACCTCAAACGGTTTTTTGGGAGTCTGCTGGAGGCCTCCCAATAATTATCCTGATTTTTCTTGTAAACTTAACATATTTTGTGAATTTGCCTCAACGCACCCGAATGCGCATATCCTTGTCTTTGGAGACTTTAATTACCCGCAAATAGACTGGAGCAACCAGGTCTCCTCAGCTATAGGCAACGAAGCCGCAAAGAATTTTATGACGCATGTCTTGTTTTTAACCTTGTTCAACTAGTATCCGAACCCACACGCGTTTCACGGGATTCTGTAAGCATCTTAGATCTAATACTAACCAGTCATCCCGACAGGCTGTAATCGGTTACTTATCTCCGCGAAATCAGCGACCACTAAGTAATTCATGCTAACTTCAACTTTTGCCCGGTACGACGCCAAACACGCGATAAAAGAATTCGTCTTTATGATAAGGGAAATTATGAAGCAATAAACAGGAAGCTAAACGCCTTCCTTTCAATTTTGAAGCATCATTTCTTATCGCTCTAATAATACAAACTGGATAATGGTCGGAAATAAATTAAATGAACTTGTAAATAAATTCGTCCAAATACATACGTTCCGTGTAAAAAAGTAAAACAAACAAGCCAACCATAAAACAAGTTTTCTTAGTCCCGTTACATCATTTTTTTAATCAACACAATAAAGAGAAATGGCAATGGATGTTGGAAGATAATTTCAGTCAGTAGACGTACAAGATAGGAATGATTTAGAGGAGTAGTTATTAGTTTGACACTCTGGGCCCGTTCGCTCTAAGCTGGTTAACTCTAACCGCGGTTATAAGTTACGTTTTCATTGTTGCCAATAGAGCTTTCCACTTCGAAAAACACGGTGAGGACCAAAGTTGTGAATTCAATAACTTTGCAAAAAAACATATTTTTGGCCAAATATTTGGGTTACAATTTCAGCGATGTTTGTTGATGTGTTTGGCAAATTTTCATGCAAATCGGGGATTACAAAGAAAACACCGGAGTACCTCTTTAAGGCCCCAGGCAGAGGAATCGTACTCCAATTTCGGCATTCGTACCGTTTTAAATAAACACAATTACATGGTTGAAGTAGCCTGGAAAAAGTGCCTTTTAGGTAACCTAACTTGCGGTTGGCTTTGTAAATGGCGTGCTGAACATCTGTGTCCCATGTAAGTTCATATGCTATCTAACCCGCCCAGATATTTCTAAGTGTCAACGTTTTCTAATGCCACGTTATTAATAATATGGGACGTAGGTTTATTAAGCTGTCTGCAAATAGTCATGTGTTTAGACATTTTAGCGTTTAATAACCTGTGCCAAAGGTTGCAACATCGTGGTCATTTTGAAGAAGTGACACGTGAAACTTGTTAGCTACTTGGATATATCAAGCACAATTGTCAGCAAATAAAGAAAAAAAGTGTAAAACAGAGAAAGGTAAGTCAATAACATAAACGTGAACACAGAAAGGGCGCTGCACACATCATCATGGTACTCCGGATGTTACCCATATTTCTGATGCAAAGGTATTATTTAGAATTTCAAAATGTGAGCGATTAGCCAAGAATTAGCGAATTCAAGAAAATACGTTAGGTTTCATGTTAGGTTTGTCGAGTTTAAAATCAAAGAGTTTTTGGCACATATTGTCGAACGCCTTGGTAATTTACAGGAAGATACTGCGATCTCTACACCGCGATCAAGGATTTTAAGAAAATATTATTTTGAACATACATGTTGCGTTTCACACGAAGATTATTTACGAAAACTGTTAATTAGTGTTAAGGACAAACTGGCCTCAATAAATTTAACGTAATTAAACTACTTTTTTTTTATCGTTTGAAAAAATGCTTGCGAGTGTATGTGGCCCCAAGTTAGAAGAAAAGTGTTAATCTCCGGTTCTGTGAAGTGGAATCCCTTTCCAAGTTCTCAGTCATCCGGAAACTGACCTAGTAAGGTACTGCTCAAATAGTTTGGACAAAATAATGGAAGGGCATACTCTGGTATGTTTTTAGAAACATTGAATTATTTTTTATTTGATATTTTATAATGATGACATTGATTGCCTTCTTCCAGTGTTCATAAAATGACTAGAACTGTATACCTTTATAACAACATCTCCCGAAGGAGAAAGTAGTATCAATGAAAAAATTATATCGGCTCCGGTTGGCGAAAAGGTTCTAGATGTCGTGATAAGTTTTAAAATGAAAGCCGCATTAATTATAATACCAACCATTTACCAGGCGAAGCTCGCGTGGTTAGAATAGCCAAACCAACAAGCAAAGAATGGCCTCTCCGTACCATTCAGCGGAAGGCCCCTTACGCTTGTAATAGGCTCGACCGTTCCAGTTGAGGGAACAGAATCTATTACATGTTCCCACCAATCCTTTCACCGGGAACCTGGCGATTTCACCGACCCATCGCATTTTGGCTCGGCATAAAATGGGACTTGACATCGGTGTACCTCAAGCGAATACTTGGAAAAGTGGGATACCGTTTTTCAAAGCAGTCCTCAGACAGGAAAAAGCAATGCCTTGTTTGACGAGTTTGGAGTGGGCTGATTGAAAGTTGAGAAGGCCCTTCGCTGTTCTGGAACTGTAGAACCAGCAAACATGAACGCCCCCCCCCCCCCCCCCCCCCACACACACACACAAACACTTCGACGAAAGGATCCAAGAAATTAACAAAGTTCTTTTTTGGGGCTTCATAGGTGAATTGAAGTCCTAGCCCTTTTTCCGTGAATGTCTTCAGGACATCGTCAAGCGTCTGATGGAAATTGACCCTCTAAACAAATACCAAATAATCGTCCACATACCTATACATTTTTCTGGTGTTCTTCTCCAAGCAGGGTTCCACATCCCTATCGATCCTGCCTACGTAGATGTTACTGAGGACAAGGGCTACTGTCGACCCTATGCATACTCCGGACTTCCGTACGTACACCTTGTCCCGCCATCCGATGAGTGTGGACTTCAAATAAACGAACTAGAGTTCGAGAAAGCCTTGTACTGTGATCCCGCATAGCGTCCTGAAGTTGCTTTCGTCTTTGTGTTTCCTTATAGCCAACCGGCAACGGCCAGGCGGCGCCAGCAGCGGGAGAGCGCACGGTTATACCCTACCTCGATGTAACTTGGCAAAGGGTGAACGATAAGCCCCATGTTGTGCGCCGAAGGCTTCGAAATGCGCGTCGTATACGAGCGCAACGCACACATATTGGAGCATGACGCAGCGAAAAGCCTGATACTTCTCCGGAGTTGAGGCGCGCTCCGGTGATACGCAGTCACGTTCCGATTGGCCCGCCAGGGGCGTAGCTTCCGCACCACTGGCACGTTACGCGATCACGGCTGATTGTGTTAGTGCCCCGTCACTCGTACTTTCGGATAAGGAGCGACAGTTCTTAGAACGATGAGGGCAAATCAGTAACAGTGTTGTATCGAAAACGTGACATGTTATATATCTTTTGTGTTTTTTCCTTGATTTTTTTTTTTTTTTTGTGGTGGCATGTTTGCTAGATATAAGAGACGCCTACACGAATTAATCTTCAGTCGAAAGTCAGCGCTGTGTCCTGTGGTTTCTCCTAAACATTCGTCACTGGGGTTCATTGCTCTTCAAAACTGCTTGCGGTTATTAGTTAGCACGGATGATAGGCACTCGTTATAAAAGTAACAGTTAGCTCCTCCAACTGCGTTCTCCTGTTCACTGGCTGCTGGGTTATAATGTCAAAGTATTATTTGGTGTCAATACGCTCGGCGTTTCTGAACAAGTGTTTCCTTTTTGTTAGGAAGCCTTCGAAGTCGAGAAGGGAACCACGATAATTGAGTGTTTGATAGGACAGAACGAAATGGAATGTGCTCAATAAAATTGCGTTCTTCTTAAGTACATCCTAATTACCCCGAAGAGAATGCTTAAAACAATTCAGCAAAAAATCGTCTGAAAACATAATATACTGATAGTGAAGGCAGTATAGTTAACCCTTTTATTCTCCCGAATTGGTCGGACTTGTTCTTATTAAAACAATAATCAGTCAAGAATTAAAATTAAAATAAGCAACCGAGTGGTAAATAAGACCCTAAGAATATGTAAAATCGGAACCTGAATCAGGTGTACAAGTTTAGAGCACTTTCGGTGAAGAGGGCGAATATGTTCTTTACATATAAAAGGAAGGCAGCACTCAGAGAGCTGGTTTGTTATCATTTGCTCAGCGTCACTCCACGTTTCCGAGCAAGATCTAAAATACCATAAAATATAATGTTGCAACAAGACCGGTCCTCCTCATTTTTAAGGCGTTCACACAGGGATGACGTTTGACTACGTAAAATATCAGTCACGTGGTGAGTGATGCGGAGTTTCCGCTGAGCTGTTTTGAGAATGGTCGTTATGTTTCAACAACCTGCAACCTTTTCCTGGCGTCAATCATCTATTCCTGCATAACTTTCTCGATATTCATTATCGCATTTACAGTCGTAATCATTGCCGATTGCTCTTGTTGAAACTTAACCGAGCGAGCATCAAAGCGTTGTAGAAGTTCGATAATTTCTCTAAATTGCTTAGCCTGGGTCATGGGACCAGGCTTGGCCTCAACGTGGCTTTATCGGGGAAAAAACGTAAGTTTGTAACACACTCAAATACATTCAACCGTTGGCACAAACATCAAAAAACAATTTTCGAATCGGTATAACCATTAGAGTTCTTCCCATCACATATTGGCCTCGAGATCGACCTAAAGGTGGCGCTACGGTCGCGCTATCATCATCATCAAAGCGGGGATAGGAGAACGGCCGCCCCATAGGCTCTCCTCGTTCGCGCGCGAGACGGCGTATATTCTTGCGTTTATTTTGTCTCATACTATCGGTGGGAAAACAATTCTAGCGGAAAAGGATGCGGTGCTGTTCGGTGCTTCAGTGAAGATCGAATCGTATTGCCAGCGTGCCTCCTAAATTTATATAATCGCTTCTGTGGGTGCGTCGTCTGCTCTAGGCAGACGTTGGAAAGCATGGATCACCACGACTGATGCCTGTCTGCGGCTGAACTGGAATATTTATGTTAAATATTTTTTTCTTTTAAAATGTATGTGTCGGTTCATCAACGTGGGAATTAAAAAAAAAAAAACAATACATTCCAACCTAGATAACATAATACTGCTACTGTGGGCAGTGAAATCGCAGCTTCTGTGTTTTTTTTAAAACTTCTATAGCTTTTGCAGTAATATAAATATTTAGTATGAAGATAAGTTAGCGCTGTATTGGAAATTACCATGCTATTGAGTTCCTCTGCCCTTTTACTGTGCCATAGTGTGGGTAAGTTTTTTGGAGTCTGAACGAATCTACTGCGTTGCGATGAGGAAAGAGTGTCTAACTGCAAACTGAACGGTTGGCAGGACAACTGAAACAAGTGAAACAAACTGTCCTAATATATCTGCCGTGACTGTAATAAACGGGTGTAACCGAGCAACGCAGCAATGTTCCTGTTATTTAATGTTTTTCTCGGTAGTGTGGGTTCACCCCCTTCAATTTTCTTGGTGAGGGCCGCGGATGTCACGAGGCTAATGCTACACATTTCTGGCTAAATGATCTTGTATTCAAACACACTAGACTAGACGCTGCAACCCCAAAAAACGACACGCACCACGACACAGACAGCATCGGCCGCAGTGACATTCTTTTACTGATGAGGGCTAGCGACCTTCACAAGCAGTTCATCAATTAACTTTCAGATTATTGAAGTAATGCTTTAATTGCAATTCTTTTTGCCAATTAATTGGAGTCTTGTGTTGGAGAAAGTCAACAAGGAGTAAAAAATGCCTTTTTTAATATTTTTGACATATTTGTTTCTTTTGTGACACTGGCTTGCACGGTAAACCCCTTCAGCGTGCTTGTCATTTCACCGAGCGTGATCATACTGTTTAAATAATAACTTTAAAAAAAAAAACTTCATTTTAAAAGGCTTCCCGTGCTCATATTTATGTAGGACTCACAACGTGAAGTTTAGAATGGTAATGCAATATGCCATTTATGACATAATATATCCAGTAGAAAAATGTGTAGTTTTAACGTCTTTCACGCAATATGACCGGCGAAAAATCAACATACGGATTTGTTGATTGATTAGTCTATTAAAGGATAGCCATCAGTCGGGTTAATTTTCTAATTAAACTACAGACACACTCAACATTCAATGCTTTATGAAAGCCACCGTTCGTGCGAGATAACAAAAATACGTGGAACCAACACACTAAGATTATGGAAGCTTCCGGCTTAATAATAATCGCTTTGCTGAATTTCTACGCACGGGAAACGATACAACATAACCTTTAGTAAGAAGAAACGGCCACAAAAACATAAAACATTTAATAAGGAATGTCAAGCTCAGCCTGAAACGGGCTTGCGTCGTCGAGATCCATGCTTCTGAGCGTGCGCCCATAGCAGACGACGCACGGCGGTATCCCCGCTTTCGCGCGTTTCCGATTTCGGCCGCTCGGTGGCGACACGGTTCGATCTCGAGGCGAATACGCGCACGAAAACGAAGACTCGTTTAAGCGTAGTGGACCACCTGTTGCCTTTTTGCCCACCAACGTCTTGCACGGATGGCTACTGCACACATAAAAATGTGTGACGTAGCCATCCCAATGGGCGTCTCAAAGCTGGTCGACCCGCGCCCAAGCTCGTTGTGGTCACCGAAAACAGTTTCGGGTAGAACTCAAGATATTGCCTCACCGCTTATCACGCTAGTCGAAGCGCGTCTTGAGAATGTCACGGGCCGGTGCTGAAATTGTTGCTCCGAGCCCAGCAGGCATCTCCGTAAAGTTTCCGGAAGGCAAGAGCTCCATCTGAACGAAAAAAAAAAAAGACTATTTTAAGCATGCTAAACCAGCTGCCGCCGTCTCGCCGACATGTACAAACAGTTTCTCTTCTTTTCTTTTTCTTTTTTTTTGCGCGCGATTTGAACTTGTTTTTGGAAGAAAATTGGCCAGCCGTCCGTATTACACACTTCCTGCTCCGTTTCACTTTTTAGTCTGGCCGCAGTCCATGCTACGACCAAAAGGGAGCGAAGCAAGCAGCGTGAAAAGGTGAAAAGTGCAACGTCATGGCGTTCGTCGTCTTTCTGCGCTTAAAACGATTGCGCACAGTAAATGAACCGTTATCCTGCGTTTTGTTTTGGTGCGCAATTTTTCGAGACGGGGATTGCAACACATACACGCCACATGCACACATGCCGTGACGATGCACTTTTGTTGCAGCTCGATTTGTTGCATCGGATGGTATAGGCAACCTGCAATGCTGTTTGGTTTGGCGCCATCTAGCGACTGAAGCATGAAATATTGGGTACCCCTGGGAGTGGCGGCTGCATTGTTCAAATGTGAGCTTTTACTCTGCTGGCGCCGCTTAGCCTAGTGTCTGAAGCAAGAAATACTGGGTATCCCAGGAAGCCGTGATCGCGTAACGTGCCAGTACAGCGGAAGCTACGGCCCTGGCGGGCCAATCGGAACGTGACTGCGTATCACCGGAGCGCGCCTCAACCCCGAAGAAGTATCAGGCTTTTCGCTGAGTCATGCTCCAATATGTGTGCGTTGCGCTCTTATACGTCGCGCATTTCGAAGCCTTCGGCACGCAATGTGGGGCTTATCGTTCACCCTTTGTCAAGTTACAACGAGACAGGGTATAACCGTGCGCTCTCACGCTGCTGGCGCCGCCTGGCCGTTGCCGGCTGGCTATAGTATGGGCTGAGGCGGGATTTAATGCGGAAAGGGAGTGCAGTCAAAATGGCCCCCTAAAACCCCGATAAGTATGCCTACTTTTTAGCGGAATATACCAATATAATGCCCAAGCTGCGGTTCAGTTAAAAAATCGAAGTCGAAACGACCACACATGCATGCTGCGATTGTCAGCGCCAGGCTGTTGTGTGTTTAGAGGGCGGTGCAACAATAGTCAGTTGGGATGTTTTAGTTTTTTTTTTTCTTATTTTACACGAGTTTTTTTGGCATTAGTGGAGCCCAAGTAAAATCACTCGCCACGCCACTGACGACAAGCACCTTTGTTGGGGTGAAATTTCTAGGACTAACGCGACCGTTTTTCTTTCAATTTTCTCTTCGCAACACGTTTCAAGGTGCATCGGAGATCGGTATGTTGGCATAGTCCCCCGAGTGACGTTAATGCGGCTCGTAGATTGGACCTGAGCATTGCGTAAGCGCTTAATTTGGGCTCGTGACGATCAATAGCTCGACAAGTATTTGATTCGTATCTTGTCTCCATTCGCTAATATGCCAATAGCCAGACCTCTTCCGTGCCTACGATTAGAAAGTCGGAACCACAGCACAATGTCGGAACAAGTGACGTAGTGGAACGTGCAAGTCATCCCATAAGATAGCGAACGTTGGTTCAGGTTCAGGTTCAGGTTGGTTTTATTGTGCGTAGATCAAAGGTGAATACATTAGAAATATTACAGAAGGAGGTCCCAGAGTCAGAGACTGGAAAGGGACCTCCTGTTAATGGTAGCAATAATAATAAAACAAATGCGGAGTGCGGTCAAAGCTGGAAGCCAATCAAACATCGTCGAAAGTGCAACGTCACTGCACTGATCACCTTTATTTGTGGGTGTTTTTGCTTTCTAATCCACAAAACGCTTACCTTGACGCTGAGGTTTTTTACCGCCATTGTGCAGGAATTCCACAGCTGCTAACAGAGGGCGGGCAGTCTTTTGAAAGGAGTATACTTATATATCGCTTATCACCCGGCCTAGAACGCTGAGTCACTGCACCGTGGAGGCCTGCGGAGCGTTTGATGTACTCTACAGCAGAGCAACAGCGCATGCTCAGAAGGCGTTCCACAGCCCAGCAGACGAATATGGTTGTAGAAATTATGTGTATTGTAGAGGAAAAAAAAAAAACGGTCAACTCGAAAGATAGGGGCAAAACACAGACAGGGAGAAATAGGAACATAGACACCGCTGACAATCAACTGAGATTTTATACTTCTTCGTCGTTACTTTAACACAAAGATTGACACCAAAAGTACTGCCTATAAATTCACCTAAATACGTGCATTACACTACTAAATTTAAATAATTGAAAATAAATTAAATTAATAGATTTGATTCCTTGCGCTTCTCTGACCCAACCCACAACACACCACCGACACATATCGCTCCTATATCCTTTCACGGGGTTGTGCCATATTCCAAAAACTGCCTTGCTTTCTTGCTTGCCGTGACGGAGGGCATGCTCACGTAGTCATCTGCGCTTTCCTCAATGGCCAGGGCCTCAAGAATCTCGCGCGCAAAGGCATTCCCGTGTCTTTTAAAAATAGAAATGCTGCTGAAACTTGGCCTGCACCCGCACGTGTGGCAATGGGCTGAAAAATGCCCAGCCCCCGTGCCCTGCACCGAAGCCGCGTGCTCTCTGACTCTGTCATTAATGCAGCGTCTCGTCTGCCCAATGTAGCAGCTCCCGTATGAAATTGGGATGTGGTACACAACACCAGTCTGGAATGCGTCGTATTTAGACCTGTGCGCAGTGTTGCAGGTTGGCTGGTGGTTCTTGGCTCGATTTACCCTGTGGCACATAGAGTCCTCTTTGTTCGGTGTGGAGCACACGACCCAGAAATTCTGTCTTGCAGCGATCTTTTTGAGTCGGTGTGTGACACCGTGGATGTCGGGGACTACCGCGAAGTTCTTTTCTGGAGTCTGTCTTTGTCGCTCAGTAATTGGTGATCTTCGAGAAAATGTCCTGCATATATTCTCACATGCGGCTACAAGGAGGACATCTGGATACCCACAGTCACGAAGCCGAACAATCTGTTTTTGAAAGCTAGCGTCAGCTTGATGGTGGCATGACTTGAGCAGCGCTGATACGAGTGCCGTTTTGGCAACACTTCGCTTGACGGTTTTTGAATGGCACATCCAATCTATGCTGAACGGTGCCAGAATCGAAACCATCTTTAGGTGCGTGGACGATTGCCTGATCCTGTGCAGTACAGACATGGAGAGTGCAGAAAACGGATGCAGGTGCATAGTCATGGGAACCTTGGAAGGCTATTCAGAAATTAGCCTCAAGACGGTTATGAAAGCGCTTTGTTGTTTGTCGAACCCGCTTTGCTGGGAGGTTACCTCTCCGTACTCAAACCAACGCTCTGGCAACTGGTGCCTGATCTTCCCGAAAGTTCTTCTGGCCCTCCTTCGCAGTGTGTCCTCGCGCATATTGCGCTCTTTAGGGATAAACTCCTGCCGTCGTGGGCGCATCATCACGGTTACTGGTGCGTTCGTTGCCGGTGTTCCCCTAGATATAATACGGGTCGTTGACATGTATACACTAAGTAATCCAACAGTTCACTGACATTGATGCAAGCCTTTCCCCAGTCCTTCGGGAAGCAAGTGGGAAGGAGGGACGCCAGACCATCGAGCATCCCACATAGTTTAATAATGGAGTCGCCTCACGTTTACCTGTCTAAGGCACCCGATACAGGCACGAACCTGCAAAATATAAAACATATATGCTTGATGCTTCGTTTATTTTATACATTTTGGCTGGTGAGCGTTCGTCCGGCTGGCTGAAAAAGGCAGGTGAGCTTTTTCTTAACCCCATTTCTCAATAAAAGACGATCAACCGGATGCACAAAGCTTAGGTAGGATTGGTCGCCGAAAAAAAAAAGGATAAAGTAATAGGGCAGGCGAGTTGGTTAAAGTCACTCATTTCTAAAATCCAAGACGGAGTCAACAAAGAGGGGACAAACACCAGATGTATCGTGTTTGTCCCCTCTTTTTAGCCTCCGTCTTGGGTTTTAGTAATGTAAAGAAAGGACACCGGACAAAGCATTGCAAATACTCGAAGAGGGGGCACGCTGATTACACCACGCCTTAGCAGTTTACAAAATTGTCACAGAATAATATATTCCGAAAATCATGGGATGTAGTGTTGAGATAAAACATTTAATTAAAACTTTTATTATAAAAAATGAATGAAAGAACACTGAGATTTTTTTAGATTGTCTCTTTACAGAGCAAACTTAGCTTATGCGCCCTAAGCAACAAAAAATCCTTAAATTAAAATCATGCATAACCTTTATACTTATTAAGCAACAAACCTTGCTATATAAACATTTTAAAATATACCTTAGATGAGGGGCTCGAGTTTCAATGTTCAGTCGGTTCTAAATGAAACAAAGAAGTCACAGATGATTTTGGGTCTTCACTTTCTGGTATAGTTAGAAAAAAGGGACACCTGAAAATGTTTGGTCGTTTTTTTAATTAACAGGTAGGCCACCCCTCTCTGTTATAGATGGGGGTTAGGGTTCTTAGACAAAGTTAGCGTTGTAAAACGTCGATCCCGAACTTCACTTTTGTGCCCTTTTAACGATCGTGTCACAACCCTCTTGAAACGATTTTTTGTATATTAAAACTAAAAGCAGATCAGCTTAAAGGGATTATATTGAGCAGAACGCGTGGATGCCCCCCTTGCGAACACCAATGCCGACATTGTGAAACGCAGAAAGCGGCGAAGTAACGACCCCGGTTGGGCAGGAAACTCCCCGCAATAGTCAACAAAGGCAGCCTCATTTCGTTCGCACCCGCCCGAAAAATCGATGGTGGCAGGCCGCGATTCAATTATTTTTTTTCTCCCTTTTATTACACGACAAAGGTTTTCATATTACGGGTTGAGCTCTCTTTCTTTCTCTCGGCCTTTTCACGTGCGATGGCCCATACAGAGGAGACCGCACTTCCTTTAAGCGATTTTTGGGCTGTCGTAGATTCGTGCTCCATCCATCTATGCAAAATCTGGTGACATTCCGCCGCAGCGTGTGAGGCGTTTGGCGGCAGCGCCAAACAAAGCTCTTCCACTTTGTTACCACTTGTGCCGGGGCGCCGTCAAAGTCAATACTCCGTTTCGCACCAAGTCCGAACGCTGCCGACGCTACAGTTCAATGAAGTCAATAAGGCAGAGCCAATAATGCGTCGTCAACATGCTCGTCGTCTCTCGTGCCTTCATTGACACTAGAAAAGCAGATCCCGCACAGAGAAAAGGCACGGGATCAGGGAACATACACTTTGCGCGAAACGTTCAGCCGGCGGCAGCGAACGCACAAAGACAACGCGCGTTATGGCGACGATGCTTTTTTTGGTACCGCTTGATTGTTACCATCGAATTGTTGTGTCGCGTTCTTGCAGAGTTGGTGGGAAACGGAGCATAGAAGACACACAAGGCACGCGGACAGACAAGGAGCGGAATGCGACTGCCCGCGCTTTGCGCCTGATTGCATGGGACGGGAAATGAGCGGCTACGAAAAATCGAGGAACTTCGCGATATGGTTGCTTTTCTTGGGGTTGCTCGATTGGTACCTCGCCTCGTAACGTCGGCGTCGCTCCGACCTTGGGGTGACAAAGTATAGAGCGGGAGTAAAATTTCAACGGATGTATGAGGTGCCGATTGCCTCCGCCGGCAGCGACACCCCTGCCAGCGACATGCATGAAGGAGTGGGTATAAATAGAGTTTGCATCCCTATGAAATAGGTAATGGCACAGATATCTCGAAGAATTGGAAGTCGAATATTTTCCGCGATTATATCAAATTTTCATAAACGCGCATTTAAATTAAAAAAAAACTAATAAATACCACTTTACCTGTTTTGATGTTTACTGAGGCTCAATATTTGTGTCGACAGTTTCAGACTAGCGAAGAAAAGTATCTATGAGGTGCATTCTAAAAATGAAAGGTGGCTGCTAACCGCACGTTTGGGGATTTGTTTCTTACCAGGTGGTCGACCATTGACGCAGCCGAAGTTAAGAGTGGTTATTTCTGCCCGTTGAAATCGCATGTTCAGCAACTTCTCTTTTCTCAGCTCAGAGCGACTCCAAAATGGCAATTCTGGAATTCTATACGATTGGAGTCATTGAGTGATAAAGTTAATAAGCTGTACACGGTTCTAAAAAAATTCCAATTGTGTTTTTTTCTAACATACCTGTTTAGTTGGACAACTCTGCCGTGCGACATATTTAGCATTTTACTACAACCATCATGCCACCAAACTATTTTAAATCAGACCCTTCTGGCGAACGTAAGTTCAACACTGCATATACTGAATGTAAGAAAACTACATGCATTGAAGAACTATTCATAAAATGTTACATGTTCTGGAAAAAATGTATACAAAATTTCTTGGTTTGTTTTGAAATAATAGATTTCTTTACGCCTGTCTTTCATGCTTTTTTTTTTCTGCATGTGTTTCGTAAGTAGATCTGCAAAAACGAAATTGTCCCAGTATTTGCAGTCAAAGTTAATTGCTTATTGGAGAAAGGGTGGCCTCCAGTTTTTAACAAGATAGAATGTCTTCATTGCTTGATATGACGTTTAATTGTCCAAAATAGGTAGTTCAGGACTGCACGAGAATTACTGAATATAGCAAAACATTTTTAGATTTTGTAATTTTGTCAGATAATATAAACGATTATTCCACCACTGTAAATGAAGGCATATCAGATCACCAAAGGCTTTCACTTAGTATTATGTTAAATCACGGAAAGGAACAATGTGCTGCAAGAAAAACTTTAATAATTTTTTTTCCCTGCGCAAATGACGTTGCTATGCTTGACCACCTGAAGATGGTATGGGGTGATTTTAGGATTTTTTCTTATACCATAGCCTCCTATCTACTGACAAAGCCTGCCAGATCGCAGCGAGAAGCGGCCGCCGGAATGGAAAAGGTGGAGCGGAAGACAACGGAGGAGAGGATAGCCACGTGACTGTCGCCCCGCTGCGGCGAGACGCCGAAACCCACTTTTCCCGAGCGAACAAGTCTGTTTCAGTTCTTCGCCGCTGCAAAGGCTGTGCGCTAATGTCCAGGTCCCCTATGAAATGGCTCTTTGATGCTCTGTACTACCAGATCCTCGTGCTCCAAATCTGCGACCGGCCATTTTATGACTCCGTCGTCGAGCTGCCAGGCTTTGTGAGTATAGACTATGACTAAACACGTCGCGCGGAGATTAAAAAAAACAAAAAACGCAAGATGACGAAGCATGCGCTATGTGCACTTGGTTTAAAGGAATGGTGAACCGACCATTTCAGTGTCTATATTAAGCGGCACACCACCTTTTCATGAGTCAGCAGCGCCTGGTGTGCTCGAGCACCCGCAACGAAATTGACGTCATCATATCCCGCATGCACGCTTAATAAGCTCGGATAGGGGATATGATGACGTCAGTTTCGTTGCGTGTGCTCGCGCACACCGGCGGCTGCTGACTCATGGAAAGATTGTGCGCCGCTTATAATAGACACTGAAATGTTCGGTTCGCCATTCCTTCAACTGGTATTAGCAAACACGAGAAGACAACGAGCGTCATGATGATATACTTTTCGCTCTGCTTGATTGTCTACATCGGTACGTATCCTTAGTTACGGCCAAACGAAGTAAATAGTCTCGGTGGTCCGCATGTATGTTTGGGAGTGCGCCGGAATATGCGCTTATCCAACGCCGGTTATTTCTGTGGCCAAACTAAAAGTGGCATTTATAGGTAGATTCACTGGATAGTCTCCCTGGTATTTCCTTGTTCGTTAGCATCCGAGCAAAAAACTAAAATAAACAAACAAAATCACACGTTGTGATATTCCGTAGGTTGCATTCTTTCAAAATTTCTTCCACGAGTACCTGAATTCCTCTTTGGGAACAAGGAAGCAGTTGGAATATTTAAAGCGGTAGAGGTCGAGAAGCTATGCCTCATTTCGATTAGTCTAGAAACCTAGGTGTGTTCACTTAAGTTCGCATCCAATAATATTAAACGGCTGCAAAGGTATTACGCTTTTATTATGATTCGTTATAACAACGAGTGCAAATGAAAATGGTTTTGTATGTACTTTGTTTGCGGCTTCCTGGCGGGACATTCACCGAGGAAGACCACTAGACCAAAGCGCGAGGGGAAATCCGACCGCGGAGCTGAGAGGAATGATTAGTGGGTGAACCTCCAGCTAGCTGCTTTTGTCTCCACTGCCTTCGTCGAACGCGTTAAAGCCTGGAGCACCGGCGTCCGACGTTCTGCTCTCGCATTCGAATTCGTTCGACAAGTGCACTGGACACAAAGGCAACTGGCTTTAGCTCTGCCCACTACTCAATCCAACGAACTCAGCGTACTGACTCCCCCGCGCACTTTCTTCTCGTGCTCTCTATCCGTTTTTCGGCACAGTGGAATATGCAAACGCCCCGTAAGGTGCAAGAATATACATATGGAGTCTCGTGTAACGCTGCTATTCGGAACCATCAAGAAAAGAGACGCGATCAAGATATGCGGGAGCAACTTTCGAAGCTTTCCAATACCTCACGACGTAATAGAACGCTGAGATTATTCTAGTTTATTCAAAGGTGTCATTGAAACCATTTTTTTTTTTTGCAAGCTTGCGGCTTTTAAGATTGAACCGTTTCAATGGAAGCTTCACGGGATGTTTGGGATGTGCTTCATTTCTCCGCGAAATACAAACGTAATTTCTTTAAATCCTGTAGCTCGAAAAGTTTCCCTCAGAAGCAGGCGGCGACTGCGCCGAGAGGGTGCTTATCATATTCGTCGAACCGGTACAGCTTTTGAAAGTTTACTTTTAAAGTGAATTATGGTGCCGATATTCAAAACGTACCTGTGTATACCGGAAATTAAATTGACTCAGTGGAATCCAGACATTTAAACTGGATCGGTCGATAGGGGACACAGTTTGAGTCAGACTGCAAACTTGATTAAACAAGCAATATATTTTTTTAAGATATCAATGAAAAGTATTTTGATATACGCCGTTTTAGTTATTGGAGCTCTTGTAGCGCTTCATTATTGTTCTTCTTGTTCTTGTGTGCCTTCTTTCAACGATTTGCCAGAAGATTGCTATGGTATGAACTCACTAAAACAACTCGCACAACTCCTCTGCGGTATTAATAAAGCATCCTAATCTTAATGTGGTCTCCATGCGTATATGTGCCATTGTCCATGTAATTGTGCGCGCGAGCGCGCGAGCGTGTGTGTGTGTGTGTTATGTGCCTGTCTTTTGTAATGCGTTATATTTTATGGGTTCTTCCCGCCATACTTTTTATTTTCACAAACATTCGAAACACAATACCAGATACTGGTCTGCCCAAGCGAAGTAAGGCTTGTAGGGTAACCCCTAACAAACCGCGCGGCGCAAAAAAAAAAAAAAAAAATAAAAGGAAAGAAAAGGTAAATAGTAGCACAACAACAAATACGAATATAAATATAAAAGAAACCGATACGGCGATACTACAGCGATATATTTGTCAACATTTTTTTCGTCCTTTTTCCTGGTGTCTGAATGAAGATATTCTCGGGAAGCGTGTTGAAAATAAAACGCACATAATGCGAGCGCACTCTTTTTCCATGGCACGTAAAACACTGTGGGTCACAAACCGCGCAGCGTGACGAAGACATCTTCCATTGATGAAAGGGCGTTTAAATTTGTTGGACCGAAAATGGTGGAGTACAACACTTTGCACAAAAACGGAAGAGAGATATGGCAATCGTAAAGATATGGTCATCGAGTTGTACCTAACACTCTTTAATAAACCCTTCAAAATACAATCAACTTTTATGTGTCACAGCTTGGCGTAGTCTGCAAATATCGTAATTTCATACTTAAGAATGCTGTAGCCAAGGGCGTGCACAACATATTTCCTTATAGCAAACGGGACATAGGGTTTATTATTAAAAATAATACGGCTAATAACGCTTCTAAGCTTTCCACACACGTAAAATAAATGAAAATAAGTGTGAATTCCACGATATGTCGGAGTAAAAAAACACTCCCAAATACTTTACACTATCAACATACTCTAACATAGTGCACGCGCAATTGACACACCCTGACCTATGTAAAGGAAGCGATAACTCAGGGCCCACCCTCTTTAGTGGATTTCTGAAGCAGATAAATTTCGTTTTTTTTTGTTGTAGAATAATAATTATAATATTAATCAAGAATCGGCTTTCTTTGGTACCTCGGAACGACATTTCGGACTTAGCACTAGCACACCCAAACACATTCTATACCTAACACACGTAAAGTCCTAAATGCATAACCCAATAAAAAAATTAGGACAAGAAATAGACACTTTTACAATGACGTAAAGTTGCACATCCGCAACACAATCAGTAAAGAGACATGTGCCTGAAAAGACAGCGACACCTTCAGATTCAGCAGAAACAAGAACAGCATCAGCGTCAAACGACCACGAGAGTATAATTTGAAGTCATAAACGGACACAAGGGTCTAAACATGTGTCCAGGTGACTGGCAAAACCATTGTATGTCTTTCCAATACGAAACACTGGATTGTGTACACTTGAGGCGACTGCAACATAAAAAGGCATAGGCGCACGGGTCGCCGTCTGTGGAACCCTAAGGGATATCTGAGCCAGCAAGTCAGGACAGTCAATAAGCCGTGAATGGCATTAAAGAAAAATAAAAGGTCAGTTTTTTCATGGCGTTGATGTGAGCTCGACAAATGTAGGGCGCTAATTAAGCAATCATTACGTAATAAATATGATTCATTGCGAAAGTATCTATGCCAATAGATTGTCAGGAATTTATTCTGCTCTCGCTCTAGCCTGACGTAGCTGCTGGGACAGATATGCTGTTCCAGACCACCGAGGAGTATTCCAGATGGGATCGAGCCAAGTCGCAGTAGAAAACAAAGAACCTTTTCGGGTTTGAAAATACTCTAGCCATCCCACAGGCCCCCACCCAGAGTACGCAAGGCGGGCATGATTATTCCATTTCTATGTGCGTCAAGCGGAGAGAAGAATCAAACACCATATCAAGGTCGCAAACTTCGCTAACACGACTTAGAACCTCTGAGCGAATACTGTAGTGAAAACATATCCTGCGCGTTTCTCGCGTGTAAAACATTACTTTAGATTTAACCTTGTTTAAAATTAGGTTATTAGTCATACACCAATTATATAATTAACAGGCATCCTCCTGAAGCATCTCACAATCACTTACATTGCGAATTTTATGAAATATCTTAATATCATCTGCATATTGCAAAACTGAAGAAATATAGATAATCTTAGACACGTAATTGACAAGAATAAAAAAAAAGTAGAGGCTGCAGCACCAGCCCCTGAGGAACCCTGGACGTGACACCATATATCAACGAGTATTTGCCGTTTACTCAAACAAGGCATGCCCTGGCATGCTGTGGTAGACCGGCACTATTGCAGTTTTAAAGGAAAATAAGAGAATATTATTAACTGCCATTTCAAGTAACTTCGACAAGGTGGATAGTAGCGAGACTGGTCTGTAATTGCGGACGTCCCATCTGTTACCTGATTTATGCGCAGGGATAACTACGGCAACCTTCCACGCCTCAGAAAACACACCCGACTTCATTGAGTTGTTAAAGAGGGATACAAGCACAGAAGTGAAAAATTCATGATATGCTTTGAAGAGCGTACCAGGGATCTCCCATCCATCATAACCAGCAGACAAGTTTGGCTTTCATTTTTTTACACACTCCACAATAATGTCATCATCCATATCCAAGGAGAAAAAGTACCTTTTCCCTCCCCTAACAGTGGCAGAGGCGAATTGCCTCGAGGTCAGTTTTATTCCCACTTTTGTTCAATCTGTACGTAAATGTCTCATATAGGACTGTTTCTGGCTGTGATATTTACCAGTGCCCAGGCAATACTTTTTTAGTCTGTCGGAATATCAGTTTATGCAGTGCGATTTCTTTACTGCAAGCCAATGCTACTCCAGTTAGAGACTGGCTTAGGGCAAATTGTAATAAAATTAACATTGATAAAACGAAACCAATTTGTTTCAGCCGCCCTTTAAAACAGAAATGTATAGACATTCCCATTCTGTCGCACTCATCGAAATGTACGCGCTGCATATGTGCACTTTTGACATTGTCCCTACCACCAAGTATTTTAAATTTTTTTCGACACTTTGAATTCTACTTTAAGTTATGTTGCTAAACGACTGCGAAGTTATTCGTGTATGCTATATTTAACAAGAAAACCTTTTTCCATTGTCTGTTTTAAAGATGACAGTCAATGCTTCAGCCTACGGGCTGCTACGTTATAGTATTACTATTTAGGCAAACTGTACTATACTTTGGCGAAATAAAATCGACACGATCCTAAAAAGTATTTTGAGGAGTGAAGCGCACATGTCTAGATCTATGCCGAGTGATGAATTATTTTTATTCCTGTCTCTACCGCGTTTTCCGCAAGCATTATTGAAAAAGTTTCTTTAAAACGCCTCGTGTTGTGGAACCCATTCTGAGTGAAGGTGAACGTTTTATTATCCCACGTGTTTATACAAAATATGTAAAGTCACTGCGCTTATTTTATATGCCTGAACGTTTTAACGGTATGCCGCACAGGCTTTTAAGAAACAATACTAAGCGACAGTTAAGAAAATGCTATAAGAGAAACATGCTAATGTTAGATTTATATTTTGCAAATTACTTGCAATGCTTTCCCCGATTTGCCTTTCTTTTTTTCCATTTGACCTCTGTGCCTAGACGCAGAATAGCAACTTGCATATCTTATTTTTTACCTCACATTGGATGATTTGCAGATAGATGTCTACTTTAATACTGTGTTTCCCTTTTTGCCTTCTAGTACATTATGAACGAGCATATTAGTACGTCGTGTTTGTGGCTAGTTACCTAAAAGTTAATGTTTGTTGCCTGAACGTACTTATGCAGTTTCTGTTTATTTTTAATCACACTATATATGTAGACACCTTCCATACGTGATTTTTTTTTCTTTTCTCTTTTTGGCTTGTTAAGGTTTGTTTTTGGGTGTGTGCGTATCCTTATTGTCTGGGGGTTTTCTATTGTTCATTTGCGTAATAGCTTTGAACAGGTAGCTTGATGTTTCATTACGCCATTTCCGGGTTCAATTCCACAAGGCGCTATTGGCTTTTAGCGGACCCGCATTCATACGTATTGTTTTGAGTTACTTGCAATACATTTTAGTTTATTATTAATATTATTAATATGTAATAATAATAATAATATTGTTATTGACTTGAATTTAAAAAATACATGACTTTAGGATGGTGCACCTACACAAGAGCAATAGAAGTAAAACTAAAACAAACATGGTCTCACCGAAGACAGTATAATTAAGTTACTAAACGCCCAATATTAAACTAAGTGAAAAGTGAATTGCTCAACACGAGGTCAAACACAAAGGCCAATACACTGATGTCATTTTCCGTATTGGCGACGCTGATTTGAAGGGAAAAAATCCGAGAGAGGAGTAAAGTATTGCACGGTGAACGAATACCAAAACAGAAGGAATGTCTTGAAATTGACATTAATTGACGTGAAAATTAACTTATTTATCGTACAATATCGGCTAGTGCTAAGCGAATACACTGAAAATAACGACCAACGATACGGCACCCTCTGAATTCTCGAAACGTCTACAGACCCTTCCAGGACTTTTTAGGATGCTCCAGCTCCTGGGACACGAAAAGAAACAGTTTGATTGTGTCGCTCGCTCCAGATGCGAAGGAACTCCCAGCCCGCCAACCCGTACCAACGGTGGCGGCCGCAGTCGTCCGAGCGCAGCATGCGACTTTTGCCGTCTTTTGCCGTCTTTTGCCGTATTTTTTTTCCTTTTTTGTGACGGCTGAGCCCAGGGGTAAACAGGGACACGATGATTCAGTGCAAAGAAAACAGATTTCAGACATTCCGTGATTCCTAGCAGGCCGGCTTCGGAATGTACTGCTCTTTCCCAGCGACACGTTCTTGGTCGGGCTGGTCTTCTCCGATAGAGGAGTCCTTTCCAGTGGCCGTTTACGCGGTCAACACCTCATAGGTAAAAAGGGCCGTAGTGTTGAATCTTCTACGTCACCAACAAGAGGCCAGCATGAACAATAGGTTAGACGCAGGCGCTCCGTGAGTTTTCTGCTGACACTCCTGTTTGACCAGTGAGATCAGGAATACCCCCCGAAGTCCGACGCAGCAACAGTGCATAATCTGTGTACCGCGCTGGCCCAGGGTAGATGACGCATATATTACAGCACTAAAGATCCCATGATTTTGGAGTCGTCGTCTCGGGAAACATCCTCCTTATGATTTAGGACTGTCGGTTGAGAGAACTCTTCGAAACAAAACACCGTATACGTCTATTCAAGCCGTAACGTAGGGCTCATGGGCGTCAGACTGGAATATAGTTTTCATAAGCAGACTAAAGCTAAGATAATTTCGCTAGTTGATTTGCATGAAACTTGAGGCTATCCATGGCGAGATAAGGCTACGTGTCAAACTGGGCTAGATTTAAGTGCTCCTGAACACATTTCACAGGCACGCAGTAAAGCTTGTGGCCTTGTCTTACAAGCTGTTCTCCGAAGTATGAACCCTATTTTAAGTTTAAAAGTCAGCCAACAACGAACGTATATAATTAAAACTAAACATTTGACAGAGATCTGGCAGATTGGGAGTAATTAATTATTAAAAACGTTCAGCCTTTCCACACTGATGAAGAAGGAAGATCAGCGGAGCTGTACTAGGTGCCACCATCAATGAGCGACGGCTGTAACCAGACAACAGGCAAGCCGGTTGTCTGGTTTCTGCCATCGCTCATAAATGGCGGTTGCTGTCCATAGGGTTGCGTCGAGATTTATTTGTCCACGGACAGAAAACTGGGGAAGCCAGCCCTGAACAGCTCCGCTGTGAAAGTTCAAACACCAACCAATCCCTTCAATAGGGACCCCAAGTTTCGAAGCCAATTCGGCCTCTTCTTCAGGGGCGACTACGTTTATGGCTGTTGAGGAGGAGTGTCCTTTTATTTCTCTTCTACGGTGGGTATCTGGTCTTGCTCTTCTACGGTTGTACCTTTTCAATAAGGTGACAAAGCCCGTTCGCATATGCGGATGGTAAAACTCCGAGAGACCGACTATATTCTGCGGCGTTGTTCGAATATGCCAGGAATCGAGATACAGTCTCTTTCAGAGATTTGTCTATACGTCAATGATGCATGGACCAACGTATTGATTTTCATAATACACGCATTACTGACGTAGAGGCATTTCCCCGAAAGAGTCTGTTTCTCGAATCCTGGCACACTCAAGCTATGCCACAGAACATCAATCGGTCCCTTGGAGCTTTGCCCTCCGCAAATGTGAAAAGGCTTTGTCACCTTATTAAAAAGGTACAGCCGTAGAAGAAGAAGAGCAGATACCCACCGTAGAAGAAAAAGAAAAGCTTGGTCTGCTGTGCAAGTTGGTAATTGGCCATTCATATTAAACACCGCGCAAAACAAAAAGACCGGACAAAAATTTAAAGAAGCACATAGGACAAGCGCTTGTTCTATGTGCTTCTTCGACTTCTCGTCCCGTCTTTTTGCGCTATTTTTAATATGAATGTCAGAAAGAAAAGGACACTGCTCCTCAACGGCCATAACCGCAGTCGCCTCTGAAAAAGTGGCCAAATTGGCTTCGAAACGTAGGGTCCCGATAGAAGGGATTGGTTGGTATTTGAACTTTTCAATAACGTATGTCATGTTTGTGGGCACACCATACAGCCAGATTTTTGTGTTTGCAAAAAATACTATTTTGTCCCGTTGGCTATTGAAATAGGTATTTTTTCCCGTAAGTAACGAAAACCTCGAAGGTCAAAAACCTCGAAGATAAACAGGGTTCAAATCAGCCGTGAAAAAAAAAAAATGTAGAAGAATACCGGAGGCAGTGCCGACACTGAACTCACAACTGAATAATCCATGCAGAAAAGAAGAACAAAGAAGACATATCAAACAGGCACCTGCTCATTGCGAAAGGACTCAAGGGCACGAGGCGATGACATCAGCCATAGCCTCCTCTACACTGACGTAGGTTGTGTGCTTCCCGAAAATTGCCGATTTCGTGACGTTTTTGCTGTTTCCCGTGCGCAGTCTGAGTCAGAACCACGCGCGTTGGTTAGGGCGGCGTGGTTTCGGGCAACCGGTGAGCATCCGCGCCAGATGGCGAAGAAACGCGGAGCCAGAACTAATGCCCTCAACCAATTGGCCGGGAAAGGAGCGTCCTACTACGTCACATTGCGTTTTCGTGCGCCTTCAGAAAAAGTTGAAATCATCTAACTTTCTTATGCGCGCCCGGAAGGCCCAGAGAATCAGCGCGGCGTCAGAAATTACGCAATTTCCGGGAAGCGCACGACCTACGCGCGCACAAAAACGCGTTGGTTTGGATCGCGCTAAAGATAGCCAAGGGAAGACTTTTTTTTTCACTTGGACGGAAGTTGAAATTCGCAGATAGCAAAATAAATTAACTGCATACCACGCATCTTTCCGAATAATGTACGGTGTCTGCATAGTGCAGTGTGAATTAACAAACATAATTTTGTACGTTAAAGAACTTGTTACACGATATATATGCAATGATTTGAGACTGAGCTCTTCCGTGTCAATTTTAGAAGCCAATATTGAGCCGTTAGATTCGAGAGCGAGGATGAATAGGCTAAGGATTAAATAATTATTTTACACATAATAATTTTAATGTTATCAATGAAAGACGTGACATCTTTAACAATGGGTTCCTTAGAGTTAAGTCATACTAGCTATGGTATTAATAGAATTCAAAATAAACAAAAAATGTGTTCAAGTATTTCTTCTGTTTTTTCAATAAACCAATCAAACTCTTTGTCGAACAAGATCACGACCCTTCCGTCACTCGACGGCATTGTAGACGCTATTACATTTGTTGGAAAATAGTGCCTCCTTATTCTAATAAGCACTACCGAAGCAAGCTGTTTGTACGTTCCCAGACCTGCTATCGGCCACAAGCTTAGTATCATTTTAATAAAAAACAATAAAAAAAAAGTACGATGGCTTTTTTTATTTATTTGAATGAAATGCGTAAAAATTAAAGCGCGATAAAAACATTTCTGCAAAGAGGTAAATACATATTTCCTACTTCTCCGGACATACGGCTCAGATATGTAATCATATATGATTTCGTGGCACAAGCTTTTGGATGCCCTCTCCCTGGAGTCTTGTACACTTTACTCGAAAAAAGCAATCTATTATAGTTACAGTTAGTTGAACATTATTCAATTAGTTTGTTTGATTACTTGAGAAAAAACGTATGGCCGTTACTTAAAAAAAAAGTGCCGATACTGTTCGGATTATTTCAGATTTTCTAAGCGACTAATTTTATGCCGGTTTGAAAACGGTTCTTACTACCTGTCCAGTATTAGATAAGGATGACCGAATAACAAGATAGTTATCTTCTTAAGGAACTAATCTTTGAAAAACCATCTTAATAGTAACGGTTACAAGTAATATTTTTTCCTTTAAAAATAATCATATTACACTTGCGAATACTCTTAATGAATGTATTCAAGCTACTACAAAATTACTTAACATGTAATTGATTCATGTAATCTGATTGAGTGCAATTAGGACTGGACGTAGATTAAGATTTGTAAATTGATTAATCGCCAACTGTTAATCGATTAATTATGATTAATGAACCTCGTTCATTTGTATGCGTATGTTCAAAAAGTCAAAATTACTTCTTTGTTCATCTTTTGCTGAGAATATGATAAACGGCGCAATTTAGAATATTGATTATTAATCAAACCTCGATGTGTAGTTCAGAACAGTTTAAAGACACTCTCACTCTTACATATTATTACTTCAGCTGCATGAGGCAAAGTGGTCTGCTGATATTCTCCGGCAAGAGCGACCTCGTTTGATTTTTCAGAATAGTATATATATCTGCAGAACTAAACGGACACTCGCACGGTATCGAAGCGGCCGGAACTCATGTAACCTTCTTCATTGTCTGGAGTTACAAATCTCGCCCCTGCAGTTTACTTCGTGTCAAGAATTTACCTAAGTTTTCCCTTCATACAGTTGTACTCGTCATTTCTTCATAGTAAAAGCGTTTGACTTTTACTTTCTTTTGCTTCGTCATACTTTGACAACTTAACAGTTTAAATAATCGCGAATTAAGAATTATTTGATTAATTAATAGGTCAATGCATCAACAACCCAGCCCAACTTGTAATGAGTAGAGTAGAAGTCTGTCTCCAAGGAAGGTTGCCGCCTTTCTTCTAAGTCATTCTATCATGCATCAACCACGCCGTCACTCTCCACAGACGTGTGACATCTGTATGGAGTAAACTAGATGAAGCTACGGGAAAAACGAACAAACCTCCTTGATTATGGCGGCCAGGGAAGAACATATGTAATGACTGACGGTCTTGTTTAACCACCGATGGAATTATTGAGAACACTAGTGGCACCCTTCTTTGTGGAGGAATGCTTCTGCAACGTCATAATAACTGCCTAGATATTTGCGGTGGTGATGTGGAGAAGTAGTTAAAATATTTGTCTATATGCTTTGTATATATATATATAAAAAAAGTTTAATATTTCTTGTGTTTATACATTTTGACGGACACTGAGGAGAGAAAAAAAAAGCTCTTGTGATCAGATTTTTGAAGGGAAATAATTTAATTTACCCCGGGCTAACACCTCAATTACCAAAGAATAACTTATACATTTGACTTATTAATATTGTCGAGAATTTTCATAGGAGACAAATTTCACTTTGCAAATAAGTGTTTAGCTTACTTAAAGTGAAGGAACAATATATCTTGCATCGGGGGGAATACGCTCCGAAAGTAGCACGTTACTGCTGCCTTTATACGCGTAGTACTTCCAGGAAGTTTTTCAAAACCGAACACTCGATGGCAGCCAAGAATGGGCTGAATTGTTAAAAAAAAAACAACAAAAAAACAACAACACAGAATTATGAAGAAAATGAAAATCCGGGCAGAGAAGGGCTCGTGCTCCATTTCTACGCGTGGCAACCATGGGCATTGCCATGGGCATTTCTACCTTCGCAACATATGCGAGGATATTTCACGTGAAACATATTACGTCGGAATTTGTGAAATTCATTTGTTGATAAAAATAAATACTACTGCCAATGCTTTTTTGACCCATTTGTCACAAGAAGCTCCGACAATTCCAGACCAAATCCAAGCACCCTCGAAACTCTAAAGCTTATTAAATCGCATTACGACGTTTCGGGACAAATTCGGTCCCTTGCTCACGGATGACTACCAGTGGGGACACACGTTGCTATTTTCACACACGAATGTAAGAAGCTGAGACGTCACGCAAAACAATTGCTGGAGTTTTGCCATTTTGTCGCACCCTGAAGTAGTGTAAGAAAATACGAAGAATCTTTAAATTGTGAAAACCACGGTTAATTCGTAATTAACAGTGTTTAATTGTGTTTTTACATCAGTATGCAATAAAAGAAGACTTTACCGTATGCCATTTATAAGAATAGCGGGCTTAGTTAGGACCTGGGGATTTTTCTTGCCAACTTAGGTTCTCGGTTCCAATACCGTACACAGTCAATAACGAATGCGCATCAATAATGAATGCTGTTGCCAGTGGCTGATGCTCACGCTTATAAATAAGAAAATTCGCTGTTGCCGTGTTCCACTTGCCTGGGATTAGTATTTGTTTCTTGCTTGCCTAGCGGATACAGGTCTTAAAGAGCTCTGCCCGTTTCGAAAAACACCGGGGTTTAAGATTGAATCCGGCACGCGGACTCTATATGACAGACTTTCGAATGTGCTTCCGAGGCCCACGCGCACATTGAGCGCGAAAGCCTCGCAATTTTAATGTCGGGACATTTCGTTTTTGTTATTTCACGTGTGCTACCATCTATCTTGAGAACAGGTGCGTCGCAGACCCGTAGCGTGTATTTTTCGCACACTCGAATTAAAGTGTCAGAAAACATCGGCGCTATGTAATTTCGCCTTTTGTTATGGGTCCTAGAATATGCAGGATCGTACGGCTCTTCGTCGCCATTTCAATCTTCTGCAGCTCTTTGGGCGTCAATGGAAACGGAAGCTCCCCATTCAACTTAGCAGAAATAATGTTTCACAGGAAGTTTCCGCTAGGTATTGCTATATATTCCGCTT
The DNA here is from genome assembly GCF_016920785.2 of Ixodes scapularis. Classification (NCBI taxonomy): domain Eukaryota; kingdom Metazoa; phylum Arthropoda; class Arachnida; order Ixodida; family Ixodidae; genus Ixodes; species Ixodes scapularis. Next base: position 69,432,652 of record NW_024609839.1, on the reverse strand, counting down.
GAACAAAAAAAAATCGAACTTATTCCAAATCCGTTATTTCCTCTTTCGAATGCCAGTAAACAGGAATAAAATATGCCACAAATCCGAGCTAAAACAGGAGCGTTCGCTATGCCCGTGATTCGTCAGGTGTTATTCTTCACTCAGTTTGTTTTACTCTACCACATTCCGCAGACCATAAATCAATCTAAGCTCCAGGAGTATTGAACAAATGTAAGCTTTTAATTATTATTATCTATGTACTAACCCATATATTATAAGTTGTACAACCTATCATGAATATTGTTTGTGTCAATAAAATGCTCTAGGAAACAAAATGCAAACGAATATTGTCTAAGAAACATAAAACATCATAAAATTACATAACTCATTTTTATACGCATTATGCACTTTAAAGAGTTCTCAATGGACAGAAAAAGTTCGATAGAAAAAAAGGATTTTGTTTAAATATCATTCCTGGTTAATTATAGAGTTATTTATTTCTTTAGCAGCGCTAAGAACGAAACTTTTGGCAAATTATTAATATCCCAAGGAGAGTGCTGGTAACGTAGGTATATGCATTAGGCAAGCATTAGCCTTACCTTTGTGAAAGCTTTGAAATAAATAACCCAAATAAGGGAATGGTGAACGCACGTTCTAATGTTAAGTTTGTTTTAACGGTATGATTTGAAATAAGTTATAAATAATTTCTTAAAAAAAACAAAAAAAAAACGTCGTGTTCGTCAACTTTTCGGTGCATTTCTGTCGCTTCATAGCGGCGAGGCTCGAACAGCGACCGCGCGATCGGCGGAAATCAGATTTTAGGTAATACTTTAACAAACTCAAAGAATTAGAAAACAATGACTTGCACTGTCGTCGCCTTGACTTCTTTTGTTTTACTGCCCGTTATGACACACGTGGAATGCAGTGCAACAAGGCAAACGATAAGATGCGCTAAAATAGACATTCCTTACCTTGCTTCTTCTCCCTCATTCGGATTTTTTGTAATATTTCTCGTCCTTCTCTCGGTCGCAGATATCGGTGTTTAAAATCTGCCACTTTTGAGTCACTCTTTACACCCCTGATACACGATAAGTGGGGCAGTACTGGACGCAATGCACCCCCTCCCCGTTGTGATCCCACGTAAACAACCCACTGAACGAGTGAGGCCCAGCGACCGTTGACCGCCCAAGGAACTGACGTTATGCGCCAATGTTGACTTGCAGCAAGATACGTGGATTTCGCTGGAGAAGTTGCGGTGGGGTTGCCACAAGTCGACAAGTGGTAGATGACAAACATGAGCCCGATCTCCCAGCGGAAGATGCGCGCTACAAGTAGGCACTCTTGGCAAGCTTCCGTATACAAGTTTTCACCCTTAGGTGAGTCATTCGAGAGGTTTAAAGATGCGGCAAACAGAGGAGGTGGACGAAAGCTATCAGCCTTTCCACTCTGGTGAAGAAGGAAAAGCAGCGGAGCTGTAGCTTCTGTTCTTGGCGGTGGCTTTCCATGCGAGCGATCTGCTCATCTCTCGCAAGGGAATCTGAAGCGCTCGGCGCAGACGAACTTTAGGGGATAGCGGCCTCGCGGCGGTTGCGGAACCATTCGCGCTACTGCGCATATAGCCGCTCGTTCCGTTCCCGCTGTTCTTCCTCCGAAGAAATGTTGCCGCCATCTATGAGCCTTTGCAGCAACCAATTGTCTGGTTGCCGAGGCTGGAAAGGTTGCCGCGATCTATGAGCGACGGCGGCAAGCGGGCAACCGGCAAGCACAACACCCTGGACAGCTACTGCCATCTATGAGCGACGGCGGCAACCAGAGTGTTGTGTCGACTTTTGTTTGGTACGGGACACGATCCTGGGAAAACTAGCCCTTAACAGCTTCGCTGTAAAATGCAGGTGTACCACCATGAAGCCTCCTTCTATCCTAGTGAAAGTATCGCTCAATTGTCTAACTCCGTGAAGCCCAGGGTTCAGCTGTAGACTTAGGCAGACCACGACCCAGTTTGGATTTGGTCATAAACTACGCAAGATGAAATTTTCTATCAATAAATCTTTACGACAATAACAGCGGTTTAAGTAACTCCGAACCAATGAAACAGGTCTAACGCGCTTTGGGGCCCGACATTGTGGTGTTAAGCGAAGCCTGTTTTTGTTGGTACGGCGAATTAAAGTTGCTCCTCAACTCCGAATGACTACGAGCACGCAAGCAGACCCCCAACAACCGTGCCTAAAAGAAAAATAACGTCGACTTTGCTGCGGAGAGATACTCCTTATATAGTTTTCTCAGAGCCGAGCCTTTCGGCGAAACTGTCGTAATACATACAGTAAACTCCTAGCATAGCAACTCCGCAAATACGGATCTCTGACTTATTACATTTTGCCGGTCCATTGTTCTCAAACTACTCTGCCTCACCTATATATATATATATATATATATATATATATATATATATATATATATATATATATATATATATATATATATATATATATATATATATATATATATATATATATATATATAGGGTGTTTTTTTTTAAGCTTAACAAATTTGTTTAAAAAAGCCGTGAAAGTTACACTTATGCCACTTGTGGAGGTGAGTTATACGGCCAGGGGGACATATTATAGGGGGCTAATTGTAACGATCAGTCGTCTTATTATTAAAATTCGTTAATTAACTTTTAATTAATGAAAATGGACATATGGTTCCAATTCGAAACTTGCCCAGCGTCATCGAAAGCCACTAAATCAGTCATTTTCAAAAAGACTTTCGGCGCGGGAGAATCGTAGTATGGTACTAAAGTTACCACACGTGGAGCAGGTACAAGGCTGGGGCTAGATAAGAGACGGAAAAATCGCGCGGGCGCCTTATCGGAACCGCTAGCTTTGTACCTGCTCCACGAGTGGTAACTTTAGTGCACTACTACGCTTCTCACGCGCTCAAAGTCTTCCTGAAAATTATTGATTTAGTGGTTTTCGATGACGCTGAGCAAGTTTCTAATTGGAACCGTATGTCCATTTTTATTAATTAAAAAGTTAATTAACAAGTTTTAATTAATTATACGACTGATCGTTACGATTAACCCCCTATAATATGTCCCCCTGGCCGTATAACTCACCTCCACAAGCGGCATAAGTGTAACTTTGACGGCTTTTTTTACACGAATCTGTTCAGCTTAAAAAAAACACCCTGTATATGTATATATATATACACTTAGCTGATTGTTTGTTTTGCTTTGACCTTCTGTTTTATTCAGTTCATCATACTGCGACGAAAGAAGGTCGAGAGATTTTTCGATTCACGTTCCTATTCTGCTCCAGTATGAATATGATACTCTCGCGTTTTATTTCCTCATTGTAGATTCGTTTCTTTTATAATTTGTTCGGTAGAATGTCATGATTTCATATTCTTAATTTCGTTTATCTGAGACGCTAATAGGTAAGATTTCAGTTCAAGAGACCCCTCAGATTCCGAAATGCAGAGGCGTTTCATGAAGAAGAGACAAAATGGTGAGCGGCTGTAACCATAAGAAACTTGACTTTTAGGTTAGTTGGCTACCCGTCGCAAAATATGAAAAGCGCGAAGGGACAAGGCCAAGTGGCTGAGGAAAACATGACACGCATTTCTTCTGTCTTGTTCTACCACTTGTCCTTGCGCTTTGCGTTTCTTTTCTTTTTAATTTTGTGTGTGGCTGTTGAAATTAACCGGCCGGAAAGTTAAATGGCCAGTTTTAGGGTGTTTGGCAATGTTCTCGAAATGTATGACGGGAAACTGTTTTCGAGTATTCTTCACCGAAGACTTCTGCTAACAGTGTTAACTTAGAAATAGTTTGCTGACCAGGTGAGGATTTATCACAAAATCGAGCAGTTGCTGAAGTGCCGCTCGTTCACACAAGAACCCCGATGATAACTCAGCTGTCTTCTGTTAGATAGAACTGGTAATCTCCGCAGTCAAGCAACTTCCTGTTTTTGTGTATTTTTTTATAGCGTCCGGAGCTATACTATATAAGCATCAACAGGTTTTGTTTTATTGCATCCATAAGTTGATAGATAATTTATTATTTTAGTTCAGAAGCGCATAACCACCACCATTATATATTTATTATATTATTTAATAAAATAATACCCCAAACTAAGATGTGAGTAGAAAGGCCCAAGGGAAAATTGTGTACAATTAAATTGAAGTGAGTCTAAGATATTGAGCCCTTGCGCGTGCGCCTCTGCTTGCAACGGAGATCAAAAAGCCGCAATAACTTCCTAAGTTGCCCCCCTTCTTTGTTCAGAGTACTGTTTCAAGGAACAAAAGAAGTTAGTGAAACAAAAAAAAAAAGGAATACGCATCGTTGTTACCGATTCTGGCGCCTTTTGGTGCACATGGGAACACACCAGGGCCATGAAATGCGGAAAGTTTGGGACAAGAATCCTCGTTTGAGCGTCGCAACATAACGCTCGCAGTAAATATATAAGCTGCGGCCGCAATGGCGACACGACCGCCTAATCCTTGGACGCAGACTCAGCTCCCTGAATAAAGTTTGAACATTCTGGAAATGCTGCCACGTTGGAACAGCGCGAATGTTTTTGTTGTTTTGTTTATATTGTGGGGCGCGTACAAACATCTTCGTGGCTTTGCTTCCTTGGCGGGAGGATTAGGGAGGATATAGCTGGATTATAAGTGCCGAAATTACATAAAAAAGGGAGGAACGTGCTGTGAATGAAGGCTTATTCGATATCCTCGCAAGATGTCAGCGGGAAGTTCCATTCTGGCACTTCGTTACGAAGTTAAGGGGATGAAGTGTTTACCAGGAACTTTGAGGCGGATGAACGTTTACAAGCCAGCAATATTATGGGATTTTAGTTGCCTAGTGTTGATGGATTAGCTTTCCCAAGGAAGGGACGGTAGATTCGTTCATACACAGAATTTAGCAGGGTGCAGTGCTATTTGATGTTAATATTTTGGTAAACTTCTCTTTGTTATTGCTACATTGCTTATTATATTGCGCCTATATGATTAGATAAATTCTCCTGAATTATAAAAAGATCACTTAGGTGGCCCTGTTCTTACGTTTTGCTAGCTTCGGCAATTAATCAATAATATTCGTACGGGAAGGAAATGCATAGTTCCAAAGCTTGAGCATGTCCCTATCAGAACAGATCAACAGTGACCTTCAACAATATTCTTGTGCTTCTGTCTTTTGATAAATCTACAAATATCAGCCTTGCTTATAGGTTATTACAATGTATCAAAATGTGTGAACGGAGTATCTGGCTAAAAAATCCTCAAGTTTGATTTCAAGGTGAGGACTCGAGGTACTGACACAAAATGCGAACCCGCGTATACTTCTTTAACCAGTATTTTATTTGATTTTATAATATTTAAATTTTTAATATGAAACACTCGTTTCGCGAACTGCTTTCCAGGAAAAACGCGTAATAAATGTAAAAAAACGCCCCCAACTGTTTACAAAAATTTAATATTAAAAAGAAAGAGTATAATATCGCAGAAAAATGAGACCCACATTTGCTTCATATTGTGTTGGGCTGGCCTGGCGTAAAATAGTTCACGACACGTGAAACGATAACTCGTGCTATAGAGCCCAGAGACATATACGGGCTCTTTCAACATTTCCATGATAACAAGTTCCCAGCTAGTAAAGCGCTGAATGAATTTTATAAACAAGTACCGCCAAGCCGGTGCAAGCTGCGATGCTCTTGAGCTAAAAATGGCGGAGCGCCACCGCCAATCTAGTTCGTCGCGGCGGCGCGGCACCGGCATCTAACGTACACTAAAGGCCCGTTCACACACATGCGTCCGTAGCGACCGGAACGACCGGAACAACCGAAACGACCGTTGCAACGGTCTGCAACCGTCAGTTGCCATAGCGACGGAGGGACGCACGCACGTGTCGTTCACGACGCAAGGAGTTGGAGCGAGCCCAACTTTCCCCGATGCGTTGGAAACGACCGAAGCGACCGCAACGACAGACCAATCACAGGTCGAGGAGAATGGGTCGAGCGCGTTGCATGCCGGTCTGCCGGTCGCGGGTCGACTCCTTCTGTCTGCAAACATGGCGTCGGTGGTGATCGTCGACGTCGGGGTGAAAGTTCATCGTTCCGCGTAAAAGCGCTAGCCTTGACTGTGAATTTTCGTCGTGTGTCGCTATGATAACCCAGCACGTATTAGAAGGGAAGATCCACCTACTCGTGCGGCGATGTCGTGGTTGTACTCTCAAGACAGCAGAAACGCCCGTGCCGTCGTGTTTGTTTACTTCGACTACAGTGGTGCTTTCTGAGCATTTGTGTCCTCGAGCATCGCCCGGATTTCTGATTTGGCGCATTCTTTGCGTGTGCCCAAGTTCAAGGTATTACTGGTGCGTACCGTATAAAGGATGCGAATTTTTTACTCGTTTTCATCGCCCGAAAAAGGTGATTAGTGTTAGCAATCCTGAACGCTCGCATCGTCTGTCAAATTATATTTCTACGTTGCTATATCGTTGCTAAGATTACATCGTCTTTTATAATCGTAGAAAAGGCGTGTGGCGAGATTTGTACTGTTGGCAAAGTCGTGTATTAAAGTCGTGATCGTGCAAGACGGCGTACTGCATCTCTTTCTTCTTTTTTTTTTTAATGCACTACCCTGCAAGCTTATCCTGAAAAGAGTAATAAAGCTTGAGGTCATAGAAGACGGTCTGTCTATTTTCTGTTACGCAAGTGAGTGGCAGCGCGTCCCCTTCTTTTTGGAGGCACCGCTGAAACAGCTGACGGCAACGGAGAGGCGGTCGCCGTGCTGCCGACCCGCTGCGCTTGTTGCAGTGGTTGCAGGTGTGTGTACGCGCGGCGCAGAGCGGTCGTTCCGGTCGCTTCGGTTGCAACGGACGCATCGCGCTCGTTGTACATGTCTGAACCAGCCTTAATAGGAGCGTGCTTGCAAACGGCGGCGCGTCACCGGGGGCCACAGCTAACCAATTGGAGCGTGCGTGTCTGGACGTGGGACCCTCCATAAGTCAAAGATGGCGACGCGTCTCCGGCATCCAATAGGAGCGCCCGCGGCACGATCAAACAGTGGCGGTACTTGGAAAAGTAGAGATATCCAGCGCTTCACAAGCGACGTATGTTTCGCGCCACCTACGGGAGGCTAGCGCGGTGAATAGATTAGCGAGGAATGCTGCATGAGCTTTCGGCGGGAGGGGGGGGGGGGGGGGGGGGGAGGAGAACAACTTTGTTAAAAGCCAAAATGCACGGCGGAAACACTTGTCCAATCAGTGAAAAGATGACCTATAGAGAAAAAAAGAGAAGAAGCTGACAAAACTGTAGTATCCAATCTGTGTCCCGCCAAAGCCTCCAGTTCGGGATGTAGAAAATGCATAACTGTGGCGTTGTTTTCTGTGAGGTGTTCCTGCTATATTCCCATGCACTTCTTGATATGAAGGGATATTGCATTGTGGTGCGGCTTTGTAATTGCTGCTCCGTGATTGATGGCGTCTGAGAACCATGGATCTTGTTGTCTTGGGTGACCACGTTCTTTTTGCAACGGTGTGGCGGGCTACTTGGCTCAAATCCGGACTAGAGTAGCGTCATCTTTATGCTCGTAACGTTTAAGATATGATATCGCCATAAGCAGCCGTAATCCGCTGATCCCAATGTTTTCATATAAGCATACGTGCAGTTGTCATTAAAAAAACCAGCGTTTCATGACATATGTACCACGAAAGCACGAATACAAAGAGGTTTCTATTATATAATAAATATTAAAAAATGTACATATAAATATACTTGATGTATAAATTAAACTCAAACAAATCTGACTAAAAAAAAAAAAAGCTTGGAAGGAACACATATTCGGTACCTGCTGGAGAGTTATAGGGATGTGGGGACATAACTTAGGGGACTAGCCGTCATGATGAGTGGAATAATTTGACCAATTTCGTTTATTGGCCTTCTAGATAGCAATAAGGAATATGTTCCATTCGGAAGCTTACTAAACGTCCTCAAAATAATTAAAATCGTAAATTGTATGGAGTCGTAAAGTACCTATTTCTACGTCTTTCTATTTGTGATATTACCCGTTTTCTTACCACGCAAGGCTGGTGGCAGAAAAACGCGGATGATAGCCTTATCATCTGCGTTTACGGCTAGTATTGCGCCTTGAGTGGTTGACACCACCAAGAAAAGCGGCTTTACGCGATCGCCTGGCTGCGCTGGCATCTGTACGTGGTTCTCCTTTAGCTCTGGAATAAGGGAAAAAACGCGAATCAGCTCTTTCACGAGCGTATGTGCACTGTCCCTTGCAGCTTGTGGCTTTGACATTCTCACCTTGTCAGTGTCTATAGAGAGGAGTGATACCATAGTCGAAGGTATGCAATTCCATTCACAATCTGTTATCGGAACATGGAACCACTTCATGTTGGCGTCTTAACTTCCGCACTTTGTAGATAGGACTTACACGTGCGGATACATAACGTGTCGAAAAAAGATCTGCTTCACGCGGGATACCATGTTGCTAACGATATATGATATGGAAGTAAATTAAGCAAAGCTCTGCATTGGGTGCTGGAGTGTATATGATTTTGGTGTGTTTGGAGCGCGCTGCGCAAAAATTCGTTTTATTTAAACATTTTTTGTTTAAACACAACGAGCCTCTAGGTTTTATATATATATATATTATCAAGTTTAGCATTGCGAAATTCCTATGAGGCGTGATAAATATTCCCCAGTTTCATTGCTGGGCCAGAAAATAGGAATACCTACTGTCATCTAAAATGGTTTTAATGGCGTCTGAATGCTGATATATTCCTCCTTCTCCTCTTTATCCCCGCTTTTTCAACTAAAAAGCTCCCATCTTCTTTGTTTACTTTCCCTCTCAGTTTCGGCTGTTGAAAATTTAAGACGCTACTATACAAGGGTCTAAAGAGCGAAGTCCAAGAATTTACGATACTTTACTGATCTGTGGGGCTCTTACGGAAGTAGCCTGTTTTATGGGGATCTATTCAGCTTCTCTGGTACTGGTGGCTATCTGCCTATTTTAGAGCGGAGCTCTTAGGCGCCCGTTTCGGTGTTGAGCGGCGTCGGCGTCGGCGTAACCGCGCATTGCATTATGGGACGTTTTTCATATTGACGTCACACGTGAAGTCACATGCGACGTCACGAGGGTAAAAGTTCCCGTTAAATTTGGCGGCAAATATTTCTGCCAAAACTAGTAAGGAAAGATTCCCGCTAAATTTAGCGGGAAAATTCACGTCTCGTCAACTCAACACCGATTCAGTTTCCCCGCTAAATTTAACAGGAATATTTTCGCGAAATTTCCCTGCTAAATTTTGGGGGAAAATTTGGCTTCTAAATTTAGTGGGAAAATTTTTGCTAAATGTATTTTAAATTGAAGCGGAAATGTTGGTAAATTTACCGCTAATCCTAGCAGGAAAATTTTCGCTTAATTTAGCAGTAAATTTAGCGAACATTTTCAGCTAAATGAGAGGGGAGCAGGAGAGGAGGAGGGCGAGCAGAAACGCACCCTCCACTCCGTACCCTGCCTTCCTTCTCCTCTAAAGCTGCGCTCTAATTCGGCATTACAGAAAATCGTAATCGTTTTTCAATTTTTTTTTTACTTATATTCATGTTTCCTAACCTCCATAACGCTCCATTTCAGTGTTTCCGTATGATATCTTGGTGCGGGATAGCCTTTGTGTCTTTCTTTTTCTTCTTTTACGGTTGTCTTTTTTAGTTCCAAATATTCAGTTCATTCCGCGTCACGCTTCGAAATACAATTTTACGATGCGGCTGATTTACTTGTGATGTAGTTTAGTTTGGTTGCTTTTTCACATAGCAACAAGTGTGTGCCACACTTCCATGTTTACGATATGGGAATGTTGCAAAGCTGTCTTTGCATTCTTTGGTTTTCCAGCTTTGTCGTGCGTCTTCTTCGTTGCTTAGTTTGGGGTTTGTGAGCGCTGCATTGTGTGGTTTATATATCTTGCTTCGGTGGTTGATTCGTTTCCATGGTTCAAGTCTGGTATTTCTTGTTCAATGGCGTCCTCCGCATCTTGAGAGTGACTCTCTCGTATACTTCGTTGGTGTCTTATCTCGACCTTTGTTTGATGCTGTGCCGTATATATTTTGATGTTGCTTTCCTTCTTTAGTTTCATATTTGGTAAAAGATTGAACAGCGGCAGTCCGCTCGTTGCTTACCGTTTGAAGTTTCCGCTCTTGAGTTGACTCGTCGGCTAGCCTCTTTGTATTGTCGCTTCTTCCCTCTTGACCATCTTTCAGCTATATAAATTGTGTGTTGTTGCACTCTATCTCTATGCTTGTCGAGCCTTTTGAACAGCGCTCCTTTGATAGAGATGAGTCTCAGTTTCCAAATTGTGTCGCTTTTCTCGTTGCCGTCTTTTGTGAGTAAGTTATATTCAAGTTGCTGTCAATTTTTCTTGTGAAAAACTACCATTTCGTGTCCTGAAGCCATAACTTCTTCTGACACCCGCGAACGCTGAGCTCCTGCTTCCGCTGTCTTTCGGAATTCCGTTCTGATAAAAGAGATGTTTCTTTGTATTCAATTACATTATTAAATACATGTTCGGAGTCTTCGTCAGGCTAAAGCTGTTCGGTGGCTGAGTTGATTTGGGCTAGTCATCTTTCAATGTCTTCTACTCGTTCCCTATCATATTTTCTGAATAAAATTTCCTTGGTTCTTAAATCGGCAGAGCTACGTCAATATAAACAAAAATTTCACTCCCCATTATTCGAAAAACATCTCGCTTTTTCATACGTCGATCCATATCAGCATCGTATTCTTTAATCCTGGTCAGTCAGCGACGTTGCCCTTCTCGACTTTTTTTCGTTTTCACGGCGCGCTGATTGTTCTGAGTACCATAGCTTTCTGTAAAATAATCACCGGTTTACACTGCCATGGGCGGGAAAAATTACGAATACCGATTGTCACTGACGATTGTTTTGACGGCGAGTCATTGATTTTTAATTCCTCCTTCTCTTTCCCGTTAGGTCTCGAACATATTGTCACGAATGAAAGTGACGAGAGAACGAACGGTGAATTGAAAATAAAGGTTTAATCGGAGAACTTGGGCTAAACAAAGTAAAGAAGGAGCGTCGAGGCAACAGAAAAGCGGGCGGCGATTAAACGGCGAAACAGCAAGCGAAAGCGAGACTGACTATAGACAAGGTCGCGGCAAGTTCCTTATCAAAGGTGCGTCACTTTTTACAATATTCGACAAAGAAGGTTCGAGAGTCGCGCGCTCGGGACGAGAATGAACAGGCACTTTCTAGAACAATAAACAAAGACGAAAGGGTAAAACGTTATGCCCCGAGTAAGAATAAACGGGCATCTTCAAGAATTCTGTGACCGAGCGTTGTTTGCTCGGCCCTGAGCGCGGCAATATGAAAGGCTGCAATCTTCTTCTTTGCCTTCTTTCCATTCTAGGTTCGGCTGCTGAACATTCCACAAGGTAAAGGCGTATTCTCGTATAAAGCTCACATTTGATTTATCCAAAACCCGGCTATGACTACATTTTTCTTTTGGGACCAAAAATTATTTTACTGCTCCATTTTCCGTGCAGTGGGTAAGGCACATACAAGGGACCCAGTTGGGAAATTTATGTGCGTGGTTTTTAAAGCTAAAAATAAAACAAAATTCAAAATTAATGATGCCTTTAAGACATCATTAGGCATTCCACAAGAAATGAGCTGCAAAAAAAAAATTAAAGCCGTTTACAACTCCCTGTAACGCCGAATTACAGCGCAGCTCTTGAGGAGGAGGAGGGAAGGGTACTGGGGAGAGGGTATACCCCTCCTCACTCCTGCTCACCTCCTCATCCTATTTGCTACTCCTTTCTCCGAGCGGCGTCGGCGTCGCCTCACGAGGGTCACGTGACCTCGGGGTCACGTGACCCTCGTGAGGCGTCACGTTACCTTACAGGGGTCACGTGACCTCGGGGTCACGTGACCCCTGTAAGGTAACGTGACGATGACGATTACGTCATCATGATGACGTCATCGTCACCGTGATGACGTCATTAGTGACGTCATTAGTGACGTCATTAGTGACGTCATCGTGATGACGACGATGACGATGAGGATGACGCAAAGCATAACCAAAAAAGATTTAAAAAATTCACTCAGGAACGCAATAAAGTTATACACACAACTTCCTTAGAAGTTGACGGGGCGATATTAAATGTAGTTTTATGCTCACGGCACTGAGTGTAGATAATATTTTAGCTTAGTGATATGTTTAGTAATAAAATTATTATTGGTAAAGTCGATTGAGTAATGAAAGGACGCACCTCCTGTGACTGTGATTCCGTAGTAATGGAATCGCAATCCGAGGAATTAATCCTAAATTCTGGGGCGACGAACCTCATTAATATTAATGCCGCCATCAAAGATAAGCGACCGTTAATCCGCGCTTTGTTCGCTTAAGCTCCTTCGTTGTCGAATGAAGACGTTAGTATGTCGGAAGCGTTAAGGACTCGCGGATGAATGGGAACCAAATTCATCTCTCAGTCCTGCAGCAGTATCGTAGCTGAGCATTGTGCTGTCTGTTTGCTTTAACGTGAGGTTTAAGCGCTTAAAGATTATCAAGTACCATCCTGCCAATCTAGAGAAGATATTTATTGCTAACGCTCGCGAATAGGTATTTCCTCGGAAATCTACGATTCACATTAAGTGGCTCTCAAGAGACGTGAATCTGTTGAAAAGTTACACGCGCTCACGGCAGCTGATAACTTGGCGCCAAGTGAAAGGAAGATATATGCGTAGAAATAAAGTTCCTCGGGATAGAGATATTACTACAAGCAGAAAGCGAAAAAGGCAAGTACTATATTTTATTTTTTGGGGGGGATAAGGATAATCATTTGATAAACAGGTACGTGATAGAATTATTCGACCCCTTTTTTCGACTGTTGGTTACTTTCCAAGAATATCCTATTTGTGCCAGGTATATTTCATATGCTGTCATATATATCCATATAGGCACATATAGAAGGCAATATATTTTCATATAAAGGGAAATAAGGGCGTATACGGCAAGGGGACTCTATATATCGCCAGGTACGGTAACAGCTATATCCATATAGGGTGCCAATTATTGCCGTATATGGTTATATGTAATTTCGTATGCGGCGTAATTTTCCCAATTTTACTCATATATGGCTATGGGTACTTTCTTATAGACCTTTTCTGTGTACTCTCGTCCCCAGTCACCTAATAGGCGTATCCGGTATGGGCGACGAAAAAATAATCCAACGTTTCAACCTGCAAATGGTAAAGAAATAAAGGGGAGGCAAAACGAGAATGTGTGACGGTTACGCTTATATCCTAAACGCCTTCTATTGGCGTGGCAAAGGCAAAGCAATGTTTTCACCCATACTGGAAGTGACGACAATTCAAGATGGCGGCGCACTTGCAGAACAGGTCTATAAGGCGATTTTTTTCATGTTTAGCCTTATATGAAAATATTATTTGCATTATTCGACACTGACAGTGCATTTTATTGAAAAAAGTATGGTCAGATGTTCGTTTTTTGAAAATAAAGAAAACATCTGAATTCTCAATTCTGGATTGCATTTAATAATTCATTTTTTAAAGTATCCGTTTAATCGGTGCTATATCTTTAATACCCACCAATATTTCTTTCAGAAAAAATAAAATGCCTTAGTTAGTGTTTGGATGATTAGAATAAAAACTTACAAGCATGGGCATTCGTGACTATGGCTCACATATTTTGTCAGGATTATTTAAAGAAAACAATACAAAACCAATAAGATTGTTTTTTTTTATCAGTTATGTAATTTATTCACTTGTGATGCACAAGTCTCTTGAAGATTAGACAAAAAGAATATACGAGGTTGTTCTTTTAAAATTTCCTTCGTGACTTTATCAGCAAAAGGATAAATCAAGATGCAGCTTGGATATGCGTTACCCGTCACAAGAGGCTTAAAACCAGTCTTGTCTCAGTCAGTCTTGGTCAAACGCAAGCTGTGAACAGGCCTTCACATCGGCGCCGTTAAGCCAATAGTCACTTTACGCGAGACCGCGTGCCAATGCTGTCCTATTGAGAAAAAATGACTACATGAATATGTAGTGGTTATAGCACAATTTGAATTGTACGCACGGTTATTGAACTGACCAAATAGTAAATAAAGCTTGCGAAACTAGAAAAAATGGAAATCAAAATGGTCAAACTGACACCTGTACAAACTGAGAAAAAAAAATAAAGACGTTTAATAATTTCTGTAATGCGAAATTAGTGCGCAGCTCTTGAGCTATGCTGGGTTTGCGATATAGAGTACTAAAGAATTCGAGAACGAAATATATCTTCTGCACAAATGTGGCTGCCGGTGACGTGCCTAGGAGGAGGAGGGAATGATGAGGGCCTCCTCCGTACCCTCATCCTCCTCCTCCTTCTTGTCCTCTGTACCCTCCCTTCCCCCACCTCCTCCATACCCTCCTCTCCTCCTCCATACCCTGCCTTCCTCCTCCTCCAGTTATGCCGACGGCAACGGTGACGCTGACGGCGACGCCGACGCCGACGCCGTAAAACACGGGAACGAGCGCCTAAGAGCTGCGGTCTGATATGAAGTCGCCAAACTGGCGGCTGAAGTGATCGTAATATCAGCTGAGCCCGTGAAACTGTTAGCTAAACTGGTACGCGGGTTGTGAAACTTTTAAAACTGGTGTTCGAACTGAAGTCCTTTTAGGGAAAATCACAAGGTCGAGCTTTCCAACGTACGTTCGAAGCTTGATATTTAAAAGAACGGATGTTCGCACCATTTACGGAAGTGACTGATTGACATCTGTCACAAATCATGACAAACAAATATAAAACTCAATCCATCATTTCGTGTTAATTGCAACCATTGGACATCACGCCATGTTTCAATAATAACAATATAATTAATGATAATAATGATGATATTAATAGTAATGATGATGATGATAATTATGATAGCAATAATAATAATTATTTAATTAGTGTTTATTACAGTTTCCAGGAATATCCAATTGTTCTTACTACTGGTGATAAAATACACGCAAAGAAGCGCTTGCACGCGCGCACACCGCAGACGCGCTCGAACGCACAAGCACAGACGTAAACGAGCACTCAAGAAAACACACGCGCGCGGACGCATCCACATGCGCGAGCACGCACGCAAGCGCACGCACACACACGCACACAAAGAAATACAACCAAGGAAGCAAGATATAGTTTCAATTTTAGACTGAAAAAAAAAAAGATTGAACTCAAAGTTTAGAAAAAAAACTTTAGATGGGTTAATTATTTTTCATTTTACCTTATTATTCGAATGTCATTCGTGCTATTAATATGATTATGGTTGCAATGCCTTCTCTGTTATGATTCTTTGGTGGTTCGTATCATGATTCTTTTGTGCTGTGTTTTCGGTATCATGATTATTTGTCGCACCTCGCGATCGATTGTATGACAAAAGATCTCGGGAAAGCTCTTGATGATTTACGACGCGACATAAAAGCTGAGCTAAGAGACATAAAGAAGAGTGTTAATTATTGCAGTGACACAAGTGATAGGGTGAGAGGTCTATGACCACATAAAGGCGCTCACGAAGGAAGTTCAGGATTTAACAAAAAGCAACCAATACATGCAGACAGAGAACCGCAGACTGACGGTCCAGGTGGAAAAGCTCGCACAATATCCAACAGCCAGCAACTTAAAGGTCAAAGGTGTGCCATTAGAATGTGACCCATATTAAATCGTAACAAACATTGCCTAGTTGGTGGGTGTGCCCGTCGTCACGGCAGGCACTGACATATGTCACCGTGTGCCCACCCAGAAACCATCAAAAAACAATATAAGCGTTCGTTTCCTTCAGCGCAGCAAAATAAATGCTATTTTGATAAAGCAAGGAAACGAAGGTGACCACCAAGGCTCTTGATGTGCCTGGGACGGGTAGAACCGTCTTTGTAGATGAACACATAACTCGAATGAATACGCAACTTCAGGGGGCGACAGTTTCCCGGAAAAGGAAGTTAGGTGGGTGTTTAATGTGGACGTCCGCTGGTAAAGTGTACTCGCGAAAAACGATACATCTCTATCGCTCAGAATTTTTTGCAGTGATGATCTGAGTAAGATGAGTGGATAATCGATTAATCAGGAGCCAAAGACAAGTTTCCTTGTGTATCTTTAAAGGCGCCCAGATTGGATTCGTGATGCCAATATTATTTTTTTTTTCAGAAATTATTTAAAAACACAGACCAAATATTTTTCAGCAATTCATTTTAACACGCGTAGCATTTGTAACAAACGAGATGACATCGACATGCTTTTGTCTTCTTTAAACTTTCAATTGAATCCTGTACTGTTGACTGACACATGGACCTCGCAGCAGGAGGTGCCCCCTTATTTTCTAACCTGCAAGTGTGCAAATCTGGGCAGAAATAAAAAAGCGTGGAGGAGGTGTCGCCATATACGTCCAATATGATATTTCATGGAATATCGTGGACGAATATTTAAGAGATTGTGCATCTGTGGAATATTTAATTGTACACGCCCGGAAAATGGTAATTGTCATTGTCTATAGACCGCCGATTGGGAACAAAGAAGATTATTATTGCTTTTATGAACGACTCTGGGAATTTCCTCGGTGCACTGCTTTTTTTTATAAAAATGTGCGATATTAATATAAATATGCTCGCACCTGATACATATACAAGTGATGTTAAAAAAAACAATATAGCGGCTTACTAATGTTTTAATGCAATCACGCTGCCCACAAGAGGCACCGTAACAAGTGCCACCTATGTAGATTTATGTATCACAATTACTCACCTGTAGATGACGTCAAGTCAGGTGTACTATATCCTGACCTAAGTGATCATATGCCTTTATTTTGACTATCGCTCACTGGTTGTGAAACAAGAAAGCAGGAAAAAGTTGCCTACTTTCATGTAATAACAATGACGTCTTGCTAAACAAATCTTACGCTCTTGTTGATTCGACTCATTGGGAACGTGTTTATCAGGGGTGGCCAAGCTGCGATTAGCGAGCCGCATGCGGCTCTTTGCAGATGAAAGTGCGGCTCGCGGCTCCCTCCTTAACCCCGCTCCTCCTGCTCGCAACTCTCCCGGTCACACGAGCTTTTCCCAAAAAGAGAGATAGAACGCTTTTTAAATCGAAACACAAGTTGCGGGTTGGTAGTCTTGTGCTACTGCTACCTTACGCACTGATGGACTGCTTTTGACTCGGATATATTGAAAGTAGTTCGAGTTTCGTTTATTGCCCAGGACAAAAGTTTGCTCCCCCCCCCCCCCCCTTCCCGCGGCTCTTGGAAGTTTCGTGGTTTTGTTTGCGGCTCTTAGGTCGGTTAAGCCTGGCCACCCCAGGTGTATATAATGAATACGATTTTAGCCTTGCCAACAGCAAGTTCCCAGAACACACTAAAGCTTTGCTATGGCCCTGCTTTTCCTCGAATTCAAAATAAGGAAAGGAGAGAAAAATATCGGAAATCTTGGATAAGCACAAGTTTGCATAAGTGAATTATCAAGAAGAATGAGATTTAGGGATAAGTGGAATTCCCCAAGGCGAGTCAATCGTATGTTCCAGTCAATTCATACCCCATATACCTACCTAAATCATTTATGTTAAGCCCCGCCACTCCTTGTTAAACGTATGAGCTCCTAAACAAAATAAGAAACAATATCGCTGTCGGTTTAGACGAATTTAAACCATTTCTGATAATGTATGTCTAGACAATATATTAGCAGCGCTGTGTGCCATATAACAAACTGCCTGATAGAAAGCGGTATTTTTTCAAATGAAGTGAACGTGGTAAAGTTAACACCCATATACAAAGGAGAGGGGGGACCCATTTCACTGTTACGAATTTTTTAAAAAGCATCTGAATGGATTTTTAGTGATCTGCTCGATCACTTTTTCGAGTGTGTAATATAATAAATAAATGCTACTTTGAATGCCAGAAAAAAAAAAAAAAAACACCGAGCAAGCTCCTTTAGATGCAAAAAAAATATATTAGATAACATCGAAGCTAAATCCTACACCATGTGAATTTTTTTTTTTACCTAAAAAAAAGTGTTTCATACTGTGCAACATGACAAATTAATCAAAAATCTTCATCAATGAAATTCGTGGGGTTCCTTTGAAATTACTGCCCAATTTGTTTTGAGAATCGCATGGAGTAAGTAAATATTAGCATGATCTCCTTTAACATGTTTAGAATAAATACGGTGTACCAGAAGGGTTAATTTTGGGAGAACTTAATTTTCTGGTGTACATAAATGATCTAGCTAGCATCTAAAACTCGCCAGAATTCATAATATATGCAGACGACACGAACGTGTTTTAAACTCAACATCATTGGAATCATTTGAAGTTAAAGCCAGTGAAAACCTTGTAAGCTGTCGGCCAGGTTGAAAGAAAATAAATTGCAACTAAATGCAAAGAAAAACTGCATGTAATTTTGAAAATGAAGTAATCGAAGAAGTCAGGCAACTGAAGTTTCTGGCTGTATGGTTTTCCCAAGACTTAACTGGACCATTCATGTCAACAGGTTAGCCTCAGAGCTATCCCAAGCAGTTGGTTGCATCTATAGAATAAGAAACTTGATACCAACATGGTTAACAAAATTGCTCTATCCTTCTCATGTGTACACCAAGATGTGCTACTGTATATTGCTACAATAGGGAACAAAAACGACATCTAACTACAATATATTACTGCTTTCGCAAAAAAGGGACATTCGATTATTAGAACTTTACAAGGGTAAAGTGAAGGAACCTCCTACTGAACCACTTTTCGTTTAATTTAACATATTAAAGGACGACAAACTATAATGTTTTAAGTTTTTCTCGTTATTGCAGAAATCAGAGCGCAGCACCATTGCCCCAGATAATGTGGCGCCGTATTACTCCTTCCGTCGTACACTCACGAAGGCACCGTAAATAAGAAGGAAAAAAACTACAGAAAAAAGTTAACCAAATATTAGGACTAGATAACAGGAAGTATAAAACAGAGAGAGGACGAAACACAGACGAGTGAATATAAGCGAGGAGTAAGAATGTATAAAACAGCAAGAGGACGAAGCACAGACGAGTGAATATAAGCGAGGAGAAAGAATGTACTCGTCTGTGTTTCGTCCTCTCTCTGTTTTATACTTTCTGTTATCTAGTACATCTTACCAACACGCTCGTTAGGAATATAATCGAACATGAGGAATTAACGCTTCTTAGTTGCACAAAACGTTTTGTCAACTTTGCATGTTTATTCTTCAAATTCAACAATCTTGTTCGAGACTATCTTTCAGTACATCATATCACATTTTCATAAACTGCCTGATGCGTATATTTACTTTCACTGGTATCGCTACGATTTCTGGCCTTTAAAAGGATACTGAACAGAAATTACGAGCTCATAAAACAATGCTGGACGGATAGCCGGGACGCTGCAAAACCTCAAAACATCACTCATACATCAATATCTCCAACGCATCGCCGTATTGTTTTGAGAAAGAAGTGCACGATTGAGCACGGCCGACGAGGCCAACGAGAGAAGTCATATCACATTTTTCTCATCCCTCTGCTCCTCGCTGCGTCACGTCGACCTGGTGAATATAAAGGCCCATACGCACATTCGCGTTTGAGCGCGGTGCATTCCGTAGCGGCAAGCGGACGCGTTGCGCTGCGAAGACCGCTTGCGCCAAATTTGTACGCACAGTTGTGTTGACACGCAGTCAACCGCAGTCAAGAGCCAATAAGAACGCGCTATCGTCGCTAGTGGCTCACCAATAGTAAGCGAAATCCAAGGCAACATGGCGGCGCACAGCGACAGCGGCCAAGTGTTCGATCTTGGGACAATCTCGCCGGCTTCCCCGACGTTTTGTCAAGCTTGAACCATCGCCAGCCTTGCAAAATACAGTCCCCACCGCTCCCCAAAACAAAAAAGCAAGCACTGCGACCGGCGAACCGGATACGTCTCGCCGAGTCGGCCGGGTGGGGCGAGCGAACACGTCTTCCCTCTCCTCTTTCGGCTCCTGATTGGTCGAACGCACCCGAACACACCGCAACGCTTCGGAAAGTTGAGCGAGTCTCTACTCGCTTGCGTCGCGCTACCGAGCGTTGCGGGAAGGCGCGCGTCGCTCCGCAAGCGACCGTGCCTGGCCGCAAGGACTCCGCAACGCACTCAAACGCGTTCAAACGCGAATGTGCGTATGCGCACATACGCGAATGTGCGTATGTGCGAGAGAAGCAAGGCCGCTTCACCTCATTGTCAAATTCTCCTGGGGGACTATGACGTCATAGCCCTAGCTTGATCGCACCCTACTTTTCCAAACGTACAGTCATCCGTTTAAGACATCGATGTATAAGTGAGATTTTTTTTGGAGTTCGTAGCGCCCCGCTCAACGCTTGTGCGGCCTGTTTTTGCGAAATTCAAACATCAGTTCAATATCCTTTTAAAGTTACGCATTGCTTTCATGCATATATCACTGAATGCGTTTTCTTATGTTTTACTATTTCTTGTCAATGAGAGTCACTTTTATAACTTTGATTTCTGCTGCGTCTAATACAATATCAAGTATTTTATCCCAACTTATTTTGCTCATTGTTTGCACTGTCGTATCTATAGTATATATTTATTCTGGATTTTAAAAAAATATTTTGCAAAATCGTTTTTTTAGATTTTGTCTTTATTTAACACTGTTCTTTTGAAAACGTTTGGCCCAGCTATGCCAGGTTTATTTCCATATCTTAGTATTTATTTGTAAAGGTGAAGATATTTATCTATATTTGTGTATTTGTTTGTATGTATAATATGTCTATTTTCATTGTGATATTTCCGTACTGCTTGCACGAAGCTTTAGGGGGCCGAAACGCTTCAGGCTGCTAACCAGCAGCTTTTTTTCCAGCCTCCTTGTCACAGCTGGATCATTTGTGCCGATATAAGGACAAGAAAGACCAAAACGAGTTTCTCAAGCGCCAGGTTTGGTTTTGTTTTCAAACATAAGAAAAATACAAACCATACTTGAAGACTGAGGAAGACCATCGCTATAGCCAGCAACTTCCGTTGGGGCTCTGGAGGCTTTGATATTCTTGAGTGTCGCCTTCCTTTTTACGTTTTAACCGTTTTAGCGGATATATTGGATATCCTTTTTACGAGTATCGTGTTCGCAAATAGGAAACGATGATGAAGAGCTCAAAGAGGCTGCTTCTTGCCAACGATCGTACGCTGTGGAGAGCCCATTGACAGCCGGTGCAAGCGCCGGTAAGCGTTTCGCCACTCTTTCAAGCTTTGCCGTGTCCCGTGTGCTTGATAAGCTATGCTTTATCCTAACTACGCTTCCGCCCTGTGTTATTTTGTTATTTGGAAAGAGCGTACCTTCAAACCCCGTGGCTCGCTCGGCAGAGTAGGAATGATTCGCCTGCGCCGAAACCCTGGGTCTACTCTGAAAACCGTCCGACGATGGTTCAAGTGAAGTTTGGCGGCCGTTCAAGCGTTCAATCGCCCTCCGAAGGTGTTAAGCGCAGGCCATGCTAATTCTGACGTGTGGTTCCAAAATCCGCTCGTGACCGATTTGTTTCTTAAAGCGTGAGCGAGACAAACGTTACAAAAGCGAGCAGCATGCTTTCTTGCATATGCATACATGGCTATGCATGTGCCGTAGAGCCGCATGATCTCTTCGCGTTTTTTTATGATTTTTGACTTGTGTGTTTATTACGTCACATTTTATTTCCAACGTTCAATATTTCATCACGTCCGAGGACCAGTGGTGACCTCGTCGGTTGATATTGCTTCTGACGAACTGTAGTGGCTTCGCAGGCGTGTGTGTGTGTGTGACGCGTTGGCAACAAGGATTGTGTTGCGAACCTTGAACAGCAGCTTACGGAAAGCTAGGATTTCATTTTGGGAGTTGAAAGTGGAACGAGTGATCGATGGGGGCGGTTGTCCGAGAAAAGAGAAGGGCAGAGTGTCGACAAAGAAATGGAAGGCCGACGAGGAGCAGCTGGAGAACTTTAAACAAGGAACAGCACAGGGGGGACGCGGGAAAGACAGAGGGCTTCAACGACGAGGCTGGCAAGCAAGCCGTTACAAACCTGCTTGGATCGACCAGGGATCTGACTGAAAACCAGTGTTGTAGGCGTTAACGTAAAAGAAGTAAAGATATGTGTTACTCGTTATTATCAAATAAATGGAACGCGTTACCCGCCTATGCTACCTCTAAATAAAAGGAACTTCTTACCGTTACAGATTAAAAGTAGCACACGTTAATTATGCGTCAATCTTTTACATATCAATTGACTGTAACAGCGTTTCTTTTTAGTGGCAACGTTTGTTGACACTGCGACAAATGACGTGGGAGCTGCAGTCTCTCTAACGTGGGACATTTTGGGTTAGGAAAACACAAGAGGAATAATAAAAGTGTGTGGAATAAGTGTAATAATTAATAACTTGGCGCACATGCTTCGCTTCAGCTTTAGTTCACTTGCAGCCGACGCAACAAGCAAATGGGACCAACTCAACAGTGTCGAAAGTGCAAGTAATTGGGCCTTTTTTGTTTATGATTGTTTCAGCGATGATCGCACACATAAAGAAACACGACGGACACGATGATGGTCAGCCTTTTGACGCTGTCTGGTTGGTCCCATCAGCTTGTAGCGTCGTCTACGTCTTGACTTAAAGGGATACTTGAACGAAATTTGAAATATACCCATCGTCTTCAGAAATAGTGTGAACATGATTGACAATATCCGTGAATGTCAATTGAATGTTTGTATTCTCAGCCTGATGACTGTATTGTTTCGTTATCAACAGTCCACTCTGGCAAGAGCCCGGAGAGCAGCCAGTGGAAAAACGTGACATCCGGCGCAATTGTGGCGTACGTCACGACTGCGCCGGATGTCACGTTTTTCTGCGCACGGGCTCCTCGTGGCACGCGCCCCGAGGAGATCGTGCAGACAGTAAGAGTATCCCCGCAGCACTCCCCCTCGCCGTCTGGGGGGGAGGAAGCAGCCGCCCCCCTCTCCCGCGTGCCCATGCCGCCTTTTCCCCACTAAGGGGCCCGTACGGACTGAATCGTGTAGCCTCGTGCCGTGGCGCGCACCGTGCGCTACGAGGATCTTGTGCAGACAGAAATGCGTACCACGCAGCGGCCCTCCTCGCCGGCCGCGGGAGAGGGGGCAGCCGCCTCCCTCTCCCGCGTGCTCGTGCTACCAAAAGCCGTTTAATTAAACCGGCGAAGGTTGCCGGTCACCCGTTTCTGCAGCATGGTCACCCGTTTGAACAAACGTGCGACAAGTTTGCCCAAACGAGTGACCCGTTTGCTCAAAGAGTGTCCTGCTTGCCAGAACGGGTGGCCGTGATGGTTGATACGGCCGGTTGATCCATTTGAGCCCTACGGGCGACCCCTTCGACAAGCGCTTGGGCGGTTTGGCTAAACTGTTACTGGTATGAACCCGTTTAATTCCTACTGGCGCCAAATGTCGTCAAAACTATTGGCAACGTACTGGATTCGGTGGGACAAAGCATGGACATATGGAAGTACAACAGGTCTAATGGTTGGCCTTTGCTTTTGTCTAGGTCTAGTACACCCCCTAAACATTCCACAAGGGACTCAATAACGCCTACAACAACCGCCGAGGGGAAGCCCGCAGAGTCAAGCCATTTTCCATGGGTCAAGAAACTTAAACCGCACCTTTTGTGGCATGACTTCAATAGAGGCGATCCGAAGGCACGACGCGGCAATGTATAATGGCCCTTTTCACCAATTTTGAGTGGGCCGAATCATAAGGAAGTAACCCGTTCTTTGATCTGGGATCATACAACAGGCACACATGTGACGTCTCAAGGCGGAGATTAATGTCCGAAAATTGCAAAGCCCCTTCTGTTGAAACCTCGTGCCTAAACCTTAAACCCTGAAAACATTCTGTAAAAACGTCTACAATCTCGTTAACCACTTCAACACAGTCATAGTCATGGAAGATCTAATGACGAAAAGATAATCATCGACATATCTTAGAACTCTCAAACACGCGCATTCAGTCTCCCAGCAATGGCTCTATGACACTCTGCCAGGTGAATATCCCTAAGCACCGGGGTAGCCTAGACCCAATATATGTGCCGATTTTTTGCAAAAAGGTGTCACCCTTGTATGCAACTTAGGTTGACCCAAGGTAGAAACGCCGCAACTTCAGAAACGAGTCAATCGAATTTCCTGAAAAACTACTGAAGGCAATGGGCCAACTGGTTTGGATATATTCCTCTACGGCTGTCATGAGCTCACCGTGGGGCATATAATAAAACATATCCTCAACATTAACCGACACAATGTTACATGATCTTGTGTTATCTCTCCTAAAAAAATCAACCAGAGCCTCCGAATTACATTTAAAAAAAGGGTCATATAGGCTGAGCGAGGTCAGGTGGCACTGGAGGAACGAGGACACATGCAGCTGCCACCAATTCCTCTAGATGACAATAGTCCTAAACGTCATCAACTCTTTGTGCGTTTTCACTGTGCATCAACTTTTTGTGCGTTTTCACGCCTTGAGACGTCACATGTGTGCTGGTCATATGATCACAGTCCGAAGAATGGGTTACTTTCCTATGATTATGCCCACTCAAAATTGGTGAAAAGGGCCATTGCCGGGTCGTTCCTTGGGCGTCTTTTGTTGAAGATGTGCCATTATTTAAGATCTGGGACACAGGGTTTAAGGTTTAAGATTTGTGACACAGGTGCAACGCCTTGCCATCGCGGGCGTTGCTGAGTCCCTGGTCAGAATGTTTAGGGGGTATACTAGACCTAGACAAAATCAAAAGACAACCACCACACTTGTTGTATTCCCGTTTTTCCATGTCTTGTCCAAGCGAAGCAAGCACGTTGCCAATAGGTTTGATGTGGCTGTCGTCTTCTCGGCGGCATCTAAGCTGTCACGCATTTGTGCCTCGGCGCAGTAGAGCGGAGCGACCTGCCGTTAAGTGTGACATCTGACGTCGCACCCCCTTACCCTCCATGTGCAAGGGGGGTCGTGATAAGATCCCCCTGTCCCGCGGCAGGGTGCATATTGGTCAGCCGGGACGGTCTGTAAATAAAAAGTCAAGCAACATTCTATTTCTCTGGGTTCTTCGCCCTCTGGGAGCCTGGCGGCTCATTGTAGTAGGTGTGGCTGCTCGCCGTCATTCCATGACATTACTGCTTTGTCTCGACACGAAAAACAAGACAGCGAGAGAGATAGGCGAAGCAAATTTTATGGCGACTCATGGAGCGGACTCCTGTGTGAGCGCTCCTTTTTTTGCCCTCGTAGGTGACGAGGTCGATTTCATTTAAAAAGAGCGGCAGGTTCGTGGGATTGTGTGTAGGTTTTGCTAAGGCCGAGTGTTATTGGTTTGCATTTTAGAGCGCAGCTCTTAGGGGCCCGTTTCCGGCTTGAGCGGCGTCGCCGTCGCCGTCGCCGTCGCCGTCGGCGTAACCGCGCGGTGCATCATGGGAAATGTCCCATAATGCACCGCGCGAGCCCCCCACCGGGGTCACGTGACCTCGCGGGGGGCGCGTGACCCCCCGAGGTCACGTGACCCCGGTGGGGGGCTCGCGCGGTGCATTATGGGACATTTCCCATGATGCACCGGGGTCACGTGACCTCGGGGGGTCACGTGACCTCAGGAGAGTCACGTGACATCGGGGGGTCACGTGACCCCCCGATTACATCGTCACTGATGACGTCACCGGCATTCACATCGTCATCGTCATCATCACTGATGACGTCATCATCAATGATGACGTCACCGGCATCCACATCGTCATCGTCATCATCCCTGATGACGTCACCGGCATCCACATCGTCATCGCCATCATCACTGATGACGTCACCGGCATCCGCATCGTCATCGTCATCATCACTGATGACGTTACCGACATCCGCATCGTCATCGTCATCATCACTGATGACATCATCAGCGACGTCACTGATGACGTCACCGACATTCGCATCGTCATCATCACTGGTGAAGTCATCAGTGACGTCACTAATGACGTCATCGGTACCCGCATCGTCATCATCACTGATGACGTCATCAGTGACGTCAGTGATGACATCATCGGCATTGGGGGTCACGCGACCCCCAAGGTCGCGTGACCTCCCAAGGTCACGTGACCCCCCCTGGTTAGCTTAACCCCCCCCCCAGTGCCCTTCTCTCCTCCTCCTCAAGAGCTGCGCTCTAATTCGGCGTTACAGGGAGTTGTAAGCGGCTTTCACTTTTTTGTTCGTTTTCCTTCCACTCTTTGTTTAATACAGTTTTTCCGCACAGCAATAACCTTTCAGTTTTAAGTCAGCGCCTATCTGTGTGTCTCAGCGTCCTGTTCCTACATTTTTTAGCACCTATTCCCAGAAAACAAGTATTCACCAGAAACTGTCTCAACTATATGCCTTGTTATTTTGTGGCTGATGCGCTAGACGTACGGTGATGGTTATAGAGTATGAATCGAGCGCATGACGTTCTTTTGATCGGATGCTCGCGATAATGTGATTGTTTTTTTCGGGGTTCATGATATGGGGAATGTATTATCGCGTACATTATTGTGGAGTTTTCGTAGATCGCTTTCGCCGTTCGGCAACGCGCTCTGCAACCCACTATGATAGCCGGAAAACAACAGTCAAGTTCGTCGGTGCAGAGGCGCCGATGAACTTGACTGTCATTTCCGGGTATCGTAGTGGAAAACTCCCTATTAGCTATAACACGGCAGCCGTGGCCGTATCGTACCCTTAGCGCCACATGGCTGGGGCACTCTGGAACACCGCACTTACCCTACCTACGCCGTATAGCGGAATCGCTCTTCCAGGTTACTATAACGCTTTCTCCTTGTCGTCTGCCACACGCAGATCAGACGCTGCCACAACAGTTCCCGATGTTTGCTTCGCGAGCTTTTTAAAGTGATACCTTAACGGGCGACAGTTTGGAGAGATTTCGATCTCGCGGGCTGCCGTCGCCGTTATCGAGATCACTTATTTTCCCTCGTGGTGCGAGGAGAGGGAAGTCGGGACTTCCGGTCGGCCGTGCCACACGAAGAGAGCAAAAAGGGCTGCCCTGACGTGCCGCCAAGAATAGCGCGATGAAGGGAGAATATTCCTATCGTCTGCTTGGAACCGTTGTTTCCAAACATTCCTCGCGCCATGCGAAATCCCACTTTCCCAGTATCCAAATACTACGCGTAATGTCGGATGGCTTTCGAAACTTCCACCTCACTTACCTACTTACTTCATGGATCACCGAGCACTGGTGGCGATCGTCAGAGACATCCACGACGCCAACCATGATGGCTATGAGGGTTAGCCACGCCGCACCTCCGCCCTCAGGTGCAGTGTACTGAAGAGTTAAACATAACGCGGGAGAGGCGGCCGGAGAGACTGCGTGCGTCATCTACCGGCTCACACTGGCAGCTTATGCCGCTGTTGTCTTCTGGAGTTACACACCCAGCTCCGAAACAATCACCGATGCGTGATTCGGCACTAAAGAAAAAGAAATTGTCGCTCTTCGATTTTTGTTTTAAAGAAGGTGGCCTTTATCAGAGAAACTGGAAGATCACCGAGATATGGTAGCCCGGCATGGGAAATGCGTAGGTATGACTAAGCAGAGTGGCAAAAACAACAGAACAAATAAGTAAAAATCCAAAGCCTCGGTGATAAAGAAAGAAACGAGGAGGTCATGCGATAATTGTATCGGGCTGTGACGACAATCGGAAGAAGAGCCGCTTTATTCACTGCCGCATCATTGATTCATTCGCCAGACAGCTTTTATATCAATTTCGGCCACCGATGCCGCGTTACATTTAACACTCGAGCACACTGTACGTGACGGCACCATTCGACCGGCATTGCGCCACGGTGCTACGACTGTCGCGCTCGTTTTTTTTTTTTGTTTTTTTTTTCACAGCGGCGTTGTTAAGGGCTAGGTTCCCCAGGATCGTGTCCATGTATGTCGACGCAAACCTACCTGGAGAGCTACCGCCGTCTATAAGCGACGGCGGCAAGCAAACAACCAGTGTGGTTTCCGCCGTCGCTCGTAGATGGCGGCAACCTTTCCAGCTATAATAGAAGAATGGATAGTTGGGCGCGTTGGTGGGGAATTCATCGTAGGAAACAGCGCGAAAAACAGACGACGACGAAGAAGAAGCACACAGTGTATCGAGTACAGCTCCGCTGGTCTTCCTTCTTCATGTGAGTGTAAAGGCTCAACGATTTTGGTACGGAGATTCCCTGACTCATGGGAACGAGAAAAAGACATTACCACGTGTCCTTTCGATTAGTAAAAGTAACCTATCGAGATATGTATACAACCATCGGCAACGATTATGCTTCCACGGTATTTCCCCTTTGTTGGTTGTTTAGCTAACTTGATTCCGCTAAAGGTCCTAAATAAGAGCTTCCTACAAGTAGCGACATTTTTTGACACGCCCATTGCGTGACGGTACAGGTTTCAGGAAGCGAATGGCGACGCACAACAGAAGACAGAACTGAATGCCGCCAGTTTTTTTCCACCGGAATGTGCTTTGTCATTTCTATTCGTGGTAGTTACTTGAAAAAAGAAGTATCAAGGGATTTTAGTTTCCGCGAGTCAGGGAAGTTCCGTACCAAAAGAGGCATTCCCAGGGCCCTAATCTGGACACTAGGCGAAAAAGGCGGCGAGAAATTTGGCGGCCGTGATTGGCAAACGCCGCACTTGATCTTGGCGCCGGCTAATCATAGCGACCGGATTTCTCGCCTACTTTTCCGCAGATTGTCCAGATTAGGGCCTCCAAATGCCTGTGAAACAGACATCGGGAAATGCTGTTGTGGGGCCTACCTTGCGCCTAGCAGACAACAAAGAGAAAGAGAGAGAGAGATCGCTACCTGGAAGAGTAATTCCGCCGCACAAGGTAGGCGGCCACGCGAGGTGTATCGGAGTGCACCTGCTACTTGGCGCTGGGGGCATACGGAACGGCCACAACAGCCGTATTACAGCTAATAGTGCCCGTGTTAGTACACCATTAGCTGGCCAATAATGTTTTATAAAGGAATAGTTTCAAAGGCAGAAGGGGGCTTAGGCAATGTCACTTTTTATTAAGCCCGCGGAATGCACTTAGCAGTAATAAACGCATATCCTTAATGGGTGCGCTGACAACATTGTTTTCGATATGTACGCTTCTTACCTTTCTCGTGTAATAACAAAGCCACTAACCCTGCCTTTCTTATGGCTGCGGCCGATCAAATTCTTCTGTATTCAACAACAGAGGGGCCGACCATGTTGCAGCAATAGAAAACAAAGAAAAAAAAACACAGTTTATGCTCCAATGTGTAACGGTCTTAATGCGTTTGGTTGTGATGGCCACTCTTCGTTTCGCCTTAAGTGCAGGCGCAGCCGACGCTACGAGCTAATGGGACCGACCATCGCTGGACCAATTGTGTTCAGGAAAGGCCTAATGACTCCCGCTTTTGACGCTGCTTGATTAAGGAATTGTAGTAGATCGTTTTCCTCCTCCGCTACAGTATCGGTAAAGAAAACGCCGACGCTGCACATGCGCGCCGCCAGCCTTGTCTGCCTAGTTCAAGGTCTTGTGGCGGATTATGGAGTGCTGTGCGCGTGCTTAGCAGGCTGCGGAGATGGTCTGCTAACCCTCCCTAATGACCCCATTTCCTCGTAGCGTCGGCTGCGTGTGGAGGTGAGCGGAAATGAAGTATAGGATGTTGTAAAAAAATCCTGCCGCAAGAAATAATCAAAAGTTTTTTTTTTTTTGTTTTTGCTTTTTTTTAGTATTCGCATTAATTTTTGAACTTGGTAATGAATAATAGCGTAGTCTGAAAGAGCTTCGGGATGTAACTTCGAGCACATGTAGCTTTAGATTCGTGGATGCGAGAAGCATTAAATAGCCTATCTTGATCTCGAATCGTCCCTCGGAATCCTGTTTTGTTGCTCGTTAACCCATGTATGATATGCTAGGGTGTCGACTCACTTCCCTCGGCATTATTCAGTCAATTACAATATTCAAGTGTTTTGTGCGTCTGACTTTGGCAAATCTGAGAACGCTATGTATTTATATATTTCATTCTTTGGCTGCCCACGAAATTTCTATTGACACTTTAGTTGGACTCCATCATTGTCAATACATCGTCTGAAAACGTGCATGCCATTTGACCGTTTAAATAATAAATGGGTTGTATAGTTTGTGCGTCTTCAGTTCTTCCGATTACATATAATGTCCATGTCTCACTAGTGATAAACAAAAACAAGCGATAGCTACAAACCTCGAACACATGCAGCATGCTCGCGATGGTACTTTTGGAAGGTGTTAGTCGTTCGGTGCTCATTAAGTAAGCACGAGTGGTTGCACGACTGCGAAAGATACCTTCGCCTGCATGATGCTATAGTTTGAGCACAGCCGCCTTTATTCTACAAAAGCTGGCAAATCGGGAAAGACTCTGGTTTGAGGCTTGTCGCTGTCGTTTGTTTGTCTTTGTCACTCTAGTGGGACGCGGGCATAAACATTTTATATAAAGCATAATCAAAACCCTTTTTTGTGCGTGTACGTTTCACCACCCATCTTGTTCAATCTACGGTTTCAAATAAACTATCTTATGATATAATAACAAACAGTTGCCGCTAGCCTAAAATCCTTGACAGTTTTCTTCAGCAATCTCTTGTCCTGTTTCAAGAAATCCCTTCGCGGTTATGCCACGGCACTTCTTAAGGCATTACCCCTGCATTTTCTACTTGCGAGCAATTTATAATAACATATTTGGTTTTTATCCGAGACTTTTGTCGTTTACTTGGCCGCTGTCAAAAATTAAGAATCACGATTGGGGAACGAATTTAGTCCGCACACACCCTGGTTTACCCCGCTTTTCATTCCGTCCCAGTCGTCCCAATATTCTTGAGCGGACCAATATTTTTCAGCGTCGAGCCGATTTATGAAGTGCTCGCGTACATTGAATCACAACTCCTGTCGCATTTATTTTAGCAGAAATAGAGTTCCAGCGATTGATTCACATTTCGTAAAGTAGAGTGGCGCCGCCGGTGAACAACACAGCGCGCAAAAAATACAAGGACAAGTGCACTGTTCCGTTCAGCATGTCATTATACCAACTCGCCCAACTTACAACGCTGGTAACAATACTCCGCGTTTATTCTAAAATGAAACGTAGGGGACGCTACATGCCGACTGCGCCAAACCTGATCTCAGGGCGTGCGGCGTTACCTTCGGGGTTGACGCAACCGGGCGTGCTGCGCAAAGTCGTATGACAATCTCTCGGCCTCGAATTGGCTCCGATCAATTCTAACGTCTGCTGCAGATCATGTTAAGGTGAAATGAAATACAGGCGAGTATATTCCGACTCCACATTAAACACGATACCCCTTCGCTCGTTAGAATGGGGAGAGATAGGAATCACTATTATACATTTCGTATTATGGGCCGCGAGGACGTCACAATGTCATCGCCCTATTGCATCGCGCTATGGCGTCGCGCTACCTCGTTAAAATTACGTGCCACGATAAAGGGGGAAGACTCACGTGGAAGCTGAACGTACAATTAATTGCGGTAGTTTTATTTTAATTGATAAACACACTATAATATGTATAATATATCGCAGCAAATATTATCTAAAACAATGTGATAAAAGAAGTTCACGGAGCCAACAAATCGCTTGATAAGTGAACTGTGTCATGTAACTAAGATGGAATTATTTTTTTTAGGCGTCTAAATTTCACCCGGTTCCACCCAATAATAAGAGGAATTTATAAACATTTAGTCGCTCAAAATCTAATAGGCAATATTCATTGCAATGGTTTACCCGATATGTAAGATAAAACTTCACTAAAAGCAGACAACCGTCTTTTTTTTTTTTAAGTGCTGAAGATCTCTGGTTTATTAAACAACGGGATTGCTCATAGGCGTTTTCTTTTTTTTTTTTTGCATTTGTGCTCCGCCCCAGTCATAATAGCAAATATAGTTTTGTTGTTTTTGTATTGTTTCACGATGTAAGACACAAATAAGCAAAAAAGACAAAAAGTCCTCGTCTGTAGGTTTATTATAGTATTTGTTTTTTTCTTTTCTGAAGTCGAGTGACGTCTTTTACCTCTAACTTGACAGTATTCTTTTTCTTGGACGATAACAATTTTATATTTTATCGTGGCAAATTCAAATTGGCTATCATCGCTCAAATATGCCGTAGCCTTTAAGGTGCCTTACTGAAGAGTTATTTTCAAAACGCGGAAAGGGTCAACGAACTTTAAGTTTTTCCCGGGGAAGCCTTCACGAACTATAAAATCAAGTCGCTCAGATGACCACTACGCATCTGGCTACTGTCATTCAATCAATCAATCATTCAATGGCAAGCTAATCAGCTCCTTATACAGCGGTTCGATAACTAAACGCTGCGCCCGTTTTCAGAGCGATCATTTTGCGCCGTTGATTGCGCTCCATATCGACGCGGGCCATTTGCGGCACTCCGCTAAAACATTTCACGGGGCGCTGATGACAAGATAACAAGCAAGCAAGATAACATGCATGGTCAGTAAAACAGTCCTCGTCGGGCGGTCCGGCAGTTCACTGGGATAGGTGCCTATGTGACCAGAGTTATCACACACAAGCATTCTCGGGAGATACGTGCATAAAATTGCCCTAGTATTTCACAATAAATTCTGTATTAGAACGCAATAGGAAAGCAAGTGCACTAGTGTCTCGTCAATGAACCTGACATATACAGAGTTTTATTTTCTAAACGAAAAGCTATTTCCCAAACGAAACATTCATTCATCTTAAACAAAGCAGTCATTTCAGAGTGCACTTTGTTTTGTCTACTTCCCTGTTTATTCGGCGCTTTTTGTTTTGGCACGTGTGACTATTTTTACCAAACTGACGTACTAAAACACGCTTTCCCCTTACTACTTAATACACCCTCATTGGTTCGAAAACGCTATGGCATTGTCGTCCGGTGTGTTACTCGGTTTAATACGAAGTGCCTCTGCGAACTGTATGGTGCGCGCTCGCACTTTTCCGTTCATGCAGTCCATCTGCTCCGAAATGACAGCTTAGAATCTCCGACGTCAAACCTTAGCTGTCACTGTGTTTCACCTTACGGGTTGCGTTCAGTGCTTAACCTTTTTTTTCGTCGTTCCTGCAGCTGCAACTTTTCAGACCTTCCCTATCGGTTCTTCGGTATTATACTCCATTTTAGCCCAAGTCAAGCCATAGCCGAGGCTGCGATCCATTAACGCACATCAAGCAGCTTTCAAAGTTAATCGTCCCGGCACTCGATGTCTATATATGGCCTTGCTTTCAGCAAATTAAACCAATCGCGCTTGAAAAATGAAAAAAAAACAAAAAAACTCAGGATTGTCTGCGTGTGATTGGTTCAGTCGTTGAAAGTAAATGCACAAAGGCGAGAATGGGCCATGTCAATCTGCTTTTGACGCGGCTTGAATGACTCCATCGGAGCCTAGTGGCCGCTGCCATCGAACTTAAAGTGAAACAGAGTACAACCAGAGGCTTCTCTCCAGTCCGTATGATCTAGGCTACTTCCGAGAGGGGCAGTCTGAGGGCGGTTGTGATGTTCAACGGCCGCTACAATTCGACATTTTGATCTCCCCTCGGAGACAGCGGGTTCACAATCTGGCACTGTTTGAAGTCACGTGTGGCCCTTTCTACCGTGTTCCTGGCTGCTGGACGGCACAGGCCTTAACGTTGCCAGGCCACCCCACGTTGCTTCGCCCATTTAAGGGTTCCTTTACTGTAAAATGCAGATTTGTGATCGGTTGGTTCGAGGTTCGAGCCTTGGTTCGAGCCTTGGTTCGAGCCTGTGCACATCCTGTTTCGGGAGACATGCCTCGTATTTCGCATCTTTTCATCCATTGCGTGCGGCGGACATCCGATTCCACTGACAAATGCAAATTAAAAACGATTGCGTTCTTTGAGTTTTACACTTTAGCAAAGTAGAAATTAGCAGCTTTAAAAGGTTTTCCGGAACGTTTTAAAGAGAACCGTATTTACGGTGATTTATTATTTTTTGTGTCCGATACTGCAGACTACAATGGGCCCAAGCAGGATGAGCAAAGTGCATACATGATATACCCGTATGACAGAAATAAACACAAAGCAAAAAAAAGCAAGAAAGCAAGTGAACAGATAACCTGAGAAAGACAATACAATACAAAACTGTAAGCAGTATAACATATCTACAGGAAAGAAGCACAATATTGAAGCATAGGAACACCAAATTTATCAACATCGAAACACTTCGAAATGCAAAAGTAAATCTAGAACGACACCTCACGCGACTCTATAACAAATGATGTAATGATGAAGCGAAATGCGGAACTGAAATAACCGAACATAGAAGAGAACTCCAATTCTCAGTCGTGCCAGAGAAAAATTAAATTTTAAACAGATTAGAGCGTGAAAAGTATTGTGTTAAGGAATGCTGAGGATGGTGCACGCCTAGTTCGTCTTGTGGAAAACGGCTTTAAATAATAATCCGAATTCAAGGACAACCTTTTTCTTAGAAAGACGGTGCAAATTTTTCAAACGGGCTCCTCGTCTACAATGCTCTAGATTTTGAATTTTGTTGCTTTCCATCAACAGTGAGGGCGAATCAGTTATTTTAAATTTCCCATACATAAACCTCACGACACGTCTTGGAACTTATGCCAATTTTTCAAAATTTGATTCAGTATTTGGGTCCCAAGTTTGACTACAATATTTTAGTTTAGGTCTGACGAGTAATTTGTAAGCGAATAATTTCACCTTAGGAGTAGCATATTTAAGCGTGTACCTAAAAATTACCCAACGTCTTGAAGGCTGCTGAGGATATATTTTATTATAAATCGCCAAATTTAAGTTCTTATTTATGGTCACGCCGAGGTACTTGTAATCATCAACCTCAGCGATAAAAATGTTATTCAGCTTGTATTGAAAATATAATGGTTGTTTCTTGTTTGTAATCGGAAGAGAACCCTAGTAAAAAAAATCATTTGTATGAGAAATTTCTTGTGTCCAATAAACACATATGAATCATACAAGGTATATAAGAGCATATAAGAACATATAAGAATCATGTAAGAATACTATAAGATATATAAGAACCCATAAGAAACTTATAAGAAACTTTCCACTATTTTCTTATATGGTGCTTGTATGTTCTCATATATCTTATAGTTCTTATATAGATCTTATATGCTTCTTCTACGGTTCTTATATGTTCTTATATATCTTGTATGATTCATATGTGTTTATTGGACACAGAAAGTTCTCATACAAATGAGAATTTTCAATAGGGAAACAATTGCTTTCTCAAGGTTTAGGCTGATGTTTCACGTAGGGCACCAACTTTGAATTTCGCCGAGGCTTTAGCGTAATAGTTGATCATCAGGCCGAGATATTTCTTTAAACAACACGCAATTGTCTTCAAAAAAACATATATTCACAGCCGAGCGGGCAGTGAAAACTATGTCATTATTATAAATTTAAAACAGTTTACGATACTTGGCGTTATTAAATTATCATAGGTGAAAAGGTTTCATGTATACAGACGTCTTCTCTTATGTGACCGCGTGTTTATAAAGGTAGTGTACTCCTGGTGTTCTTCGTCGCCTCAAGCTTTTGCTTAAGTCGGAGCGTGAAAACATTATACACGCAGCATCTTTTCCGTTCATAAAATAGACGTGCGGTGTGAATAAAGGAAAATTGACAAATATGTTGATCGGACAGCCGGTAACAGGTTATAAGTGAAAAGTACCACCTTCTTTTCGATCAACTGTAACTGGTGTGGCTCAATATCTTCTGCAGCAGTACCTTCTTCATTTTTCATATTAACATGTTTCACAGCATTATTTTGACAGCCATTTCCTATTCTATTTTAAAGAGAACCTAGACTGCTGAAGCCCTTCCGGGTAATATCTTTAATATGCGATACACTCAATATCCGGGTATATCTGTCGGACAGTACGCTGATTTTGGTTTTACCAAAGGTTGGCTAAATACATTTTGGCATTCGGTTTGTCAGGCTGGCCTTCTGAGTTCAGTAGATATTCACGCACAGCTGCTTTATGTTAGGTCGAGGGGGTAGCTGCCTATAAAAATGGTCTTCAGTTTCCTATGTTAAAGTTGAAAGTCATTGCTATGATTTCCTATAACAAGGAAATTCCCTATAACAAGGGCCTTCGGTTCTTCATAAATTGCTTTGTAGATGATTGTAATTTGTGCTCACCGGTTGTAGACACGCTTTCCGACATTCCAATTCTAGACCTCTATGGGCCATAAAAACAATCGCCCTTCACTTGATACTTTATAATCACGGAAACGGTATTCGCACTGTCGGCAGATGTTTGCAGAATGTTTTAATTTACGTCGACGCCAATATGAAGTAAGTCAGAGTTGTTAAAAAAAATAGTCTTGGTGGCAGTGGGCAGAGACTGGTACTTATTTTTTTTTAATTATTTTCTATCGGCATCGACTTCCTTTAGATATTCCAACTTATTTTATTGAGACATGTTAATGGTATTCAATGTGGCCTATCTTCTCGATTCAGAACCAACTTTGCTCTCTTGTAAGTAATATGTGGAAATTATTTGGCATATTTTGAGCTTTCACCAGAGATTCCACGGCGTGAATATCATCATAGGTTTGGCACACCGGTGCCCACTGCTAGCACTGAGCTAGTAGCATATATCAGTCACTGATTTGGAATGGCAAATGCAAACAAACTTGTTGTGAGCGTCGTTGCAATTCCAGTATGGTCGCGGGCATCTTCCCTTTAAATTGCCCTTGCAGGTTCTTTATTAATTCGTATATAATAGAAAGAACCAGTGAACAGCCCGGTACTTTTGAATCCGCGAATTGAAGGAATTTTGTTTCCATTGCCCTGTGCGTGCGTCTCTTCACGAGGATATTACAGCTGCAACGTTCGAACATAGGTTCTCAAAACACTTATTTTAAACATTTATTTTTTGAACCGTCATCTCACCGTTGATATTCTTACCGGCAGATGTGCTGCGCCCCGAGAATGCGTGTACGTTTTGTAAAGTATTTGGCCTCCCAAGAGTGTTTGAAAGTCTCTCCATCACTTTGTTAAATAAAGATTATAGCTGCGCGGGTATCGCTTGTAGTTGTAGGCTATCGAGCGATAATACGCTTGAACCTTGTAGTTGCAGCGGGCGAAACAAAGTGATAAATATTTTCCTTGCATGATTTATGTTTGTAGTAAAACACTTGCAGCACCTAGCCTTCCTCACCATCGCAACGATTATTAGATGCAAGCTACAGTCATGCCCCGTTAATATGGACCCCGGTAATATCGATACACCGCTATATGGACACCATTTTAGGGGAGAAACTAAGAAAATACATGCCTTTTTGTCTCGTTATTATTGACAACTTACATTATGGACGATTTTTAGGTTAACGGAGGTGTCCAATACACCAAGACATCACTGTACTTATATTTTTGACATCTGCATTTCAGCAGTTTCACAAACGTTTTCTTATTGAAATTAACACCAAGCCCTGATGTGTTATGGGGGCCTCTGAGCCCTTCAACCCTTTAGACGCCCATATCACTGTGAACCATAGACGAAAAAATGTAGTTTAAAAAGTTATTGGAACTTTATTTCAAACATTAGGTGTTACATGCATATTGTAACTAAAAAAGACGATAAGAACAAACGCTTTCTCAAACCTGGGCGCAAGGATCTGTGAACAAAAGCGATCGGACCAAAGAGGGGCAACCGAGCTCTGTCGAAACAAATATCTTTCGAGGTACTCAACATGCCGGAAGGGTAAGTTCCTGAGATGTATGATAGTTCAACTAATAAAACCGAGCAGGTTTATCACACGCACACATACAAACTGTGAGTAGCAACATTAGTGAAAATCACGAATGCGCAACCAACATCCGCCGCCGTTGAGAAATCCTGAGTACTGAGTCTCGGTGTCGTTCCTGGTGCACGCCGCGATAGCCTCTCTGGCGTCTTTTTCACTCGATGAATGCTTCTGAAGCCAGACGGGCGAAAATGTGCCAGAAGGAGGACACTGAGAGACCTTGATCCGCAAGCTCCTCCAGAAAATTGGTGTCACGCATGGGACAAGAAGCTAACATTTGGTGTCCGCTTGCACAGTTGGCGCTCGTTGACGGAGAAGAAACTGGGTGACCAGCTTCTCACGAAGGCTGCTCGGCCACTGATCCCCATTTTCCACGGTTTAAAAACAGGTTATCTTTAAAGAAACAGCGAAAAGTTCAACTCTTATTTTTTCCACACACCCGCTCTCCCTCGTGGACGAGGACTGGACATCCATGGGTGTCTCCAGTCTAGCCCGTGTAACACTTACCAGTGTTGCGGAATGGGCACCCCCATTCCATTCCAATTCCATTCCGGGGAATTAGAGTTTTCGATAATTCCATTCCTTTCAACTCCTAGGAATGGGGACACTGGGCCCATTCCCACTCCTGGAATGGCTGAGTCACTCCATTCCATTCCTCCAATTCCTAAACGTTAAAAGTGTCACATGACAGCTGCATTACGTTGCAGGGTTGGGCAGAAATATTCAGAAATGTATTTGAAAATACAAATACTGGGATAGATGAAAATAGTTGCTAAGATACTGATACTCAAGTCTCAAATATATCTATAAAAATGCATCATGATACGTGTCGGAAATACATTTTAAAAAGAGGCAAAAAGTCTTTGGAAATACAAATACAAGAATACATTTTACGGAGGGCAGAAATATAAATACTGATAATACAATACATTTTTCAAATTTCTTTGAGACGCCAACTGAGATGAGGCTTTAAGTTTGAAGTGGAAGTTTCTTTATTTTTTTTTTTGTCCCGAAATTACTTTTCTGCAGACTTGGCACTTCGCCTTGAAGGTAGTGGTCCCGGACGAAGAGTCCTCACTGGGTTTAAAAAAACGTTCCATCAAGGATTGACCGCGGTCCCTTCCCTGGCATCCTTTCTGACTGACCAGTGATGCGAAAAGACTTCGACCTCTAAAATAAATTCCATCAAAACATCACCACTTCTCTGTCCAATAAGGGCGCCCATGTCAGCACTGATCACATGACGTCACGGTGGGATGAACTAGTATTCTTGAATTTGTAGGTGTTGCCTTGAACATGAAACTTTACCCACGCTGCTGTATGAAAGGACAATACATACTGTCGTTGTAGATGACCTCGTTGAAGACCATGCAGGCAGTTGCATTTGGAATTTTCGAGAAAAGTGGACCACCTGAAGCATCCTGAAGCATATGTATAATCTTCTGTTACGGTTGAAAAATCGAAACGGTGGCATCCCTGTTGTGACGGTCCTTCCTGCAGACTCTCCGCCTCCAACGCATGAATGACAGTCTTCAAGTTTCGCCTAGCATCACTCAAACAGAGACCTCGTGGATTGCGACCTGAGATGGCCGGCACAGGTGCGAGCTCGTCGAGAAACAGCGCGCTCGAGACGAGTCGAAAATGCACGAAGTCTGGGTCCGCACAGCGAGGCCACGTCTGGCCTCCTTCCTGGGTATCGGATCACCAGAGCAGCAGGTCACGTTCGCGTCGGCTGATGACGTACCCTTGAGCCGTGCAATATTACAGGCGCAGACGCATTCGGATATGTGTTGAACTTCACTGGTGAAAGGCGCCACCGCCGCCGCCCCCCCCCCCCTCCCCCTCTCCCCTCTCTGTTCTTTGCTTTGACGCTTGTTTTTTTTTTTTTTTTTATTGCATATTTTTTCTTTTGCGCATAAGTCTGCTAGGGCCTTACGCGGGTTCGCAGTTTCCCGCTCATTTTATTTCTGAACAACCGACTACCTGACTGGCTCGGTATAGCTGAACGTAAAAAATAAATAAATAAATAAATAAAATATAAAGAACCTGGCCCATTCCATTCCCATTCCATTCCGGGCAAAAGGCATCTAATTCCATTCCCATTCCATTCCCCTCAACGATGCCGCCATTCCATTCCATTCCATTCCGGGGTCGCGAAAATGCGGAATGATTCCGGAATCATTCCAACTCCGGAGTGGCAACTCCGCAACACTGACACTTACAAAGAACACACAGACACAGCAATGGCGCCGCTTTAACGAAGGTCATGACAGGCAGCCCTGATTGAAGTGTGTGAGTGTGTGTGTGTGTGTGTGGGGGGGGGGGGGGGTTAGGGGGGCTGGAGCCCAGGCCTACACCTGAAGAAAGAAGACGGGAGAAAGGGGGCCCACGCTCAGTTCTCGGTGCGGGGCAGCGGGGGGGCGGGGGGTGGGGGGGGGGGGGGGGGGGGGGAGGGCTCGCTCGTATAGTTCTTTCTCCCTCGTAGTGTGCGAAAGACCCCCCAGGAAAGAGGTGGTTTTCGCTTTTGTTGTGTGTTTGTTGCTGGCGTGTCTGACACCGCTTTGGTCGTAAATCACTTTGGCCTGGGACGGTTGCCACTCGTCACCTGAGCGTCCGAAGTACTAGTGGCATCAAGTTTCTGTCGGGTTCTTCAAAGGCTTTTTTCTCTTCAGGTTCATTTTACTTTTTCCAGCGCCGACCATATTTCGTTTCATCTCGTGTTGAACCGCAACAGACGGCTAAGGGCCTCCAAAGCCAGTCAAGCGCCAGTCTAGAGGTGTCGTCACGCACTAATACACGCCCGAGCAGCCAGGTGACATCACTTCTGAACATGCGCTTGGTTGGCTGTGGAGGCCCCTAGCCTTCCGCTGCGTTTCGACACAGGATAAAACAAAATAAGCAACGAAACTTCTTTTTTTTTTCTTTTTTTTTGCGGGTCGTTAGAAATTTATATTTCAAAAAAACAAAAAGGGGGGGAGGGGGGTATCATACGGAACGTCTACACTTTCTCAGTGGCATTGGGGTCTTTTAAACCCTCAATCTTTGGAGTAACAAAAGAAAACAGTTTCCAGTGGACGATCGTTATTCGGTTCCTTTCTTTCGCGCGGCTGTAAGCACACTATTTTTCTTTGTGCTTGCCACTTCGCTTTTCGGATAGGGGCACGTTGACACTCACCTAATTTATTTTTTTCCTTTCAAATTACAACCAGGTGCAGACCTCTGAACCGCTCGATTTACGACTGCCAAAATGCGTGTCCCGCTTGGCGCACGTGCATGCACCATTTGTTTCCCTTAAAATTGTCTCTTTCGAGAAAGCTTTGTACGCCGCCTACCCCAGAGCATGGCCCTGCCTAGAGAGAACTCATATGGCAATCATTCTCAAAAGCCACTTGCTGCGTGGAATGTCTACGGTGGGAGGAGTCACAAACAGGGATTTCTTTCGTATTTCCTTTTGATCGGTTCTGCTGAGTTAAAGGGATGCACATAGGCGTGTTTTTATTAGATTTGACTGGAGTCGCTTATTTTCATTCTTAGTATCAATCATATGCTAAAGGGAATACATACGATTCTATTCTGTATAATACTGATTGTATATAGTGTATAGCCAGACATTTCATTGTAAATAGTGTTAAAAGATATCGTACTAACTTAGTAGATTTCTAGGCATTCGAAGCGGGGACGTATTAATAAAGTAGGTTTTTTCTTTATTGAAACTTTTCAATTTTGACCAACGTTATCATCTTAATCATTGTTGTCGACATCGTTATTCGAATCATGATCATAATATCAAATTTCGGTACCCTGGCCAGCATTAGCCTAGGGCCCCGAAATCTCTTAATCCGGCACTGATGACTGGGTAGGGATGGGGGAACGTCTCCTCAAACTCCAAACACTCGTAGTGACCACCCGATAAAAAATGGCCACTACGAGTGTTACCCGAGGAAATCGTTCATTCTTGCGGCTTGCCAGAATTTGTTAATCACTTCAACAACTACCTGTAATTTTAGGGGCGAAGCTCCTTAGGGGCTAGCCATGTCCGTATGTCCGTCCGCCGTCGGGTGCGCGTGCTCCTGCTCGTGAGCTCACGTGCTCCCGTGCTCGTGTAGGGCAAAAAAAGAAAAAAACGCATCTCCACGTGGTGAATGATGTTGATTGGGGCGAAGCTCTGGTGGTGCTTGTCTGCATAGACGGTGAGCCGCAGCAGGCCGAGCCTTTCGTTCGTTTTCATCCATGTCAAAAAGAGAATGTGCGGTATGGAACATGGTTATATACGCATTTGAGCATTTGACCGCAGCGTAACATGAATGAAAACGAACGAAAGGCTCGGCATGCTGCGGCTCAGCATCTACGCAGACAAGCACCACCAGAGTTTCGCCCCAATCAACATCATTCACCACGTGGAGGTGCGTTTTATTTTTTCCTTTGCTCAGTGTGCTATTTTTGTGAGCTGTGACTGTGATATGTAGGGCGTATTCTTTTGTTTCTCTCTTGTGTACCTTTTTGTTCTATTATATGAATTGGCGTGATGGGCCTTTGTATTTATGCTTCGAGGTGTATTTACATGATATAGTCGGTTGCAAGCTAAGAAAAAACCGGAAATGCCTCTCAGAGGAAAATGTAATCCTACGCCGAGAAACGCCAGCCAATTGTTTTCATGACGTCACGATTCTGTGGACCAATCGCGATCCTTTTGAAAAAAAAAAAGCTCAACATGGCTGCTGGCCTTAGCAACGCGATGCTATAGTTTCTCGTGACAATTATTCTGCTTTTTTGCACCGTGTTTTACGTGCCCGAGGTTACGCCACGAAATCTTGATGGTATCGGCTTGCGTTTGCAGCAGTTTTTGCGCGACAACGTGAGAATCCAGCGACGCTATCGCCAACGAAAATTTCGAAGCGGGCGCGAGGCTTAGCACTGCTGAGAGGTATGTTAGACGGTATGTTAGACAGTATCTTGGACAGAAAATGAATTGGGAAGACGGTACATTGGACATGAATTTCTTTCTTTCTTTACTAAACAGCTATTTCGTTGACAAAAACGTATTCTAACTTATTTAAATGTCCTGAATGAATTAAATAAATATTGTAGTAGTTTAAGACAGGTTTCCTGGAGGAAGAAAAAGCAACGTTGCTAGCGAACTACTTTCTCGACGGCGGAGGCACTTCAGATGGGCGCAATGCGCTTGTGGGTGGAGCTAAAAGATTGTTCTTAGGTTGCAACCGACTATAGCTCATTGTTCATTTTTAAGCACTGTCATCTGTTGGACTGTTGTTTTCTGTATATTTGAAGTGTTTTCTTTTTCAATTCTACCATGTCTTCTAATTGGAGTATGTAGTATTTATAAAGAAATAAAAGTGGCTCCGCCGACGCATATGCACTGAAGGGTCACGTGATGTGCGCAAGTCCCGTTTTGGACGCCAACTGAAGTTCGAGCTGTGGGCGCTGCGAAAGCATACGCGGGCAAGCTACCTTTCATGAAAACGGTTCATTTTGTGAAGGCGCTCGTGGATCATCTGATTATGTTTTTGCCCAAAGATCCTGTCAAGCAGAGTGCTTGTGTCTACACATGGTGTGCTCAGTATTACCGCAGATGTCCCCAAGATATTTTTTTTTATAATCACACAATCTAAGGTTTACCTTTATCTTGACGCAGAAAATATTAAATCCATGCTGAAATGAAAGCTTTGGGGGGGGGGGGGGCGGAGAGAGTGGGTCCTTCATAAAAGCGGCTATGGCGCAAAAGCAGAGGACAAGAAAGGAAGAAAATATACAAAAACAACAAGCAAAAGTGCTGACCTCAAATTCGCAAGGTTCACATGAGTGTTAAATAGGCACCTGTTTGTCGTTTTGTGTCTAGTCCTTTTTGCCCTTGTTTTTTGTGCTGTTGTGGCTATTATATTTTATGCCTTGGTCTATCTTGCCGAGTAAATAATAAACAAGTCGCGGAGGATTGTCAAGAGCGCTAAAGCTTTATTGAATTAAACGCAGATAGTTAACGCGACCCAGACTTCTCCTGTGATATGCTTTAATTTTAAAAGTACATTTACTAAACTCCTGTCGGTTGTGCAATTTCGTAGTGTCTCAAAATATAAAAGCCTATAGTCAGATGAAAAAAAAGTACAGTCACCATCTTCAGGTTTATTAAGAATATTTTTTTTCTTTATTCTCTTCAGTTGTAACGCTGGTCGTCGTCTTTTCCTGTATCCTTACAATCTATTCGGGCCTAGCTTTGTCCTTTGTAACCGGCGGGCTTCTAACATCGTGAATGCCAGATCGGAGTCCACCTCCGAGACATATGCAAATCGCTCTGAGAAGAAAAGGGTGCCTACATGGTGAAGCGAACCTTGCTTGAATCTAATTTCCATGCAAAACGGGATGTTCCCATCGGTCGTTGGCCTGCTTCCAACTCAGTTTCAGAGCATTATTCCCAAAGTGCCGACAGTAGAA
The DNA here is from genome assembly GCF_016920785.2 of Ixodes scapularis. NCBI lineage: Eukaryota > Metazoa > Arthropoda > Arachnida > Ixodida > Ixodidae > Ixodes > Ixodes scapularis. The sequence continues at coordinate 69,388,401 of NW_024609839.1, read as the reverse complement.
GTTCCTAAAGGAGCTCCAACTTCTGGGGATCCCCGCTTCACTAGTGTGCAATTACTTTCATGAAGGGACAGCTGAGGAAATGAAACTCCTTGTAGTGAATTTTATTGTAATGCTCCTCCGAGCTTAACGAAGCATACTTTACAAATATCAGAGGTACGCACCTTAAGAAAAAAGCATTGTAAAATTCAGCATGGTGGAATGCGTCAAGTTCTTGGCATGGCCATTTCTCGCAATTTCTCAAAGAACTCGACTTAACCTAATCTAATAAACATCAAGCATTATGAGGAATGTCTTACGATATAGAGGTTTAAGCAGTTATCGTTTCTCATTTTGATATGTTCTAAAAAAAGTTGCAATAATGTGGTTATCCATTAGAACAGTGCAATAAACCATTTTTAGAGCAAGCAGTCCATGCCTTTGTAGGGCCCTGACAAAGTATCCTGGAAGTGGGAGGGGTGTTCTATTTTCTTGGAGGCAAAGGAAATTATTCAGACCCTTGGCTAACACATCTGTAAATCTTTATTTTGCGGCATACTTAGAGAAACGGTCAACTTACATGTTTACTGATAGCAAAATCTACAATATGCCACATGATACAATAGTCGAAGCATATATGAATTTAGTCTATCTGCTCTTTTTTTGTTCTGAGAGTCACAATATCACTTTGAAATGACCCGCACTTCAACGCGAGGCGAAACACAACGATTACTGTTTTTATACTCAGCATGACTGAAGGCACGCTTACGTCTATTGGGTCATTTCCTTCGATTACCAGTTTCAAGCAACTGTCATAGATATGTTTTTTTTTTTTTTTGGCAAAATGATATGCTGCTTAAGGCTGCACTGCCCATTCTAAGGTCGCAGACGTTGTGACCCGAGAACCAAGCGCTGAGCAAGTAGCGCGAAGGGCTGTGACGTCATGCTCGTGACATAGGCTGCGTTCGTCACGCGCATAGGACATTGTCGTTTTGTAAGCTCTAAGAACGAGTCGAACGACATAAATGTTCTCGTTTGGATCTTCGTGCTTTGTCGTGGTTATTACCTTGGCGTCGAGAATCGGTACAGTATTTATCATAATGGAAGGCACGCTAACGTATATTGCGTCATTTACTTTGATGCCCACAGTTTCAAGCATCTTTCGTACATAGGAGCTTTATTTTCTTGCAAGATGATATGCGCTGAAGGCTGCACTGCCCATTCTAAAGTCATAGACGTGGCGCCAACAACGACTACTCATATTTTCTCTGTCCAAAATGTGACAACCACAACGTTTTAATAAATCAATTCGCAGTGGCGAGACCCTAACGGGGAATAATGTGGAAATATAAATTTGTCCCGAATCTGAAGCAGCATCTTGCAAGTCGAGACATCTAAACTCTCAATAGGTTGTGCAGCCTTCAGCAGCATATCATCTTCCAAAAAAAAGTCATTAGATATGATTACATCTCACACGAAACAAGGAAAGTTGTCTCACAAGGTCCGCAGTATGCCTTGACACTAAGGCTTGAGCCAATAGATAAGCTTGCCTTACTTCTGAAAATCGCATCTAAAAACTATCTTGAAAAATCCCCGGCGATAATCAGTGCAGGAATTGACTTCTTTTCAAGCCATCGGAGTCTCAAACTCACGAGTATAAATTTTAACTCTACAGTCTAGGAGTTACAAAGCAAGCATCTAAACTTTTTTTTTTTATGTCAAGAAGATGTTTTTGTAGTGCTCACTTAAGTAACACACAAAAAAAAGGTCACTCAGGATGTAGCAAAATCTTCATCCAGGTTGGAGAAAAATGAGATAAAGGTGCGAAACAAGCCATCATGAGGTTGCTGCAACAGAACCACTTAAACAGCCAACGCACAAATATTAAAGGAAGTCAATTAGGAGTATTGTTCTCAGCTATGACTCAAAAAGAAAATGCACCATTTCGTGCCTACGTGTCAGAAAAAGGAACATGGCAAGTAGATCTGGCAACCTACTTAGGTAATTAATTGTCTCTAATACGGTACAACGATTCGTACAAGATTCAAAACTCGGACCAACTGATATTGCATCTTCAAGAAACGGATCAGATATCACTTCAGGAATTTCAATTTTCATCTAATATATGCATTTTTATATACCCTATGGAAGCCTCACGTCAATTCTCCCACAAAGTATAGAAGAGTGAAGCAGCACCGCCTTCCAAATTGCAACGAAGTTCAACTTGGATACCTTCCTGCAACTGCTGAGTGAATACCAAAAAGAAAGAGTCGTTACACACCAAGCCCGAGAGTACGTACAAAAACGTGCTGTGTGTATAGAGTCTGGCGTAGCCCCACAGATGTGTAATTTGTTCCAGGCGGCCTGTAACAAGAACAGCCCAAACAACTTGAATTATAAGAAGCTCATGGGCTATTTAGTATGTTGATGATTACCTGCGTATTACAACCGCGGACGTAGGAAATTGAAAGAATGGATGCGACAAAGCGGTTTTCTAGTGCCTCCAAGAAAGCTACCCCAATTTCGTTTTCACGCATCAACTACCCGTGAATAGGTCCATCAAGTTCCTCGACCTCAAACTAAAATTTAAGAAGATACACTTGCAAGTATAAACTAAGGTCAAGCAAAATGCTTCTTCCATTTTCAGCTGGAGATTCCAAAACTAAAAAATAAATGATGTTAACACAGTTCTTGTATGCACCTTAAAATAGTTTGCCACAATAATATTGAGGAATTTACTAAAAATCAACTATTCCATCTACGTGATTCTTCGTATCTGATTGGTGTCCTGGTATCCGTGTGTGAAAACATCTTAATTACAAAAGCGCAAAGGACAAGGACAGGACAAAGAATGAACAGGACAAGCGCTTACTAACGACTGATTGTTTAATGCATGATAAGAGAAAGACGAAAATGAGAGGAGATTTAATAAATTAAAATGCTAATTTCGATTTGCACTTTTTTAATTTGCAATGTTAATTTGCAAAAAAAAAAAAGATAAAAAAGGGAAATGCATTAAACAATCACTTGTTAGTAAGCGCTTTTCCTGTTCATTCTTTGTTATGTCCTTGTCCTTTGCGCCTTTGTAATCAAGATGTATAACCGACTAGCCCAACAGTTAATTTTAATTCAGTGTGAAAACACCCGCACAAAACTGACGCGCAAGTCGCCTGAGACTGATGAAAGAACAAAGATATGAATTCAACCGAAAATTGCGTTACTTCACATCTAACACGGGATAAACCAAAAATTAATAAATAACCAGGGGCAGGATGCTAAGGTAATGTGATGTGCACCAAACAAGGCGTATATCTATATGGAGAAAAGAAAGCCGGAACAACAACCAGAAGAAAACTTGAAAAATTTCTAACATGACACAATATACAATATGCGAAACAGGGTTGTTCATCTCATTCCCCTATCACGAGGTAAACATTTGATCGGCCAAAGTGGCAGGTGCGTAAATTATTGGACAAGAGAGGATGTAGCATATGTCAAGGGCGCAAGAGCAGGTCATCTACCAATTTATGGCCGCACCTGCAAATGCTGTGCAGCGTTCAGCAGCATCACCATTCTCACAAGAAACAAAAGCAGGTATGCACGAGACGTGCTTGAAGTTATATGACCATTGAAGAAAACATAGGAATATGCGTCAGCGTTCCTTTCATCAAACTCGACATAAAAAAGAAAACAGTATTAGCGGCGTTTCAAGTCCCACTGAAATGCTGGTCATTTCAAACTGAGATATTTGTGGCTCTCAAAATGAAGAAGTAAAGAAGAAGCAGATGCTTTAGGCTTTTCATGAGACTTAGTACTCTAGCAGCATCTCTATTTTTCAATAAATCTGCTGTTGTAAGGTTTTGTCTCTTAAGTTTAAGCTGGTCCTATCCTAGTATCATGCACCAACCAGCTCAACTGAAGCTTTACTCGGTTTTCGTTCTTCCGGCTCTCGAAATGAATGTAAATCTCAATATGTAAAATAAAATTTAAATTAAATTTTAAAACACTGCATATTGGTGTTTTGTACAAAGTCACTTGGCGTCTAAAGGGTTGAAATTAGGGCTGGACTTTGATGAGAAGTTCTAACCCGATTAATCGTCACCCTTTACTCGATTAATTAATCGATTAATCGGTCTCATTAATATCTATGCGTAATACTTTTTAAAAGTCGAAATTAATATTTTTTTCTATTTATGCATTTGTTGAGTAGGAAGCAGACATGTACAAATTACTCAAAAAAGGTAGTTAAGTTAAGTTACTGAGTATCGACGCCAAAAGTAATTGGAGTAGAGTAGAAATTACGCATTCGTAATAGTAATTGAGTAAACTACTAACTACTGTAAAAAGTAGTGAGTTACTTTCAAGTTACTTTCGAAGTTACTTTTCTATATTTTTGTGGTAGCAAAATGAACAGCAGTTTTGATCAATGAAAAACCCCGCGAGCCTAAAATAAATGCAGTCTATTTATGGCTTGCGTTTTCGCCAAAATAGTTTATTCGCTCGCAGAAGCAATTGACTTTCATAGTTCTTGATAGGGGAGTTTTCACCTTTCCCTTCTAAGGACGTCCCCAGCCAAGCTAAATAGACGTTCCACCGACGGGCTGGATGGAACGGCAGCGTTGAATTTGAGAAACAGGCTGTGCAGGGTCGGGTAAGCGAGTGTCGGCATCTTAGGTGTCCATGACTAAACATGTGAGGTTTGCCTCGGGTAGAGGGTCTTTTATAACAGACTTTCCTCTTTTTCTCTTTTTTCCTCGTCAAGTTGAGATTGTTATGACTGGCCCCTCTTTACTCCGACGTCGTTCTGAGAGTACGCTGAGCGAGTGCACCGACCGTCAAGGGTTCAAGTCTCGCGCCACGACGATGAGATCATCCGGACGACTGCGCGTCCCGTTGTAGTGCTAGTGCTACCCTACGGAAAAAAGAATTGTTTTGGTTTAACAAAAGATGAACCGAAGTATACTTCGCCACAGACGCCGGGTCCAACAAAATGATCTCCCAAGGGTAACTCGCAATCCTCGCCGGTGACTACAATATTCGGATGCGCCTGACACGCCTGACAAGTAAATCGTTTTTAACAAAGAGGAGGTCTCTTAGGCATGGATGGTCGGAAGGACGCGAAGGATTACGTGAACAAGCATTGTCGCTCGTATAAAGTTGCAGCTGGAAGCGGGAACGTGCTCCCATGAACGGATTATCCGTGCCAGGGTTTGTGCGCGGAGGAGTCCGGCTTTGGAAAGGCGTATGCGCTGACGACAAGGCGACCATGGGAACAGGCGCCCAGCTGCGAGGTCATTCCAGTGGCGCCTCCCGTGGAACCTACCGTTTGAGTCAGAACTCACTAAAGACAGACAACACGAAAACAACAACAACTCTCGGGGTGCCCCCGTCTTTCACGGTTGCAGCTGGAAACGCGGCGCCTGCGTGCATTACCGGATTAGGTCAATACCCGACCAAGGCTTGTTAAGCATCTCGTGCCGGCGTGCCGGTGTTATGTTTTGGCTACTCGTCGCCACCTTGGCCCAAGGACGCCTTCCCGAACAAGCGGGCCCCTTGTTCGGGAATGCCACTTTATCTGCCGGCGCCTTATTCATTTCTGCGCTCAAACTTTCGTGATGGGCAAAATTAGCACTATATAATTTTGAAAGTAGTTACTAATTTGAGTAGAAATTACCTTAAAAAAGTAGTTAAATTAAACTACTAATTACCCAAATCAAGTTGTAATTGAAAGTTACCAAGTTACTCAAAAAAGTAGTTAAACTACAGTAGTTTGAGTAGAGTAGTTGAACTACGTCCAAGTCTGGTAGGAAGAAACCTAAAGGGCGGAATAAACAGTTTTTATTATGAATCAACTTTGATGTGTAGTTAAGAACAGTTAACAGGCACTCACACACAGTGATTATTACACTTCAGCTGCAGGAGGCAAAGGGGTTCGTCGATATTATTCGGCAAGAGGGACCTCCTTTGATCGTTCACGCAAGTCCCTGCCGCGCTAAACGAACACTTGAGCTGCGTTGACGTGCCTGGGACACGTGTAACCTTCTGCACTTCTGAGCCTTCCTTCCTTGTAACCTTCTGCACTTCTGCAATCTCGCCTCCCTTGTAACCTTCTGCACTTCTGCAATCTAGGCAAAATTTTGACCTAAAGTTTTCCCTTCATTCAGGTGTTCTCCTCCCCGTATGCGTGGTGAATCCGTTAACTTTTTACTATTTTGGTTTCTTAACATTTTACCCATTAACTGGTTAAACATTTAATCGCGATGAAACCAGTAATTGATTATTCGGTTGGTTCATCGATGCATTTCCCAGACCTAGGTAGTTAAAATGCTCAAAAAGTATCTGAAGGTTTAGGGGTGTAAACTGCTGACGAATGTGAAGACGGAGATGTTCGAATTGCTCAAGCGTTTGATGTCCTGAAGGATCTGCAATGCTGTGAAGTACTGAAAAGGGTTGAAACACAAAAGGGTTGTAGGGTTATTTTCAATGGGAACTTGTTATACAATTGATGTATTACGGGTGCGCTGGTTTGTGATAATTGAGGACGAATATTCTTTTACTTCTGTCGCAGAACTTTTTTGCCTGCGCAAAGATACTACATATCGTCATGTAGCTTGATGATGGACAACGTAATTACGCTAACGAGCAAAAAAAGCAGAACTCTTTTGCAGGAACGCACGTTAGAAACGTTCTTAATCTTTGATTGCATGCTGTACACTGTTATTATCATTATAAATATCACCAATATAATATTTATAATCCACGTCACTTCCATTAGTATCATTAGCGACCTTCGTGGTATCTTCCGAAGCCATAGAATTAAATTCTCGCAACCGACTGCGCGGCGCTGCAGTCGGTGTTGGTTTCAAATATTTTATATACTCTTGTCCATTAAAGAGGTAATGAACTTTCATAAATACTTTTTAAATGTCTAGTAAAAATACGGATCTCAGAAAGCAATGTTTCTCTGAAAAACAATTTGCCTCACTATCTCCACAGATAAATAAATTTGAGTTGGGAGCGGTTCCCAGAAAAACGTCCGTTACGACAATGGAGTCCGAAATAAAAGTAAGTTTTGGAAACACCCATAAAACAAAGTCCCTCACGGCACAAATATTGCTCTTTATTGTTCTACCGTTTTCCAGTAATATTTATTGTGGTACATATGTGTGCTACCTAGACACTTAAAAAGTTGTCATAAATTTAGTGTACCTTCAAGGCAGTATTCCTCTCTGAGAACGCTAACTTTGCATCCGATGAACGAGATAACTATAGGTAAGAAGAGAGTGCTAGCTACTACACTACTGCATTAGGCGTCACTATGTGAAGTTTTAAAGTTATATGATGTTATTATCATTAATTTTGTTTTAACCCTCCAAAAAACACGCTTCATCAATCTTGAATTTCAGTTACACAACAGTCAGCCGTGCCCACGCCAGTGAATAATTAAAGTTTTACTGTACAGCCAGCGCATGTTTCATTCTTGAAAACTAACATGTATTTATCTTTTAATAATACTAGTAATATTAATAATAATATTACATAGATATATATTTTTAATTTATTTCAAAAATAATCTTGTCCACAAAGGCAATGCATGTATGTGTCATACGTGAGACCAATTAAAACGATGAGAAAATAAAACTTTCACCAAAAAGAAATACATTTTTCCGCCTTAAACATACACGTTTATGCAAAATATTTCCGCGTAGAGTATTTCTAATCATTCTTATGCTAACTCCTGAAGAGTAAAAGTGGCATGTGAAGAAGTTGCTTTTAGCTGTTTGACGAGGCTCTTGCCGCCACCATTTAACGATACAGTAGCCGAAGCCGAAACATAAATGAAACTATTAAATAATGCTGTCGCCATGGAAAAAAAAAACATTGCGAAACATAAAAACTAGCACGTATAAGATTGAAACCAGGCTAGAAAACTGAAATATTAGATAAGGAAACAATTTTATTCTTGATGTTTCCGACGAAATATTTACATTCAAGACGTTATTCATAAGTGTGGGCAATATATTCAGAATTGATTCGTCTCAATATCTTCCACTGTATCTGGGTATATTCCATTATTAAGAAAGTAAAACAAAAACACAATTGATCTAACAATTTTACCAAGTAGCAAACGCTTTAATGTTATAAAATAAATTTTAATACAAACCAAATAAATAAAAGCATCTATAATATGTTTGCGTCTCGAAGGAAGTCTTGTTTACGGCTTTTACATAAAAAAGTTTTTTATTTGCCCCTGTTCTAAGGAAAACTCCTTTCTTCGGCGTATATTTTCTGTCTCACTGAAATACATATTAATTCGGAATACACCATGGTTGCATCACTGGACACTGACACTGACTGTGCCATACCCAGAACTTCAATCAAATAAAACCATCTTCCTGCGACATACGTTTCAAGATTGTCACTCGTTTTATTTAAAATTGAAATATTCACCCACTGTTATTTAATAATAAACCTCGAGCGCTCCCGTTTTTATTGGGTATGTAATTGTATTAGTTCAAATAAGAACAATAGCATATTTATTCATCCCTCACAGCAGCATGGCCTGGGGAAGAATGTTGTCCAAAGAGCTTGACTTGTTCCCAGTTTTGTTTGGTTTTTGTATTTTGTTTTGCATGTAGTATATTGTTTCGTTTTCACCCTTAGTAAAGATTAGACCCTTAAGCTACTGCTATAACTTTAAAAAAATGCACAGTTTCAGAGCTAAAATACATCCCTGAAGCCACATGTTCTGATATTAAAATGTCAAAATGAGTACACAATCTGGATATCCAGATCTTTCGAATACAGCTTTCGTTTATCGGCACCCGCAGCGCTCAGTACAATCTCAATGATTTCATTCATTCATTCATTCATTCATTCATTCATTCATTCATTCATACATTTGTTCAGTGGAGTTTTTTTATATTTTATTACGCGTTTACAGTGGCGACTGGGTATACTGAATTTCCAGCTACCTAAATTTTTTTTTTTTGTTTTTTTTTTGAAACGTTAAACTGCACCAAAAAGTTTGGGATACTGATCTCAGGTTTGCACCGCGTGGCAGAGCCAACCTTCATTTTTACTTTCTCCCTTTCCTCTCCCTCCTTCAACTCTTACGGAAAATCCTCAATTTAAAGCAGGACACGGCGGCGTCCGACTGATGCAGTTAAACAATTAAAAAATGCATCACCATTAGTCTCTTCGATAAGTACTTCTAGAGACTGAAAATTAAAGGCCTCAAATTATTTACCTCAGAATTGTGATTTTTGCTCTTGGGGTCAGGGGCGGTGTGCAGTCGAGCTTGACTTAGCACCAAAGGCGAAGATATTGGGATATTTTTAGCAGCCTTAAGGTCGTTAGAGGTATTAATTATGTATGCGAAAGGATTAGAGTGAAATTTATTTTTTATGCTCGGGGCCATTAATTTATAAACCGCGGTTAAGAACGCAGGGCAGGTGTTCCAGCGGAGAAAGGGGCTATTGAACCTGTCAGGTTCGGAAGTGTCACTTTAGTTTGCTCGTTCCGTGATTAAAACAGCAGTTAATTAAAGTTTATTAATTTAAAGATTTTTCTTCAAAGAGTTCTGTGAGTTCAGAGTGATCTAATTTCAGACAGCCTTGATTAACCCTGATGACTTTGGCACAACTCGAGACTGATGACACGTGACGTGGAACTTTATCCCGGCTCCGTGGCGTCAGAAGAGGGTGGGAAAGGCGGGGGGGGGGGGGGGGGGCAACCTCAACTCCCCCCCCCCTTTTATGTTCTAACGCGCACTCAAATTGTTGGTGGGACGACCGGCCTACCAGACATGTAGAAAAAAAATTATTTGAGAACTACGGGGAAGTAAGCGGAAAACCTCGCTTGACCCCCCTCCCCCATCCATCCCCACAACCACCACCTGTCCCCCCCCCCCCCCCTTCCCACATCCGGAATAGTCGGAACGCCTCTGCTTTGGGACCTCGAGGCAGCATAATTAACGAGGCTGCTAGGTTTGGGGTTTGGCATTTCTGCTTACGTGTGCCGTGTATGAAGGATTTATGAGCGGCACATGTTATCTTGGCGAAAGGCTTGAGAAGTAAAAATATGACTGGAAAGTCAAGCACCCACCAGGAAAAAAACCTCCAACACTTGAATTCCGGTAACATAACGGCCGAAAGTTGCTAAAAGGTATCCTCAAATATCTTATTCGTAGCCCGCGGTGGCAGTGATTCAACATCTGCAATTTTTCGTCTGACTTTTAAGTCCGGATGCAGCCGACTCTACGAGATGATGGGACCGATCAAACAGCGTCAGAAGTGCAAGCCCCTCTCTGCGTTACTTCTACATTATTTGTTCAGTAATATGAGAACAAGTACAGAAACGTGACGACCAGTCTTTGGTGAAAATTCGAAGCTGTTTGATTGGTCTCACCAACTCCCAGCGTCGGCTGTATCGAACCTTTGTGTGGAACGAAGGATAGATAAGAGGCAACAACACCTCCTCGATGTTAATAATAAAACATTGCGTGAAAAAAAAAAACTCCTGCACGCAAACTGCGTTGTGAGCATGCGCAACACCAATAGCGTTCTAAACATTCTGCGATGAAGCTCAGTTTTTAATTTTGAGTTTTAAGGATACAACTTGACATTTACAGTTTTTATAAACGAAGCATGTCACACTCCATACATGGATACGACGACGCTTGGGTAGTGTGCCGTACCATTGCGTAATATGCTTATTCGCACATCCGGGCTTTACCACGCAACCCAGTATAACTTTTTTCACTATCCGGATTATGGGCTGGAAACTAACCGGAATGGTTTCTGGAAACCTGAAACTCAAATTGCAGACAAAGGAATATACTATTTTGAAAACCTGCAATCCAGATGAAATCTATATGGATGTCTATTTCCCTAATCCAGAAAGCAAAAAGTTACTTTTTTTTCCTTTTTTTTTTTGGTAGGGAGCCGGTATGAAATCATTCGTTTTCTTTCCATGAAGGTGTCCCTGTCCATTCCTTTTGGGTGTACGCCTTCGTTAAATAATGCGATACATATTTTAGTTGCTTCGCCTTTGTACGAAATCATTAATTTGATTTTTTGCGTTACATTTCAATTTGGAATCCTAAGAAGGCCAAGGGGAACAAGCACTCGCCGTTAAGGCGGAGTTGCATTGCCCATACATCGTACAAAATGCAGTGCGTTCGCTGCGGACGTGATGACAGAATCATGTGTGGACACATTTCAAGCGTGTTAGGAACATGCTTGCTTCATACATATGCGTGATTTGAACACGCCTAAAGACAGACTTTTGGATGACCAAGCGGACATGAGCGTCGTGCAAGAAAAAAACGTGCATCAAGCAGAGTCGCAGACTGTTTTTGGTATTGAGTGTTAGCAGTTTGACGACCGCTTTAGTGTTGCGAATTATCGGGAGGATGTTGGGAAATAATGCGATGCCCGAATATCCTTCGAATGCGCTCGTCCATCTTCGGCGCAGTCAACTATCATGGGAACTAAATCAGCCGTGACAGTCTTTGTGGTAAAAAGCACGCGACCCTTACTCACGAATCGGGGAAGAGGCGGAACGGGAAAAGCGTGTCTGTTGCTGCACCGAAACATATCGCGGTTTTAGGAGCGGTACGAAATGTGAAGTCATATTAATTAAAAGTATTCGTGACTTTGATGTAACCCATGGTAATGAATCAAAGACTGTTGTATTGTTTGAGCAACAAAAAGCTCCGTTTTCGAACAACACTCACCCCTGGAGCTTTTCAATATATATATATATATATATATATATATATATATATATATATATATATATATATATATATATATATATATATATATATATATAGTGACTTTGGACGCAGACGCATTGTTAGTTTGTACTCACCTCTATTACGTAGAAAACAATAATAGCCAACTATGCTATGAAATCAGGACAGGAAATCAGGCACGGGCCTGCCACACTCTCATTTGAGGAAAGTGCGCATCCATCCCATTAACCAGCCAAATGGCAACATCAATAATAAATTTCGCGGAGTATAAGAAAGTTTGACCTACCGCTAACGGCGTACCTTTTCGAACTCCAACACTCGGCGGCGCTCGTTCCGAGCTGCGGAACCGAGCAAATGCGTGACGTGGCGCAACGACCAAATCACGCCCAAAGGTTGAATGCAGCAACCACTCAACGAACTGAGCGTCGTCTTAGAACACACAGGCACACACGCACATAAAAAAGTGTATTTGAACTCCTAACTCAGAACAAACGCCTAGCGTGGGCCAGAAGACCACTCCGAGCCAATGAAGTTAGACCCTGTGAGTAGATGGAGTACCGGCGTCCCCCCTGGAAATGCAATAAGGCCAGAGGCCCTGCGTCGCTTTGATATTTCTTTCCGTCTCTCTGCTCTCGCATGCTTTCCCACGGCGAGTGCTTCTGCAGCGGAACGCAGCAAAAAAGAAAAAAGAAAGTAAAAAGAAAACGCGAGGTCGCGATGTTTTGGCCGTTTTTGTAGAACTGTAAACTGGCGGCACCAAAAAACAAAGTAAAAAAAAAAGCGTCAAAAGCATTACTTTTGCTTATTTCTACAGGCTGGTTGCTCGTGGAAAAGTTTGGCATTATATTAGGTGTTTCGCCTTCCCTGCATTTGCTGTGAAAAATAAAGTGGTCCTCTACGACGAAGAGGCTGTATTCATTTTGAATGGGACCATGTCTGAAGAGTGGTTGGAAGGGGAATTATTAAACAATTCAAGGTACCACAATCCTGACAGTAGATTCCCAAATGTCGAGCGACGACTCGGTGGGTATTATAAAAACGCTCCCTTAAAAGATCATCCAAACACCTGCCAGTCTAGCCTACATACTCCTTACCACGCTACTTAAGTAGACGAGACTGGCAGGTGCTTGAATAATCGTTTAAAGGAGCATTTTTATGACACAGACCGAGTCGCCGCTGGAACTGGAACAAAATATACGCCATAGAAGGGCCTGTAAATAGCTATATATGGGAATAATTTGCACCAGACATGGCTATATCCGTCACTATACCTAACCACATATGGTGTCCCCTTGCAATATATGCCGGTATTTGCACCCTTATATGGCAGTATACTGCATTATTTATGTCCTTATACGAGTATACATGGCCGTATATAAAATATACCTGGCCCATATATGACATTTTTCTGAGGGGCGGCCTGGCAGTTTATTTAAGAAATTAATTAACTTTGTGCACTGTACTCGCTACTATGCAACAAAGGGCTACAATGCGTTCCTCTACTTTATATATACACGCAAGGTTCGGTGTTTTAAAACTGACTCATGATTCAACATCGCGCTTTTGGGGCCAACTCTTCACACAACAATTTGTATGTAACTTAATTTTTGAACGAACTGTCTTGCAGTACATTTATGGCATTCGCGAAGTCTTTTTATCCAACCACTTTGCAAAATAACTTGTTAGCGCCTCTGAGGTATTCATCCAGAGTTACCACACATTTACCTATACGATATAAACTAATTAGGTATGCGTTGTAATTTTGAAACGCTTTCCCGCATATTAGTAATTTTCACCACAAAACAGTACCCTTATTTCTTTCTGGTAGTTTCTATAAGTCGCGTCAACCTGAAAAACTTGCTCGCTAATATTCGTGTTTTGCATTGAACCATGCTGACTATATTCTATATAACGAAAAATATATATTTGATAAATAGCGCTGAAAAGAAGAACGTTCTGAATTTACTGGGAATGCCTTTTTTGTCGATAAAGAGTGTTAAGAAGTTCGCATTTAAAGTAAAATAACACAGCGGAGATCATATTTTTATATTACGCTGCAAATTAATGTTATCAGTATTCTACTCACTTATTTCATAAAGCTTAAATTAACTATTCCTAGAGAAAGCATGTTTCTTGACACTCAGTCATCGCCCGCACTCATGGCATTATCTGCACACGTAAAACCTGATCTTTATTTTGCTATCAATTAAAACACAATGGCGTAGTTAGTTCTTAATATTATCTCGCGTTTGTGAAGGTATACTATATACCAAAATATCCCAAAAATGGCAGAAAATGAAATTGAATGTAGTCCCCCCAGGATTATGCCTTTCTTAGAAGTATGATACAGCACTTAAAAGTATGAGATTAAAAGGGAGGCGAAACATTTTATTTTTGCTAAAAAAACTGTGGAATTAGGTGTGACCGAAAAATAAAAAATGATTCTGATTTGCGCTTTCTAGTTTTAATTTTAATCAATAAAACAAATTGAAGGTAGGGGTACCCCTTGGCCTTCACACTCTATTTCCGGTGGTGTTTTGCCCGCTAACGAAAATAAGTAACGAAATGGCGCTTGTTGTTAGCTTGGAAAAAGGCAAACGCGTTTCAGAGCTCCGTCACTATTTTGCAAATGTAACGAACTAGCGGTGTCGTTACTTCCCATGACTAACGGACGTTACATTTATGTTAGTTCGTCGTTACTTTTTGTTTCACTGTTAGTATATGACAGCCGTTTATAAGAAACTGCCTCTATAAACTTCGCCAACAATGCACTTGTTCAGAGTGATTATATTTTATTCATTTATTTGTACTTTGCAGCGCCAGAGCATTACAGCAGAGGAGTGTGGCACATATCACATTTATACATTGGAAACTCTCATATACAGCAGAAGCAGGCAGGGATTGTAAAAGATGGTGACGTCTTTCTGGTGACTGTCGCCGTTCAGTGCTGCGATGGCCAGCTTGTTTGTCTGGCCTCGGCAGGATGTGTAATGAACCGGGTTTTTGTGAGAAATCCGGACTCTGCTTTTCACAACTCAAAAATAGACTAGACAGTGCGGGGAGCTCCAACTCCGTCAAAACGTAGCCCCAGCCGTTCGAGAAAGATTCCAAAGTTTCAGCACCAACCGTTATTTTATTCAAAAGTTATAACCGATTTTCTGAACATTTCAATGAAAAAATGGCGGCCGATGGAGCTCTTGAATACATGGAGCTCTGTTGCGCCAGAAACCGAAAACGTGTGAAAATGGGCCCCCATCTTCCCATAGAAAATAAAAAAAAAATCACATATCGTTTGAATAAGATAACGGCTGATGTTCAAACTTTGGCATCTTGTTCGAGCGGCTGGGCTACGTTCTGACTGAGTTTGAGCCTTCCACAATGTCTGGTATATTTTTGCGGTGCGAAAATCCGGGCTCGGATATCTCACAAACACCCCATATATCCTCGAACACGTGACGCATTGAGAGCGCGATTCGGAGAATTCAACCTTACCAATAGCACCTGCCTAGGAAGAAGAAACCGCTCTGGAGAGAACTACTAGATTCACGCCATGTAACGGACGCAAAATAAACCTCCTCATGTAATCAAAATTAATCCTGTAAAATAAAAGTTATTTCATTCCTTCACAAACCAACGTGGCATTTTTAATTAATGGCACGTCAGCACTCGGCCACCGCTGACACACTTGTTTTGCTTCAAAGCGTGGGAACGCCAAAAGTTTATCCTTTCTGTTGTAGACAGAACGAGCATTTATTTGTTTGGAAGAGAAGGACGGGAGCAGCTGGAGTAGCTAGGGACGCTGAGGCAAAATCCTTCGAGCGGCGGCAGACCTTCCGAACGAATTTCTCTTTCCAGCGGTACTTCTGCTCGGAGTGCGGGGACGGTCATCTTAGCAGCTTCTACACAAATACTGCACCAAGGACGTTAAGGGTTCCGTACAGAAATAATCTCGTGCCTTTCGGGACCTGCCGCGGGAACGTTATATGTGTCTTCCCTAGAAGTTTCAAATGACATCGCTTATACATAACTATGTTGGGGTTTATTTGGCTCTTTTACATAGTGTGCACAAAAAATATTTTGTTTTCAAAAAAACCTTTGGCCACATTTTATCAAAAGTAATGAGTAATGGGCAGTATAATTTGATAGGAGATGCAGTAAAATAGTAACGACACTACTTTACTTGTTAGTTATTTTTTTACTCTAACGGATACATTAGTACGAAAGTAATGGAAATTAACACGTTGCCTGTAACGTCGTTACTCGTAACGCTTTTGTTCCAACACTGCACTTTCGGGTGATGTGACTGGTTTCTCATTGGTCACTGGTTTACTTTTGAATTCTCTATTCAGGGATCCCGAGAACTCCCTGCTCGATTGCCGATCTGTTAATGACTAGCAGCGCCATAAGTTGCGGCAAACAAGTGGGACGAAATACGGTTCGCCACATGGCTGACGGCGAGTGTAGCAGCGGAAGGGGACTGGTTTTGTTGAGTAGCGTGTACTCCCAATGGCGAGACACCATGGTTACCAACCGCTACACGTGGCTGCAGGCTGGGAAGTATCACTTTTTTGTTTTTCAGGTACGCAGCGGAATCGCTCTATTTCAAGGGGAGGTGGCGCGTTTGTCTCACTTGTGCCAACTTAAAAACATAAACAACACCAGCTGAAAATTCTTTCTGCATTAAAATTGTCAAACTGCCCCCTTTAAAACGTCCATAAGACTTGTAACATAATAGTTCACATGAGTGTCAAATATAGGACAAAAGCTAAAAGGAACTAGTAGTAGTCTTCGCATTTAGGCCGCAAATTTCTTAACCCGCAACTAAATTGTGTTTAGTTAGTGATTGGTTAAAAGGGGTTTTGACGAGTTATATCGCCGCTGCCTTCTCCACAGCCATCGACACAATTATAGATACAAAGAACCGTCATTCGGCAAAGTAGAATGTCGGGATGCATCAAAATAGCCCAAATTTCTCGGGTCTGGATTTGACTCCAAGTAGGGACCGAACAACGAGCTGCAATGATGAAAATGAACTTCGCATTGAAAACGAACGCGACCCCTATTGAAATAGTAAGGGGCAGGTATTTTAAGTTAGTCTGTAACAGACTTGTACAGTACCTGAGTGACTTGCTATTGAGTATACATGAACGAACCAGTTTTTGATGAGTCCCTTTCAGACGTTTTAGCACCTTAATGTTCAATAAAGTTTGAAATTTTCTTCAGAAACAATTATTTAGGTATGCAACAAAAAACATCACGCTGAATGGTTTGTTTGTTTGGGGTGATAAAGAAAGGTTCAGGTTGAGACGGAAATGCTAATGCTAGTGTCTAAAGTAAGAAAGTACCATAAACCTTGGCCAAGGACAAGCTGAACACTGTGCAACATAAGAATGTGTTATTAACAGTAACTTGAATGTCAGTCCTCCGCATCAGTTCCGTACAACCGTCACGAGCCCCAGCCGCGTGTTGTCTTGGAGGGACACTGAAATAAAAGAAAAAATGTTTAAATGGCCTAAACGGGACGTACACACACGAAGAAGAGTCCCCATAATATATTAAATCGCGAATAGATATATTATAAATATGTGTATATATATATACAGCCATATACGTCACCGTCAAGTAATTGACTCGATGATAACAATCTCCGGAATCCTTTGTCTCAACCGTCGTCACTTACGAAGCAACTCGCTCACGCGTTGCGACTGCTCAAGAGCCAGCAGAAATGAGCGTTAAAAGTCGTTACGAAGGGTTTAACTTTACCTGTGAATGCATGTTGGCTTCCAATTTTCGCGTCGCAAATCCTCGTGAGCACTCCGCACTAAAATCCCCATGAGCACTTTGCACTTTCACGCATCAAGTGTCCTCCGTTTCTAGGACACCATCGTCTACCATCCCCCTGAAAAAACATAGTAGCTTAATGAACTGAGTGTAAGGGCGCAAACGTGCTGACGACAACCCCAAGACACTGTGTAAAAACGATAGACAGACTAAACGGTCTCAATTTTTTTTAACTGACGATAGACCCCGTTTGAATTTTTTCCGTCAAAATCTGAGTCTTAAGGTTTTAATACCCAAAACAAAAGCTTGCACTGCTGCGCTGGAAAAAAAAAGAGCGAACTTTTAAAATATTTGCACGATGGCAAAGAAAGTTATACACAAAGGTGTAAATGTTTTTAATGGACCTTCGAACATCGAGCATATGGTCAATACTGTATAAAATGTCAGAAGATGAAGAGACGCGTACCACCGCTACCTTGAATTCGCCGAGTAAAATTTGGAAAGTAGAAGGCTAGAATAATGCACTGAGAGAAAAAAAAAAGTTGTACTAAGCATGGATGACAAGAAAAAAATCTCAAGGCCACCGAAATTAAGTAATGTCTATTAAACGCTTACTGTTTTACTAAGATAGTTATATTTTAGTTTCATATCCACCCGAATTTATCAAGAAAATGTGGGTTAGGATTTGCAAAAGTTAGTTTGCGCGTGCATTTTTAATTACTTCTATTATTTTGTCCTTTATCAAAATTGTTTATTCCTGACCGGAAATGCGTTGTTCATTTAACGCAAGTCTCCAAATATGCTATGGGAAGATAGAAATTAATGCCACGCATCAGGCATGTAATAAAAGTAAAATAAAAACAAAGCGTATAAAATGCTCTAACTGAAGCACTCAACACTCTAAATGCACAAAATTAAATCCGAATATTAAATGCTCCTAATCATTTCCTCAAAGTATAAGCGAGCGTAACAAGCTGTACATTAGGCGATATTACTTCAATTTAAAATAGCACTTGTGAATTGCTCTGAACGCTTAATGAAAGTAATAGTACAGGCCAGGTTATTTAAATCAGTGATAGTTTCAAGGAAAAAAAGCAATACCAATATTCGTCGATATTATAATTCTTGACTTCATATTTGTGCATTGTTAGGTCCTAAATTTTTTGGGACAATTATTTTCTAATTAAAAAGAAGTATTGTGTGAATTATTGGTCGGCTTGACTCAATGATGCAACCTTTATCGGCTTCCTGTCTAACGCACAACAAAAATAAACAAATCGACAGTACTAAAAATCAAACGATATTAAACAACTTCCTTTGTCTTCAAACAAACTTTTTTTTTTTTTTTTCACGAGAATGCAGGGTTGAATTAGCTATGAGTGACTTTTTTGCGATACTAGTATATATGGAAATAATTACACAGTTAGTACTTAAAGTGAAATAAACTTTAGATTCGAGATTTAAAAAACAGTAAACCTGATGGTATGCACGTTTATTTCCTGCAGATTTACTTCACCATATTCTTCACAACCGGAATGTTTACAATAACATCGGAAGCAGACCCTGCAGGTAAGTTCAACCGGCATTTTCTCAAAAGTATCTGTGCAATTGTTTTATTATAAATATCATAACGTTAAAATAAGGACATGCAATTTTTAACCGATGCCAATTGTAACATTAAATAAATATGTTCTAAAAGGTGAACCACATTTTTAGTGTCTCAGCTCCTTCCATATATTTAGGTATTTGCCCAAGAGCAAATAGCCCACATATCGAAAAAACGAAACGTCGCAGCAAAAAAATATAAAGAAATTAAACGAGTTTTCAGGTTGTCTTATATTGCAAGAGAATCACTTACAATAGTCGTTCGTCATATTATAAATTTTGTAAGCATAGATTACAAAACACGCTGAAGCGTCCATAGGTTGAATCATCTCTAATGATGAGACAATTCTCAAACTTCTTAGGTACTTTGTAAGGTGACATAAAAATAAACGAATATAAAAGATCATATCTAACTCTGCTCTTCCCTTCCATTCGTGATAATTCAGCCTGGTCATATCACTAGTTAAATGCACTGTGATCGTTAACACCCGCAACTATCACAGAAGGTATTCTTCAGAGCAGTACTCATCGCATAAATTAGAGGAGTGGTATTCTGAAAACGCCTGAAATATTCCGCGTTATTACTTGTTCCCAACAGCATTTTTTTATCGTTAAGCGTCATAAAAGTTGCTATTAAGGGGTATTATACATGTATGACTGCAGACTTCGTTGTTCGCTTATTGGCACCAGGCATCTAGAGATTATTTGACTATTCAAAACCCCTCCTACGCAATTCATTGGTTATAGGGACAATTTGATTGACTCATATGCATTGCAAAAATACTCTCCAATGTCGCGAGTGTCTTGTCTGCAGGAAGCGGGGGATCCCTGACTCTGATGGCCCTTGCTGTGCTACTCGCCGGATGCTGTGTATTATCCTCTGTCCTTCTTCTCGTTGGCCTCTGCGTGGTGAGCTTGACTTTCAAAGCGCTTTCTATTCTACCTTTAATGTGGGCATGCCCTAGTTGTATTGAGGGTAACAGTTTTTACTGTGGAGGCAGTGTTTTATTCCTGTATCAGTTCATATGCACAACCCTCTCATTTCCTAGTGCTTAAGGAACAGACGAACAATTACTGGGGTATGAAAAAAAAAAATCTAGAGTGGTAAACATAAAGCAGGAAAGGGGGGGGGGGGCATATAAAGCTGTCTGACTCCCTCCCCCCCCTCCCCCCCCCCCCCCTTTGTTATATCTCACAGCTTAAAATGTTCGAGTTATCCGCGCATACGGACTCATTGTAGTAAAATGGCACAGAGTGAAGGCTGCCACCGGGTGCTTAGTTTATCATTTAGTTTATCATAATGCGCGTGACGGTCAATATTTTTTTACGGCCAATAGCCAACTCGACACGCCTTTAACAGCGGCTCCTGCAGCTCGTGACTTAGTTTCTGCTAGGCGTCCGAGTTGATTTATGTAATGAGCAAATAACGGCTGTACGTATTTCGATGTAATGATGCTTTGACAATGTGCTCGTGGCATAGGGCTGTGCAAAATTCCGACTGCCTAAGGGTAGCAAAAGTTGTTTCCCAATGACCTCGGCAGTATTGCGCGGTGCTAGACGCAATATGAGAGTGGGTCACAAATATGTTTTCCCGAAGTAACCATAGTTGTGTTTTGTTCAGTGCTCCTGTAGCCAAATGCATCTCGTTCGATAAAGATTTTTTTTTTATAGTGCTGGAGTTTTTGCGAAGCTGTATAGAGCTGTCATTCCTGAACCCTTGCAAGAGCTTCCGAGACGGAGGCTTTTACGGAAGTCTTTCCTAAACTCCATTTTGAAACTCGAAAAATGAAATTACCAGTGGCCGCGAGTGAGCTTCGCATGTTAAGAAATATAAATAATAGATGAGGTGTTTACAAATAAGAAAGACAAACATAATGCTAAGGTAAACGAATAGTGTCTGAATAACAAGATCAAATAAAAATAAACAATAATTTCGCATCCATAAAATGTTATGCTTTGCGCATCACTTCAGCTTCGTATTTTCGTTGTATTATTAATATTGTAAAATCTTGTTTTAATATAAAATGTATATACAAGGGGTGAACAGAAAGTTTTGCAACTCGCATATAACGCAAACTACCAGGGCTTTGAAAACAAATTTATTTTTCAACATAATCCCCCCTCACACTAATGCACTTCTCGCATTTGCCTTCAAAGCTTTCGAACCTCGCAACCCTGCAAAAAAAAAAGAAGCTTTCTTCCTCTTCGTTAAGCCACTGCTCTGTGGCAGTTCGTAGTGTACTCAAGTCATCGAACCTTGTTCTTTTTAGGCATTTTTTTTTTAGATTCGGGAATAAAAAAGTCATTAGGGGGCCAGATCAGGACTGTAGGGCGGGTAATCAAGCTCTTCGAAAGCACACTCTCGATTGACAGCCTGGGCAACGCGAGACTTGTAACGGGGGCGTTGTCATGCAGGAGGAGAGCGCCTCTTTTCACTAATCCACGTCATTTTTCCACGATGGCCTCCCGCAGTTTGCGGAGAACGTTGTCATAGTAATCGCCTGTTATTGTCCTGGTGCATAGACTGTTGTTTTGTTTCGGGGTCCCACTGGTTAAAGCCACGTCTCATCACCAGTCAGAAGGCGGGCGAGAAAATCTCCTGGGTCGTTTTCATGAATGCTCAAAAGCTCCCTTGATGAATGCAAGTGGTGCTGTCGATCCTTCGTAGACAGGTTCCGTGACACCCATCGTGCCGAGACCTTCGACATCTCCATAACGTCATGGATGATTGTGAAAGCACTGCCATACGAAATGTTCAAATCTGTAGCAACTTCAGACACCTCAATTTGGCGATTCTTCATGATGAGGCTCTCAGCTCGGGCGGAATGATCCAAATTGGTCGAAGTGCAGAGCCGCCCTGACCTTGGGTTGTGTTGCACGTCCACACGACCACGTCTAAACTCGTTGAACCAACGAGTTACTGTAGCATATGAAGGGCATTTATCGCCCTACATACTCACCATTCTACTGTAAATTTCCATAGCGGAACTTACTTCTTCGCACAAAAACTCTATCACGCTCCGGTACTCAAGCAGGAAATCGGAGGGGGCCTCATGTTTCACTGACTGGTGCAGACCAAAAGCGTAACCGGAAGTCTTGATACTACGAACATGTTTGTCCAGAGAGATAAGCTAACCAACGGTTGTAGAGTCATCATTGTCAAATTTGTGGTTATAGCCGAGTTGCAAAACTTTCTGATAACCCCTCGTGCAAACGGGGGGAGCACCAGCGTTTTCATAGTGACCTTTATTAAAGACAGTGTGTTTGCAAGAAACTTTATTAAAAAAAGAAGAAATAAAGTATCAACTGTTTCTACTATGCTCCTAAAGGCACAAGAAAAATTAACTACAGGAATGCTATAGAGAGTAACGTAAATAGCACATGGTTGCGTTTATAATAGGGTGAGTAGCTTAAATGACGCTGAGAAAGGAAACATTGAAAACAAAATGTTGAATGCAAATGGAGGATTTACTGTCTATTGTTAACTTAAATCATTGTTTGTGAGGTTAAAAAAACGAAAGCCTTTTACAACTGCCTGTAACGCCGAATTAGAGCGCAGCTCTTGAGGAGGAGGGGGGAGGGTATGCCCCTCTTCCTCATCCGTACCCTCCCCTCCTCCCCTCCTCCGCCTTCTTTCACGCGCGAAACGCGCGTCGTCACGTGACGTTTCGGCACGGTGCATTATGGGACGTTTCCCATAATGCACCACGCGCGTGATGAAAACGTCACTCGTGAGGTTTCGGCACCGTGTCCAAATATCGCGTGACGTTTCGGCGCGGTGCATTATGGGGCGTTTCCCATAATGCACCACGTGGTTACACCGACGCCTACGCCGATGCCGACGGTGACGCCGCTCAAGCCGGAAACGGGCGCCTAAGAGCTCCACCCTAAAATTGGACAATGTTTACATTGAAGAAAAAAAAAAAACGAAATCGCAGCGTGACTCTACGACGACGGGTTCACGCAATTACGTTATGATAAATAGTTTTCTTTTCTTATGGTAAAATGAGCGATTAAGAAGTCGAAGTAGTAACATATATCCGTCATGATTGTATAAAGAAAACATACCGTAATTTCCCAAGATAGCTTCTTTTCACATTGAGGGGCAATGGAGCATAGAAAACTGCATTTCCCAGTTTGCAATCTTCACTTATCTCCCGCTGCGGCTGAGTTTTGCAATTACTATAGGGATACCTTTTCGGTGTTTTTGAAAGAAAAGCTAATCATTCCAAATATAGGGGCAGGTTATCTCTCGAAGGTGGGGCATCCCTCGGGATATTACGGTACATACGTTATCCACTTCATCCGCCAGTAACTTGCAGGAGCATGATAATATATTGGGCTGAAATGTACCTCAATCTACACAAACGTACCGGCACCTGTCTTACACAAGTACACTCGCGCGCAACGCTTATGATATATATAGCTGGTATGTCGCGGTGCAAAATTTTTAGTAAAAATAGCTATTTGTTTTATTCTCCACTTTGTGAAGCTTAATGACACATTCGTGGGAATTATCTCTTAGTGAAGATAATCCGATGCGGCTCATTGATTACACACGAGCCGTCCGTAAGCGCACGCTTTGTCAATGCGTTGTTGAGCATTCGAGTAGTGGCTTGCGCCCGCCCAGTGGACGTAATGACAGCAATAGCCGAGGTCTAATGATGTATCAGAAACTCAGTCCTTACCCTGTACATTGCCAACTCCAGCGCGTGGCTATGATGAACAACTGTGCATCTAACTGGCAGCAGATCGCGTGGTTCCTTGTTGTAGATGAACTTCGAAGGGGGCCAACAATGCTCGTGTTTATTTTTTACTTTGACTGCTATTGCTGAAAAAGGGAAGCTAACTTTTGTTCTGTAGGTTGTAAACGTCAATTGCTAAAAGTAAAGAAAGAACACGTGCGCGACCTCTTAAAAGGTAGCGTGAAACAATCTATTTCACGAATGACATTCGACGGAGTGATGAACTGAGAAAACTAAAGGTAGCTAACTTGCGGGAAAGCAAATTATGCTACCTGTTGTCGCGGGCACCAATTACAGGTGCCGCAGACTACTGCTGCTTTTATGCTCTTCAGTTTTTTTACATATTCTAGGTGGAGAACATATGAAAAACGTGGGGATTTAACGGGAATGTTCGAGAAATATTAAATGAAAGCTAGTGTACCCCGAGCATATGTTATACCTTTATATATATGTATGTATACAAGTTCAACAAAAACACCAATCTGAGGCGACGTTTTGAACAAAGTAGTACCTGACCCAGTTTTTCCACTGCAAGGAAGGAATAGTATACTCTATACCACTCTCATGTGTCAACAGTATGTAGGACAAGCGTGTAGATGCGTTAACGAATGACTGGAAGAACATCCCAAAAATATGAGCAAAGCTGTCTCTTGCCGTCTAGGCATTCACTGGCAAGACTGCAGCTGCAAGGCTTACTTCGGAAAATGCGTTGTATTGGCGCGGGATGGCGATCGGCTAATACAGGAGATTATTGAGACTGAAAAGATCGCGCTGCTCGTTGGTGGATGTCAAAGTGCCCCTTTCGTGTCTGCAGCTGCCAAAGAATAAGATTACTTGGCGAAAGGGGCCATTCTGAACTGTGTGTGTTTCACGAATATTTCTCGTTTTTTTTTTGTTCTTATTTGTATGAAAGTATTGCTGCTTTCAAAAGCGTAGAAGAAACGTGTGAGTTATAAACCAGCGCTCTTGCTTGTCCTTCTGTGTGTCTTCTTAATTCGTGTCGATGTATTTTCTCGCTGTTCCTGTTAATGTTTAGTGCGTTCCTTTTATGGATTTATAGTAGTATCCTGAATATTGCGAAGGTAATTAGGCAGCTTGCCTGTGCGTTTTGTTATTTTATAATTACTACTGTTTTTATCATTAAAAAAGAGATGTTTACAAATCTCTGTAATGCGAAATTAGAGCGCAGCCATTGACGAAGAGGAGGGGAGGGTACCGACGGGAGGATATGTCCCTCCCCCTCCCCCTCCTCCTGTCTACCCTCCCCTTCTCCTCCTGCGTAACCTACCATCTCCCTCCTCCGTACCCTCCCCTATTCCTCCTCCATACCCTCAACTCCAATTCAGTTTCCCCGCTAAATATAGCGAGGAAAATGACGTCATTTGACTGCGTGCACGTCACCCATAAACAAATTCAGTTTCTCCGCTAGATTTAGTGGGAAAATTGACGTCACGTGACCTAAACTCTAATTCAATCTCCCGCTAAATTTAGCGGGGCGGTTACGCTGACGGCTACACTGCTATATTGGTTATACGGGGAAACGGGCTCCTAAGAGCTCCGCTCTAGAAACTATATTACGTCGAACACGAATCATAAAATATAGTTATTGACAATAAAAAGCTAACAAGTACCGATCTTGCGTAAGGCGTGTGCTCTTCGCGCTCAATCCGTTGCACACACAAATGTTTGCAGTGTAAGGCGCGCTATGAAAAAAGGGTATAGTCTTACACCCCTTTTCCCATATAATACACCCTAAAACTTCCGTTCAACATACAGCGCACTGACGTTACACCGACACTACAAAATTTCACGACCGGCCTATTCGCCGGGTGGTACAACTCTTCAATAAAGATATTGTACGTGTTACCGACTACAAAACATAATACTCGTTTTGTTTTTGGCCTTGCTGCAAAAACCTCAGTGTTTTTTTTTCTTTATGTAGTTCTTGACACCTACTGCGGCTGTTTAATAAGTTATATCGCACCGTTATTATGCCATATCGTAAAAGGTAGCGCCGTCAATTCGACGTTTGTGCGCTGCATGCCGAAGTGCAATTTTTGGGCTGTATTATATGTAAGAAACGTAAGACTGCACCGTTTTTCTAAGAGAGCCAGCGAGCCGTTTACACGACAAAAATTTTAATGTTTAGTTCCAGAGGCCATTAAGCTTATAAGCAACGCCCTGTTAAACCTTCTCGGCCAGATTCGAAACTTGCATTCTTCGCATTCAGTAAGGTCAACCTCCCCGTTTTTACACAGAAGGGGCTTAGTCCAAATGTTTGCACAGAATAATTCAACTGCAAAGCCACTCCAAATCTGGTACTGGGGAGCCAAACACAGCAGTTTTTTTTTCTAATTTGAACAATAGGATTATCATGTATGTGCTAATATCGGGATGCTCGGGCAAATTGCCAGTGTCATACGCAGGGGAGATTAGCAATTCGTGCGGTGGATTAACGTAGGAGAGGCTAAGTAAAGCTTCAGTGGAAGATGTCTATCTATATTCTTTGATTTTTAATTGTTACTGTTTTTGGTGTACAGTTCTTTGAAGCTCATTCCTTGTTCAACATTGTGAAATGCATGGAACTTATTTTTTATCCTTCCAGTTTCAAACCTTGAAATATTGCCGAATATCTTAGCGGAATAGGTAAAAAAAAAAACGACATTTGTCTTATCGCTGCAAATTATGATTATCTTATAACTCTAAATTTAAAAGCGCGTAAGTTGTGTAATATTAATACATTGTTGATAACGTAAAATGTTCGGAAGTTCAGACATTTTTTTAAATTACCAAAACAACTAGTTTTGATTTTTTTTTTTTTTTTTTTACTTAGGGCGGACACAATATCTAAACGTCTACATTTGTTTTTTTGCGGTTTCTGCACCCTAATGGTCTCGGACCCAGGAGAAAACGACAGAGTTTGAAATTATTAGCGCATCATATTTTAATTTGACAACTCGGAAACGCCTCGTCCGTGGATAGCGCCGCGAGGTGCTGGATGCGCGCGCTAAACGGCGCTCGCTTTCATTATACATCACATTTTCTGGGTTTTGTGATTGGCGAGAGCCGTCCCAGGTATTTTGAAGCAAAATAAAGTATATGATATGATTACCCGCCATTCTTTCTTTAACAAGTCGTTTTTATAGAGGTAATACATTTTTTTTACAATTAAAGTTCAAATAGGGCGAAACCAATGCCTCGTCGCTCATGCACGCCTCCCAGCGGCGTCCGCGACGTACCATCGCGAGCAGACGACAAGTGATCCTTCCAAAGACAACGCGCATCGTATTCTCACTTGTGCGCTCCCGGTTCCGGGCAACTAAACTCAGTACAAGAAATCAGGGGAAGCTTCATTTGCTTTTAGTGCTGTAACAAACTTTTCACCGTTCGAGTGAACTGCAGCAACAATACGGTGCAAACGATTCACCGTGATGAACCTGTGGTGAAACGGTTACTTTAGGCTACTTTAGGTTAGTCGGCTCCGATGAAGTGTGTCGTACGCGGTTGCTTCCGTACGCACAGGGATGCGGACATTTCTTTTCATCGTCTACCCGGCAAGGATCCAGTCCGAAGTCACTGGCTGGAAGCCCTTCGACTGCAAGCTACCTCGAAGCTATAGCTACATCAGCACGATCGTGTGTGCTCCAAGCACTTCTGCGCATAGTCCTTAAAGGGGCCCTGCAATCATATTTAAGCGTCTACCTTTTTTGCAGTTTCCACGTCTCTTGGGGTTCGGGCAAACCAGCGGGCACGGAGAGAGTAACTAAATATCAGTGCGTCATATTTTAACCGGACGACGCGGAAACCTCCTCCACCGACGAGGGCGACCTGCGGTACCGAAAGCGCGCAAAATGTGACGTCTTTGGTCCTGGGATTACTACTGGTCAGAGCCGCTAAAAGCTTCTTTTTAGTCGAAATACACAATATATGTGGCGCGAGCCGTTTCAATTATTTATAAAAGTAGTTTTTGTTCAGTATTTTAAATAAAAAAAAGAAACGAATGCAGTTTATAAAGTACAGAAACAAGAAATGACCCGTCGACATACCCGCCACCAAGCGGTGGAAAAGGCGGCGCATACTAGAAAGGAGTAGTGGGATCAGGCGCCGACACGGAAAGGTCCCGGATGTACGCAGCGGCGCTGCGGCCGTATGGGCAGGAGGATCCGACCGGCTCCGAGCGTTCCGAAGGCCTTCGGCGAGAAGCTTTGTCTTGCGGTTTGGCCGTTTCGCGGTATGGCAGCGCAAAGTAGTTCCCATTCTAAACTGATCTTTACCCCGTGTTTGCTGTCGTTTGTGGCCAACAAAGTGTCACGCCGAATTAGTGTTTAATCGCGCAGCAAATGCCATGAGAGCCGTTCTGGCTGCCCGCTGCGTACAGCCTATCCAAAACACACTTTAATGGCGCCCTCTCGCGCCGTCGACACGGACTGCGGCAGCCGTGAGCGCTCGATGAGCTCACTACTTCTCTTCTAGTTCACGGCCACTCTCAAGCAACCAAGGACGTCACGAGGGAGGTTATTTTTTGCTTGTTTTTGTAATTTTAATTTGCCTATAACTTTTAAAATAAAGGGAATTTGGAGAAAAGAAAAGTTAGACTAAGTTACTACGTTCAGTGCGCTCAGGATCGGTGCAAATTAAAAATTAGTAAAGAAGTCATTGCAGGGCCCCTTTAACGTCTGGAGAGGTTTCGAAGAAAGCGGGCATCTCTCCGAGGTGGGTGACGGGGTTGCGGGAGACGAGTCTTCCGCGGCTGTCGGAGCGGACTGAGATAGAGATGCGTCCCGGCGCTTGCGTGGAGCGTCCTCGTACGGCACGCCACCCAGCTCCACACATATTCTAAGAATTTGGCGCTCAAAATCTTAAATTCATCGACGTTAAATTCATCGACGATGGCAACCGCTACCCGGCCCCGAAGCTACTATGGATGCAGCGAGGCCTAATGACCGACGGGCTGACGGGCTATCCACCAAACTCGCATCCAATTGGTTAAGCACTTTGCTGCCATCACTAAACGGTTACAATTTACGTCACGAAGCGCAATGTCTTGCTTGCTTAAAGTTGTTTTCTTAAATATATAATTTGCTGATAACTTTCAAAATAATGCAAATTTCTTTATTATCTTTTTTTCTTCTGTGTTCCTGCTTACATGGAGTTTTGTTTCACCTAAAATTTGAAACCGATCGAAAATCGTTGGTGAGCCCCTTTTAATTTTTATGTAGTTGTTGATCATAGTCAAGAACACTTCGGTATATATTGTACGCTCTCACGGGCACGCAGAGTAATCACTCGCGTACAGGAAAAAAGGTGGGAAAAAACCTTGCCCCATTCTCTAGAATTAATGAAACGCGTGAATAAATGTCTGACCCGAAGAAGATCTCATCGATCAAACAGCAGACAATCACTTGAAGTGGAAGTCGAGACACAGGTTCGCTGCGTTGGCAAATGTCGGCGACTGGATGTCGTTTGAAATTCTTGGGAAAAATTTTCGATGACTTTTGCATTGTGGATCGCTCGTTTTCGGGAACGCGACCTGAAACGGGAGTTTATGATGTAAAACAACGAAAAAAAAGATTGCGCCTAAGAGAGCAGATAGCAGGGAATTCGCCTGCTTGAATTCGAGGCAACAATCATTTTATTTATACATCTGCTACCGTGTCAATGTAGCTATACTCCGTGAATCTGGTTGTGAGGACGCTATTTATCCGAGGAGTAAATATATGTTGTCATTTTGCGGCTTTTTGGGATAAGGAAAAAAGGCACCCAGGTAATAAATACCGCTCCATAATTCCTTTGTTTTTGTTCTCTTCTGGGGGAGGGGTGCCAGGGGGGGGGGGGGGGGGGGGGAGGAGGGGATGTTCTATTTGCAGATACGAGAAGCGTCTACTTATAAATTGTTGATATCGTTATATAAGTCGGAGGTATTTGTAGTTTAAAGATACGATGACTGCGTCGACAAAAATCGGCATTTGTCGTACTTTTTGTGAAGGGTCATACTTCGCGTTTGATTAATTGGCAATAAAAAGTGAAATTGTATACCGCGCCCGTATATATCCCTATCACAAGACACACACACACACACACGCGGACACACACACACACATATATATATATATATATATATATATATATATATATATATATATATATATATATATATATATCTGCAGTTACGCCGAGCTGACTGTACACATATTTAAGTGCAACTTATGTAAAGGTTTTTCTCGCAACGTCCTTGTGGAGTCGGCTGAGAGGGGTGCAGCTTACACCACTGTATGATAACGGGAACTAGAGTATGTTAAAGAAAAAAGAATACGGCATCCCCAAGCCTCCAGGCAACATACGCGTGACCAGCACACTTCGAAAACGTTCAGCGATAAGATAAAAAAAAAAGGAAAGGGCGTGATTTCCAGAGAAAGGAACAGCCTTTCAGAGAGTTCACTTACGGCTGTGTGCCGGTTCAAAGCTGTACATAAAAATTTTGTCTCATAAAGAATTTGTTTTCAAGAACACGTTTAATTTTTTTTTTCTCGCCCTTCTAGTTTAAGAAAAACCGGCCTGGCGATTACTTTTGAGGTTCACCGTTTATTGCGGGCGTACCTTCTGCTCTTCCCTAGAAAGACAATGAGCACAGGAAAGCTCTATCGAGGGAGAGATTCAACCGCCGTGCCCCTAGCGGCGAAGTTGAGAAATAGACTCTATTGGGAAAACCACGGAAATTATTTGTTTTTGTTCCTGATGCAGCACTCGGTTCGAACGCTGAAGCAGCCGAACTCTGCATCAGCATTTGGCTGGGATTCTTATGTTCGATCAGCGAAGCACCAATTGGACACGAATGACTACCGAACGCTGACTCAGTACTCGTTTCCATTCTGGGGCCCGCGCTCGATCGGCGCAGAATACAAAGTAATCAAAACCGCAGGCCTTCTGTTAGGAAGACACCAACTCTGTGGAAAACAACGTGGATAAAGCTCTCTTATAGTTGAAACTCCATATATACTCTCAAACAATCCGTTCATACGCGTTTTCATTCGATGTTTTTTCTATGCGGAATATCTTTACTTTTATGTGGAGGGGAAAGGATGATAGGTAAAAACGGATGTGCATCTAAACTTATAAATAAATAAAATTAAAATAAATAGGACTATTCACGAAACCTTCTTCAACTAGACAATTTTGTCAGGCAGAAGTTTGTAAGGAACTATAAAATACGTGAATATCTTGCCCTATACCTCATGAAACAATAGAGAAGTGCACGTCTGTTGTTCTTTCGTACCGCTTTTGTCCCATCCTCATGTGCTTCTTTATAACACTAAAATAGGAAAGTGTCTGTAGCAGAAAATTTTGGGCTAAAGTATGAATAACATCATAATTAAAAAAAAGAAAATGTTTCCCTTTATTCAACACCTTGTAAGCGGGTGTTATTAAAGTTGGAAGGATGACTCAGTATCTATAAGTAAGATTCAGAAATAAAATATAAAAGTAATCTAGGTAAATCTCAAATCACTTGTCTGGCGACTATATAAATGAATGGCGCTTGTTTTCTGGCACGTTTGAAAGTAATCAAAACCGACGGACGTTAAATTTCACCTGCTCTTACGACTGTTCGGAAGAACAAGAAGAATATCAGATATTAAAACTTATTTTTTCAACAGTTCGATTTCTTTTCATCGGCCACCTTATCCTTTTTCGATGAAAATGATTGTATGTCGGTACTTGTGCGTCGTAAACCCGTTCTAAAATTACTTTTGAAGAGGCTGTCGTCGCCACACACCTCTCAGCCGTAAATTCTCTTCTTTTTTGGTTGGTATTTACGTTGAATAAGTACTTCTACTCTTTTTTATTTTTTTTTTGTAGGTCTCGTGGAAAAAAGACAGAATGTCATTGTGTAGTTGTTTGAATAATGAAGTTTCTCAGAAACCTAATAACAGTGCGCCGGAGCGTACCCAACAATAGCCGCCTGCTTCTGACATAATTCTTCGTTCAATGCCACTTGTCGAACGCGGCGGTAGAAAAAATATCACAACAGTCGTCAGTATCACAGCGCCTTCTGCGGTTTGTTTGCCCCTAAGTTGACAGTGCCGTGGAAGCTACGTTCCTATTGGTCTTGTCATACGTCTATCTTTCATCACGTGATCATGCTACCGCCCACACCAACGAACAGAGAAGGGGGTCACGGAGTGAGAATCAAGGGGTTCTTTTTAACCGTCGAGTGTGTAGCTTGGGCTTGAGAGGAGTATAGTCTGGAGAAGCTTGAGGGATTCTCTGGCATCGTCAGAAAGGCCACAGTCTGCCACTTTTTTGTTTGTTTTTGTTCTGCTGCCTTTTTGTCTCGATCTTCACGTGAGATTGCTATTCCTTCCGCGCGCACTTATTTCCTTCGAGCTGACAGAGCACGAACCAACATCCACTTCATTTAGCTGCTTCTTTGTCCCCAACGCAAACTTTGCACTTAGGGAAGGAGCGTTGCGGCGACGAGTTTTGGTTTTACAACAAAATTTGCTTTTTTCGGTCTTTACTGTTTTAAGTGGATTTAAAAACAAAGCTAATGCACGGTCTAGCCGGTTCACTCACAAAAAAGCTAATACTTCAGTTTGGGAGCAGCAAAATTTTAACTACTTGTTTTCAAACGTTCAAGCTTGTTTAAGCGTGTACAAAAGCAACGTCGAGACCAATGAGTGAGCAGGCGAGCTGGTGATAGTTACACGTATTGTGTACCATCCGAAACTAGAGTTAGAGAAAAGAGAATAATAAAGGAGAGAAAATACTTTCGTCTCCTGCTCCTCGTTCTTCGATACGAAAGTGTATTTTTTCTCTCCTCAGGATGTCACAACATGACTAACTAAAGTAGCGTCTGCGTAGGAAGCTTCTGCCAAGAACTAAATGAACGAAAAGTAATATCTAAAAATAATTCGGAACAAAAGCCAAGACACTATGTACATAAATATTCGGCAAAGCAAAAATAAATATATTTAAGTAAACGTGTTTGGCTTAATTGTGAAGATGTATGGCCATAGCCTCTTAAATCTGATAGCATTAGCGCAGAAACCGTCCGATTAGTCAAACAAATAGCAAATGTATATTTGCTTCAAAGTGTAATTCGCGAGCTAAAAAAGGTATCCGGCGTCTGCTGACACAATTTTAAAGCTGCTAAGTGAGTGCCGCCCAGAAGTGATATCGGACGAGCTCTTAAAGTGGTACTTTCCGGGGTTGCCTATGCTTAAGGATAGCTATAGCAGCCTATGCCGTACATAAATTTCAGGTTGTGACCACGCGGCAATTTCGGCAGTCAGGAACTGTGGGGGTAGTTCAGCGTTTCAAGGGAAACGTTAGTGGTTAGCCCGGCGTTTCAATTTTGGCACGTCTCAGTTTTTCTCAGCCAACGGCAGCAACAACAGCACGTGCGTAAATAAAAGATTCAGTTATTTACGAAGCAATGAAAAACACCCCCCGATTTGCCGACAGGCGGTGCTGAACTATATAAACAGGTAGTGGCTTTGTAGAAAAAAGTGCATGGTGTTGTGTTTTTCAGTTCGTCAATCCATCGCGTTGCCGGTGACTGCAAGAGGACAACTGTTTGCAAAGTTGATCCCTTTGCGAGGAAAACAAACACCAATTCAAGCCAGTGAAATCAGTTTTATAATTCTGTACCAAGAAAGGTAATACATGCACAAGCACTAAAGTTGCATTAAGGTAATAAGAAAAAAATGAACCAGTAAAGTTGATAACGAGACCAATGAAAAGGAATGGGACCAGTTGAAAGGCAATCCGTGCTGCGAGGGATATTGAAGGGCTAAACAGAATAACATACAAAGAATTCCTGTAGAGACTGGGATGAAAAAGCTTTGAATTAGTTGGAAAAGACCACAATTAGTTGGAAAAGACCCAAAAGACCATGTCGTTACACCAGGTGACCACAATGCGTGATGTGCGATCGCGCCATGTTACGTCGTCACGTGACAAAAACATGGCGCTGGAATATCACGTGACCAAGTGCCGTGACGTCATGGTACGTGGCACCACGATTTCACGTGAGAACTGCGCCCCGTCCCGTGACATAACTTGACTCCGTGAATTCACGTCAGGTAGCGGGAGTCGTCAAAGTGTGATAAAAATTCTGTATGTACAGTTGCAATTGTGCGTAGGCTATTGCAATTGTGCATATGAAAGCCTAGTGAATAAATTCAAATGCAACGGCCAATTAGTATTTTTCTTCTTTTTTTGCATTGAGAATAAGCTTTAATGTGCCGGTCGCTCATGATTAATATCGGAACCTCAGGTTATATTGCGCTGCGTTGTATCTTTCTATTCGTGGTTCAGGCGGCCATAAAATGCGTTTTAAAGGAGCACTGACATATCAAAGTAATATTTTTGTATTACACGAAACGATTCAAAACGATGCCGGGACATTACCCTCAAAATACGAAACTTGGGAATTCGGTATTTGTGAAATAAAAAAAAAACAAATTCCAAATGCCGAATTTGAAGTTCCCGTGCAATCCGCGCCAGTGCAGTGACGTCAAAGTTTGCGGTCTCCTGCGAGTCGACTTCCTTTCGGACCTCCGCTTCACGCTACAAAGCATATCGCCGTTGCCACCGCGACCCGAAGCGAGGAGGAGGTGAGGAGCGAAATAAAAGGGCGCCGGACCGAAAAAAAAAAAACGGTTTCTTCCCTCACTCATCGATCGTCCTCTGCTGGAGCTCCGCGAAGTTTTCCGAGGGAGGATACAAATCTAGGAAGCGACATCACACCGGACTCTGATTTTTGGTATTTGAAAAAGAGGGGCCGTTGTGCGTTCACATTTGCGTTACTAAGCATGTTTTACGATTGCCGTTATTAAATGTTATAGAAATATTGCCTACAAAGCTTCTAAATTTTATTGTTTTTGACGTCACCAATAAAAAAAGGCGAGGAGCTGAGCAGCGGAGAGAAAAACGCAAAGAAACAAAGGCGCAGGCGCGCGCGGGAAAATGTTTTTTCGCGATGCGGTTTTTTTGTTTCTATTACTACAACTTGCATTGTTTTAGACAATAAAATAAAATACGACCTTTGGGGTGTTAGTGCCCCTTTAAGTCTTGGGTGCAAAGCTTTGAGCTGTGATTCTTTCTCATTTTAACGCGGACATTTTTGCGCAACATCAAGCGTACATACTCCATAGCAGTCACAAAGAAGCAAAAATAATAAAGTTATTAATAACAAATACTTATTCGTAACAAGCGAAATTTACTAAACGGCTTAGTGGGATTCGAAGCCTGGACCCTGCGATCCGTAGCCAGACGCCTGGTCTCGTCCCCACGAGGATGAGGTTAAAGTGAGCTCAAGCAACCAGACAACGTAAGACTCGTGTGAGCCTATATCCTGGGCTATCATCGTCACAAGCAGCTGACTCCCAAGCGACAAGGCGTAGCCCCCCACGTGATCGCATGACGTCACGTAGCGGATTGTAATGGATGGCGCCGCTGCGTATGACGTCACGACTTCGCTAAGTAGCGAATAGATAGCGTAAGTCGCGCGATTACTTCAGCTACAACAGGTGATTTCTCCCAATGCAAGGGCATTAATGCATTAAGGCTCTACGCGCACCCTCCGAAGCAGCACAACCTGTTAAAACTATAAAAAAAGTGAAAGCCGTTTACAATTCAGTTCAATTTTTCAATTCAATTTTTATTTTCAGATCATGTCATACAAGATAAAGAGCTGGCCCACAAAAGCAGCATTCTGCTTGTATGTGGGGCCAGGCGACCAACTAGAATACATGTTGTTACAAAAAATAAACAAAAAGGAAGCACTCCGCAGCACAACAACAACAAAAAAATGAAAGGAACACCAAATTAGCAAGACAAATAAATACAAAAATGGAACACTTTAGAGCATAAAATATAGGTGCTTACAGCCAAGTCTACTCACGCAACCATGAAATAAAAGTACGAAATATCTCCAACGGTCAGGCTACGATATCTACAGCTCAGATGCTTGACACCAATTCCTTAGTTTTCGTTTTAGTACCCTAGTGGAATTTATATTCATGAGGGACTCTTTTCGTTAAATAAAGAAGGAATGTAATGATTTCTGTTTTTCTTTCCATACAATGCGTATATTTTCGGAACGACGTATCTTTCAGTACGTCTCAAATCTCTATTTTTATTTACGACAGTTTTGTAGGAATAACTGAAATAATTATTTGCTATTGCTACGTATGTAATAAAGCTTTTAAAAAACAGGATGTCCAGCTCTATAGCTTTCTCTTGAGTTTCCAATACATGATATGAAGTTCCATATGATATGTTGTTTACCATGTGTTTTAGTATCCTATCTATCGCTCGCGTTTTGTATTCTGAACAATGACCGTACAGTGTAATACCGTACCGTAATGCAGCTTCCGCCAAAGATTTAAACACAAGTAATCTTATCTTCAAGCTGCACATACTTTTGAGTTTATACAAATACGCAGATATGACTCGTAGTTTTTTTACCACACAACTTGACTCCGCTCATTTTTTTTATATAATTATGATAAACACGGGTAAGTATGTAATGCCATGCATGGAACGGATATGAAACCACCCAAAGTTTTTCGCAATCAAGCACAACAAACCATAACGCAATAATAATGCACGGAATACGGAATCATTGCTCCCCGAGCTTATCAGACCGATCAAAATAAGTTTAAATTATCCAGGGAGCCATAGATATTTATTTTGTATCTCATGTTGGCGGAAGGAATGTTTAGCAGGGGTGCCGTTGTCCCATGGGGAACTTTTAGGAACCATACGCAAGAGCATTACCACCTCTCTCCGAGGAATCGTGCACCATGTCAGAGACCTCACAGGTATGGCGTGTCCTTGAATATTGCAGTCCTTGCGTTCATTAATGCGCAAGGAAAACGCTTTCAGGCATACCCTGTGGTGCTTTGTCATAAAGAAACTGTACACAGATTGCAATATGTTGCATAAAAAAAAACACATAAGTGTTACAACAAAACAAAAAAATGCCGCTTATATGTTTGATATACATGGAATTACATACAGGACGCTGTAAGTTCGTATACCACACTACATACATGCTCTATAATTCTATAAGTTGGAGTATGTTTATTGGATAAATATTATTAAAAATCGTTTTTTCCTAAGCCGTGGAATTACAATTTCGTTAAGGCCATATCGATCTAGCCAAATAAGGAGCAGTCCATGAAAGGTACGTTCTACATTACCTCCTTTAGGTTTATGTCAAAACCCTTTAACGTTATATGCGAATTTCAATTCAATTCAAAATTAAATTAATCCTATACTTCGTTTCAGCTTCGGTCCGAGCGCGGCCGCTGTTGTGAGCCGAAGGGCCAATCAAACAGCGAAACAGGCACAACGTCATGGCGCGCCCTCTGCAGTTGATAGTGCCAGGAATAAACAGGCGAGGAAACAAAGAATAACTGGGGAAACTGAAACGTTAAACGGGGGCGAACTTGTGCCCAAAAATAAAAAGGAAACAAAAGATAACAGCAGAGCGTCGTGGGCGTCGAGGTCGGCGAAAGAGCAGAGTCGAACGCAAGGCGAAATTCACTCAACAAGGTCGCGGGCGGCCTCTTATCTGGAGTGCGTCACTATCTCGAAGATTCGGCGAAAGCGGCTCGAGAGTCGCGCGCTCGGGGCGAGAATGAACGCGTACTTTCTAGAACAACCAAAACTGGAATAAGTGATAGAAGTCACGTCTAGAACAGGAATAAACGAGAACTTTCTAGAG
The DNA here is from genome assembly GCF_016920785.2 of Ixodes scapularis. Lineage (NCBI taxonomy): Eukaryota > Metazoa > Arthropoda > Arachnida > Ixodida > Ixodidae > Ixodes > Ixodes scapularis. Next base: position 69,350,798 of record NW_024609839.1, on the reverse strand, counting down.
GTCCGTGACCGAGGGTTGCTTTCTCGGCACTGCGCGCGGCAATAGGACCAGTCGATATTCGCCGTGTCTCTGTGCGTGCTCCTCCGCCGGCTAGTCCTATCAGGCACAAAGAGCACGCCATGACGCTGCGCTTTTTTGCGCTGTTTGATTGGCCCTTCGGCTCATAACATTGGCCGCGCTCGGACCGAAGCTGAAACGAAATGTAGTGCCGGTGAAAAAGAGAGTGGTCGTTGGCTTGACCATACCTACCACCGTTTTCTTGGCTAAGGCGTACAATAACAGGTTGCGTCTTAGCGTGTGCTATATTTTGTTCCACTGTTGTGTATATCAAAACCTCTATCACGAACGACAGAAACATTTTGGTTCAATGCTAATTTATATCGGGTCAATTAGATGCGTATTCTCTGCTGTGCGCTATGTAACATCGAAATAAGATATAAGTATAGAGGAGGATGACCGATATGTTTTAAAAACGGTACTAAACTGGCATCCCCCCCATATGTCGCATTCTCTACATTTCCAACTGATATATTGGAACACATGGTTTATTCCTCTTAGGGGTGTTGTGGTTAGACAAACGAGTGGACAGTAATTCATATGAGATAAATTAAAGTTGTATCTAACAATCTAAGGTTAGGCAGGAGGTTGACTAAATATTCATTAAGAACACCAATTCGTTTATAAATTCTGCAAATATACCTTTAACGTGAAATTCAAATAACACGTTATTCTGAATAAATAGGACCAGAAGTTTCGTGCTTCAAACTACCTCAATAATTGAAGCCCTTAATTAACCTCACTTTAAATTTGCTTATCCAAGCCTTATTTCGAAGTTTAAGAAAGCAGTGCTTTCTTCTTTACTGTTGAGTTTAACCTACTAAGGTAGAAAATAGGCAGTTTCCCCCTATCTCTCACAGAGTGTCATGCATTCTCTTTTTGCTGGTGTCAGGCGATGGCTGCCGATGGTGCCACTCTATGCCAGCAAGACAAGTCCCGATCTACGATACGGTCTACTGCAATAGACATCGGTGCAAGCTTGCTAGAAGCAGCGTCTCAGATGAGACTGCTAGAAATAAATCGCTTCCAAAGCTAGCGCATGAGTTGAGTGTGACTCAAACAGCGTCTCAAGACGCTCGCCTGTACTAGCCTTTGCCCAGTGCTTTCATTCCTTCAGTCTCAACTGAGACGCTGTTGTAGCAACCCGGCCCTGTGTTTGCGTCAGTAATGTTTATTGTCGAGAAGGCGCGTGTAACCAAAATTTTCATTTCCAAATCGAAAGAGCCGAACAATCATTCCCCCGCTGGGGCGTGTTGGATGCCCTTCCTTGGTATGGGAAGAAAAACTCCAAAGTTTGACTTTTTGGGCTGTCTTTTTGGGGTGACAATGTCGTCGATGTAAGCATTACCAATTGTTTTCGCTCTAAATGTTTCTAGATTGGCATCTTTTTCTCTCATTGTAGAGCTTGAAACCAAGTCGGCGAATAAAAGGGTCCTTCTAAAGTCATTCGCAATGTGTGTGACAAACGCGTGAAACAACAAAAACTTTTGCAATGCCCGTTTTCGGAACCACGTAAAGTACGAGATTACAAAGTAAACTACGTTTTTTTTGTATTTTCTTGTGAAAATAAGATATGAGACTCACATGGTTAATTATATATACACCATGTCCCACCAGGACATAAGTTTTCTACCAAAAATGTTTTCTATTACGGCCGATTTGTTCAATCTGTGTCAACAACTTTTCAAACGTTTATGTGACCATAAAAATTAACGATATAGAAACATCTCGTCATTCACACCTTAAAAGCGTTCAAGATAATTACAGACAGTGCTACTCATTCATAATATACAAAAGAACATTTAATATACCATATCGAGGCTTGCATGTTTGTTAATTTATTTTATGGCATTAGAAACGCGTCTTTGACTGGTTCGTTTACCGTTCTTTACCTGCCATGTTTAACAACTGGTCTCGAAATCTCAACAAGTTTCGTCACAGGAGACGTCGAGTCGTGCTTTCAGTTGTCACCATCATGGCGGTTGATTGTAGAAACGCTGGTGAAAAATGCGTGTGGACCCAAACAACGCAAACGTAACGGCGTCCCATGTTGTGCATGTTTTGATTTCGGTCGTCCATGTGACTGCAAAGCAACTTGCATCAGAAAAGGCTTCTTCCGCGTACAGTTCCGCTACCGTGCAACCGCTACAATTGGGGCAGGCCGCAGCAAAATGTTTTTATGACGCCATCAGGCTGTAATGGAGTGACTCCTTTTGAGGACGCGCAAAACACACCCGTCGGATACGCGGTACAAGGACCATGCTCATACGAAACAGTACCTGCGCGTGTTTCTTACGCCAAGACATCATGTTACAGGACTGCCCGAAGATGCTGATTCCATGGATATGCTTCGTATCGGTGACGACCCTGCTGGAGATTGCCATCCTCTTCTACATGATGAGCGACACGGTGAGTGATGAATGGCATCAGATGTCACTTAGTAAAAAAAAATAATTTAACTAAATGCTGATTGACAAGTCTGATATTTGTAGCCGACTGCCATGCGCATGTGCTAAAGAAAACACTCTGTTGTTTGGTACAATTTTCCGCTATACTAGTTTTCTGTTAGCGCATATGAAGCACATCAATTCAGTCCAAGCGGATGTAGTTAACTAAATTCAGTTTCCTAAAAGTCAGCAAAAAAGAGGACTACCGCACACATTTATTAATGCATTTGATATAATTTGCCTTAACACACCGCTCAATAATTTCATTTTGTTTGCTAACGACTATCTGATTTATGATAGGATTTGGTTGGATGTATGAGATGGGGCTATTCTTAATGACACTGGTGGCAAAAGTGTGGTATATTATTACTTTCTGGCAATCAACTGCTATTCACTTCGTCCTACTCCCCTCCCATATCGATTCACCTTTGAATATGAACTTTCCATCGTGGGAAGCAGTGCTGCGAGTTATCACGCGGCAACACTTTGAGCGGCGTCTTTATTTATTCATTTACCTTGTAGTAGTGCCTTGCATTTTCATTCTCGGTGGCGTGCACCAGTTTCCAGTGCTTTCATTTCCTCTTTTTTGTTTCTAGATTGTATTGAAAAATCGACGTCTCGTCACACACATTTTACGGCGATTCAGGTTCCACTGTTGGGCGTTTCATGAAGTCAGTGCGAGTGCGTTTCCCAGCTACGTGATCAGTGCATCAGTCGAAGCACACATTCGCCACGTGATAACGTTCGTACAATACTCACGCGCAGCGAGTAGGGTCAGGGGTTCAAAATGAGATCGTCGATTCGTCAGGTGATGAGGTAGCTTCCACCGCACTGTCGGATTAGGGGTAAACTGAGTCTGGTTAAAAAGGCGTTTACAAATCTCTGTAATGCGAAATTAGAGCGTAGCACTAAAGGTATTTTGATTTTGCCATATACTGTGCTAAACAATGAGAAGCAAATATAAATATATGTGCAGATATATATCACTCTCCTCACCTATTGATTCTGCATCCTCCTCCTCCTATGACGAACGGTATTACGGCTTCACAGGCATTCGGAAAAATGATTCGCAGCAACACATCTCTGTACTTGAAAAAGGGCGTTGGCAACTGACAACAGCTTAGCAGATAGATTACGAAGATATGCCATGGACGCATTAAAGCCGCGACATTGAGCCGTCGGCGCTTGCGAAGGGATCGCGCCGCCGCGTGCAGTTGTCAGCCGCCGCAGCGTTGCATATGCCTCAGCTTCGCAAACATTCGGACAAATGGTTCGTGGCGACAAAGCAGCATGCTGTATCACTGTGCTGTATCTTGGTGAAGTAAGCGGAACACGAAGGCATACGCTGCAGTGCGAGCCAATGGAGCGAGCGCGGGCGGCCAAATCACAGCGCACTCGGCTCTCGCGTCGCGATTGTTGATTCAGAGCTCTGCCCCTATGACATGTGCGCGGGTGTTCATAAACGGCTCCTCTCAACTGCACGCGGGTGACATGAACCAAAAATGAACAGCTAACAGCGCGATAGGAATCGGTAGCAACGGTAGTACTCACCCGGGGAACGGCTCGCGATGCGGCGTGTTTCCCGTCGGCACTCTCGTCGAAAAAGGCAAAATAAAGACACAGATACTATATATATATATATATATATATATATATATATATAACAAGAAATATTGCGCACCGAAGAGAATGGAAACACTTAGAAGCAATAAAAAGTACACTGGAATAGATAAAAATAGGTGATAGAATCGAAAAACAGGGGATTAAGAGGAGACAAGCGATAAGGCAATGCGATCTCAAGGCAGAGCGGCCAGGCGAGGGACATTCTCTCCCACAATTCCTCGCGCGCGGGCGGGGGCGCTTGGGTGATTTCGCAAAAGGTCTATTGCAGCCGGGCTAAAGAGGGGAAGAGGCCCCCCTACACTAGTTTTCCCTTTAAAGTTTTCTTAATCCAAAGAGGCTCCCTACGTTGCAGATTAGTACACAGCCGAGCCGCAAAAATATTCTAATCTGTCTATTTTTCTACTCTTATTTGTTTACGTTTTCTAGTATTGCTGTTGATTGGGTTAGTGAATAGTGTTGCTTCAGTACCTAGCCAAGTGTTCACGCCAAGTGACAGCGACCGACACTTAACATAACTCGGGCTGAATTTACCTGGCATAACCAGACTCGCGTGTTGACATGAGAAAACACAAAAACACTTTGTAGGACGTCGTCTGTGCCATATTAAATACTAAAAAAAAAGTATGCACACAAAAAAGGTAAAAAAGGTAAACACTAACCAAAGGTATTCTATGATGAGCGAAACACTTTTTAACGCATAGACGTCCCTAAGATTGCCTAATTAAAATGTAGAGTGTATTTTTACAAAAACGAAAAGGGAGACATCACGAAATAGATTGAAAGAAAGGTAAGATGCATCCATCGAGTTTGACCAAATCCGGCAAAAAGATTTCTGGTATTTTGTTTTCGCGGAGGACCAGAGAAGTAATCTGGATAAATAGACGGTCGGTTACCTAATGTTGGGGCTATGCAATACATTAAAGGACATTAAGCTCATTTCATATTTTTACCTGAAATAAGGGAAATAATGCAGATGTATACAGAACCGAATATTGCATTATAAGCAAAACCTAAAATTTAGTGACCATCAATGGCTTTCAGTGATTCGTTCAACTGAGGAAGGGTAGAATAGGCATTTCATATAATTAATGGTACCATAATTATTCATAGACACGAGTCATTGAGCTGCGAATTAATGTCATCGGACAGTTGTGAATTAAGGTTTAGCTAGCTATTCGTGCGTTGCTGGTCACGTTCATCGCATTGACTGCTATATTGCAAGAAGAGAGTATAAAGGAAGAGTGTCAGGTGAGCATACAACTGGAAACATATTCTTATCAAGCATATTGTATAGTAATGCCACTCGAAAAAAAGGATTAAAACTAGATTTAATAGTAACCACTTTAATTTGATGGTCTGATCTTACTGTTAAGCGACATGAACGTCGAATATGCTTCTATTGATACACGTGCTACCATTACAGAACAAATAAAATGCATTAGTCGTATGTTATTACTTCTGCTTCACAATAATTTCCACTGTAACCATTAATTCATATTTGTGACGCTCGCTTCGAACATATTTATTCAGAGAAAAATTTGGTGAAAGCGCCTTTTCACACGTTCTAGTTTATACAAAAAAAAAAAAAAAACTTTTTGTTTGCGAGTCACAGATTATACACGCATATCCGAAGCCGGAACGCTCAACTAAGTATAAAAAATTGTCTCAGAAGCATTAAGAAATAAAATAAACTTTGACGTAAGCAATACAACTTTGGTTGGGGCTAGTTGGTTCATATCGATTAAAATGTCGAAAGACGCGAACAAAACAGGATGAAAAGACACACGTACGACATGTATGGTGTCTGTCCATGTCGAACGGGTCTCTTTTTTCGTCCTGATTTGTTCGCGCCTTTTAACCTTTTAATCGATGCGACTTAAGGCCCAGCATATGCTGTTAGTTCCATTTCATATTTAATTTTTATGAATATTTTACGATTGCTAACTTGAAAAATGAAGACAGAGGTATCATTATTTTTTTATAATATTCTGAGTAGTTGGCTGTTGATAATATAGTTCATGTTTTTCTTTGCATTTCTTTCCAATAACATAACCAGTTCACTTTAGTTTGAATTATGCTTTATAAGTCAAGCACTGGAACTGCTTAATATGCGATCTAAGTCTAAGAAAGCTCAATTGCTTTTATAACGTAAACGTCACCAAAAATCTTGAACCTTAAAGAAGCATTTCACCAGATGACATTAATATACATCAGAAAAGGTCTGAATCCGAACACTGAAACTTCAAAAACACACAATATAACAGTCACTGCTGTGATGTATGATAATTTAAAGGACATTTATTTGTAGCACCCAACACTCTCAAGAAAAAAGGGCGTCAAAAGGTCTATCGTTACACCCTTTGTCCTATATAATACACCCCAAAACTTCATTTCGACGTACAGCGTCCTATAGTCGAACAGACGGCCCCGAATTTTACGAGGGGCTTGATAGCCGTGTGATATAACTTACTCAATAGCTAAAGTACGTACCAAAGACCACATAAGGAAAACATCAAGTTTGTACAGTAGGGCCAAGGAAACCCCGATTATTTTGTTTTGTAGTCAGTAAAACGTACATTAGCTATTTTAATAAGTTGAACCACACGGCTATCAATGCCCCTCGTAAAATTTTGGGGCGTCTGTTCGACTGTAGGGCTCTGTACGTCGAATTGAAGTTTTGGGGTATATTATATGGGACAAAGGATGTAACGATACACCCTTCTACACCCTTTTTTCTTGAGAGCGAAGCATCCACCAATTTGGGCTGCAACTCCGGAATCGATGTACAAACAACCAAGCTCATAAAGAAACAATCAATTTAAGCCACCGTATTAAGAGCTGAAGTAATTACTGTCTTCCTTTATTGACTGGACCACTTTTAATAAGCACATACATACAAACCTCGGTGCATCAGAGTCTATCAACTTACTGAGCCCAAGTCGCTGTGTCGTGGATATTAGTTGTTTAGCAGCGCTCTGTCCTCTCTCCCTCTTTGTTTCCCCTCGGCGTCTCGCTATTTCATACTTTGCTACAACTACACTCTATTCAGCCCCAAGCTGACAGTCCGGTGAAGGCTGCGTGCTCGTTGGACCAGTCAAACGATTGTATTTTGCCACACAATCCCACTCCCGCCCTTACTCACGCACAGAGACTGGGGTAAGGTGACGAAAGGGAGGCAATTGAATGGTGCGGAAAGAACGTGGCTTTGGCTTCAGTGTCAGCTTAAGGCTGAAGGGATTATGGATCAGCAAAGAACTGCGAGTAAGAGCCTACTAATGAGTCAGCTGCCGCCACTGCGGCTGTCGGTGTAGCGAAGGATTAAACATAAATACGGTCGGCGCGCCGCCGCTGATGTCACTAGCTCACTTCGTTGAATGTTAGATTACGAGCTAATGACGAATAAACGCGGGAAGTGATAAAACGTCCCGTCGGCTGGACTAATTGCACTTTGTAGTTCTTAAAGTATTTTTGTATGCCGCACCAAAAAGCCGTCATACTGTAATACAAAGCTGCTCTTGGATTGTCTTGCTGCTGGCTGTTAGGAAAGATGACAAAACACAACCGGTTCAGGAAATTTAGCGCGAGGGTGATCAAAGCATTTGATGTTCATGGAGTTTCCTTATAGATCCCAGATTGCACTAAAAAAAAGCCTCAATGCTGCTAAACTATAGCCAAAAATTAAAATGAATATTAAAGCAATATTTATTCGTGCACATATTCCTTCGTGTAATGGGTCATGTCTGTAAAAGTAGTCGAGGCTTGTGATGCAGCACAGTGCAGTCCATGATCCAAAGTAGAATAATAATAATAATAATTGTAAATTTTATCGCAAGTAAGTGTCATGGCTTATCACAGGTAACGTGAGCCTCAGGAGATACCAACCCCCAGTTAAATGCTAAAGCTTAAACATATAATTATAGTGCCGTATTTTCCGGACTACACTCCGCACCCGTTGAATAGTCCGCAGGGGCAAATTTGGGGTCAAAAATTATTTAAACTGACGGAAGTTATCCAGCTTCAACGGGCGTCCGGTGTCTCGGATGCAGATGATAAATTTAGCCAGTGCAGTACCAAAACGAGCCTGGCCTTTTTAGCGTGCGTCACGCAGTAATGATATACGACCGCACGTCGGTACAAAGCTCATCCAGATTGAAACGCGTATCGGTGCGTATCGAACCCACGACCTTGGTGTTTTGCAGCACGAGATTTCACTCCACGTGGTCTCAGCTGCGGTGCGCTAACGCACTCGGCCACCAATAACTCTATAGGGTTTGTTAATGTATATATAATTTCAGCATGCATATTTCAAATATTAGTTCTGAAATCGAAATTGTAACTGTTTCTTGCAGTTGGCCCAAAAACACCCCGAACAAATATGAAAGAAAACCGGAATGCTCCAGAGTTCGAATCCAGAAAAGCTAGACCCTAATTGCAAAGAATGATCTAAGAACCTACGCTCGAGCTAAGTCGGGCATTAACATTGGTCAGGTCTCGACTCTCAAATTCGTCGTTAGATTGAGCCCCACGGCAGAATTGATCAGCATAATCGTGATCCACTAGTGCTCGAATAACCAGAATAGTCTTGTAAATAGGCGTCGCCGTTTCGTCGAAGAGGACAATACAACATCCGAACTACTTTAATGCTGGTTATGTGCATTTTTTATTAGATAGTTTGAGTCTTGCTGATGAACGCCGTCTACTTTGCGAAACGTGATCGAGTCATTTAATGGTACAGTGTAGATCGCGTTTTATAATGACTTCACTCCTTTAATGGTAAATACCAATTCAACTGGAACGTATATTTTGCCAAGCTCGTCTTATGTCTTTAGTGACCGTTTCATTGTGCAATGACGTTTCCAAATAAAACAGGTCAAGACTGAACATCGACTTGTGCTTAGGAATTATAAGCAAGTCTTTTGTCTCCTCATCATTCAAAGTCTAGAGAGCTACCAAGCTACTCGTGTCTTAACTATATCGTAGCTTTAGAGACTTCTTGATAGGTTACGTTATCACCTTTAGGCCAACAAATTTACCTAAATGCAACATCCAGGGTGCAAACTTGATAATGTGGTCGAACAAACGCGATCACTTGAAAAGGCCCCTGGTACCGAGAGAGGCACTTCTTACAACGCCCAAAGTGGCAAGATGAAAAAGAAACACACAAATAAACTAGGTAGTTTGGAAAATAATGGCGGTCTTTGCGCCGCCCGTCATAGTCGCGCTTACTCTTCATCTGCTGAAGAAGGATTCACGTCCAGTCAATGTGACGACATGCCTCGGTACTGTAGATGGCCCGCGTAGATAAGTAATCGATATTTGCGCTTGAGATATGCTGTGGATTCTTGAGTGCTTTTTAGGCTTCACGGTTTTGTATTTGGACTGCCGTCAAATCTACACAGTTACGATTTTTTCTGGTGACTATAGAGTTAGGCAGAAATGTTTTGAGAGAAATGTTATCCTCCAGATTAATGAAATGCGTAACTAAACTGCGTTAGTTACATTTTTAATTAGTGAAGAGAAAGTTTATGGTTTCAAATGGAAATCGCTGAGCGTCAGAAATCTACGTGCTTCATGTCGCTGGGTTCCGAATTAGCATTCATTTCCGACACGCCCGCACGGTGGTTCCGACTGTTATCTTTGGTATTTTGTCCATCGTCAGGCTTGCACATGTTGTAGGATTGCTAAGTAACGTACCGGCATACTTCCCACTAACTCTACGTCTTTATAAAATCCAGTGATTTAGTGGTTTTGAATGACGCTCTGATAGTTTACGATTAAATCTAAATGTACATATTCACTTAATGAAAATGGTAATAAATACGCTTTAGTTAGTTTTAGGACTTAGAGTGACGATTAGCCTCCATATTTGTTCCCCTTCCCATATAACTCGTCTCCACAAAGAGTATTAATCTAAACGTCACGGTATTTACGGAAAAAAATTGGTCAAGCCTAGAAATATTACACAGTGTATAAGCTTAGATATAACAAGTTTGTTTCATCACTGCTTTTTCAACATCCTTCAGTACATCGAATTCCTGGGCTTCAATGACATGGGCGATCAGCTTAGTCGACCGGATAGAGGAGAGAAGGTGGACCAATCAAATGCACAAAGCACTAAACAGACGAATATTAGACTTATTTCGAGAAAGCCGTTAAGACAGGATACTTTACAATTCAGGACGTCACCTGTGTTATGATAGCTTGTGCAATTTTATCTCATGATAACGTCTTACCTCTTCAGAACAAAAACGGTGAAGGTCGTTTTTATGCTGAGTCCAAGTATATCTCGGTTGTACAGCACTTCAATATACGAGCTAGAGGTAGTGACTCTCAAATATCTCTGTCGAAAGCATACCAAATGTGATTACTATGTAGCACTTTCAACAATATATAAAATGTACACGACGCGATAGTTGCTGGGGACCGACGCAATAATAGTTCTTAATATTATAATAAAATATAGTAATATGGTGATACAAGAAGAAAGGGTACTGCCGCCTTTTCCGTTTACTGTGCAGAGTGCGAAAATTTGAAATAAAAATTCAAATATTGTATTTAATCTTAACAAGCAAACAAACACGCTTTTTTTCCTGCAGCCCACAAAGCAGCCCACAAAGCCACGTGTACGTACAAGGCAATTTGCTGGCGTATTCACGTATTTACGAGTAATTCAGACTAATAAAAATACGTTCTCATTATAAGTCGTTGCAACGCCAGCTCGTTTCGCAACGTTAACGTAGGGGGCAGCTTTTTTGGGGTTCCGGGGAACAGTCAGCATGCGAACACCAAGTTCCTAGACTATTTTTTTCCCTTTCGCACCTCCCATAAATTATGATTTAGATGTGCGTCTTTTTCGTTATGCTTGTGGGAACGCGAGTGTATTCTAATCACTATTTATGGGCCATAGAATGGACGCGAATTAGCTGCTTGCATAATTGGAAGGTGGAGAACCTCGTGATTAATTCTTATTTTTCGCTTTTTGGCAAGATTTCTCGATGCAAACAATCCCTAGCAGCATACTCACAGGGTTTTTGCTACTGTTTGAAAAGAGCTATTGTTCAATCTGTGCTAAAAGAACAAACGATGGGTGAATGTGCCGCGTTTTTGTCACGCCCTTATGTACATACTTACAACTTCGGGTAAGATGTACGCCATTGCCACGAAAATATTGTTAAACAAGTTGGTAATTTATGTGCACACTTACACTCTTTGCTTAAAACGAAGGGGAGATAGCTTATGGTGACGGACAGCTAAAAATGAGTTTCTTAGTATCATCACGCTTCTTGTTTTGCGATTCGGTTTTCTGAGTCTGAGTCGCCTCAACAGCGGCGCCATAATGACGTCACGCACGCGAGTCAACGAAAAAGATCTGCCGTCTGATATTTCGCTCAGATAACTGTAACATGGCCGACCTCCCTGAGCTCTAGCGTCGCCTTTCACAGCGCTGTCGGCTCGTGGGCTTTGAGTCGTGAGGTGACAGCCCGTTGCGTCAAACGGGAGACCGTTCGAAGTCCGACCAGCGATAGTCTCAATAATCGAACAACATATTGTACGTACATTACGGTGCAGCGTAATTCGAACATAATTTATTTGAGAAAGGTATGGAATAACACTGCATATCCCTCATACAGTGTCGATGAGTCACTTCACGACGATTGGATGAGATCCGGCTTGTCTTGGGGCAGGTTTTGAGGAGAGATGCTTTTTTGCACAACAGTAAAGCAAATAAACGACGTGTCTATTCTGTGCAGATACCCCGGATCATAACATTCATTTTTAGCGAAGACCGGCAACATAGCCGGGATGAATATTTTGAAATTATCTCGACATAAATAATGCTCGGAGGACGTCGAACGGCCCGTCTCGCGGGCGGCTTGACGTTCGCACTCTTCGTTTGGTTCGAGCGAAGGCCGAGCAGGCTGAGAGCCATGGCATTCTCTGGTTCTCACAGTGGAAGGTAACACACAAAGGGTAATCATCCCAACCAGGCAAATAAATAAAAACTTCCAAGACAAGCCGGCGAACTCCAAATGGGGAGTCGCGCTGACCGGGTTTCCACAGCTAAGGCGGCTGAGAGAATTTTTAAGCTAATACGGGTCGTCCGAGTCGCAAGAAGGCGGCGGCCTAGGCCGGCTGCAACAACCCACTGACGAGAAGACTCACAGCCCAGCGCAGTTGGGCAACATTGACGTATTCTCTCAAAACCACGGACGTCCGCTGTAAATCGCTCATTTGGAGACTGCCGCTTGAAAGGTCTATACTCCAGCGCAGCAAAACCGTGCTGTACAGCCAGAGTTACAGGGGAAGGAGCGTACTCTGTTCAAGAAGAGGGGAAAGAAGAATGGAGGATTCCCAGCACTTCTCTCCCGTTCCTCCTTTCCCTCCTCTTCAACAGGTCGGGATACACTCTCTCCCTTGTAGATTTGGCTGTACTGCACGGTTTTAGTGAGACAATGTATTGGCGACGCGAGCGATCGATGGCGTCGCTGTGGTCGGCCTCCCACGATTGGCCGAATGCTGACGATGACATCAGCAAAGGATTTCTCATCGACGGAAATAAGAATAATGTAAGATCCTTAATTTTGGCGGTGTTTGCAGCGTTGCTTTGAGATAGAAGTGATTTGAAGCTTCCACCACTATAATTAGAAAGGCCATCAAACTTGTTGTTCGCGAGGTAATGACGTCACGAGAGGGAACCATAGGAGGGCGCCACCAAAATATCTCGCCGCCAATACCGGGAGACGCGCGGCGCGCGCGAATCATCGCAATCAACGCCGTTGTGTGGACACAGCCAACATTGCGTGGGACGTCAAACAACTGAAATTGTTTTGTTTGTTACTTACCTTTCAGGGACGAGGAGCGCGAGGGCGAGAAAAAGAGAAAACAAGAGCGTGGGCCGCCGTCCGCCGCTTTTGTTGATGACGTAGCCGACGTCTCCCTACCATGTGATGTCCAGTAGTTTACAAGCATGACGAATGTTGCCTGCCGCCGGCAAGGTTTCTGTTTCTCTTTGTGATTTTCGTTTAAACGAGGTTGCAAGAAAACCTATTTAATTTTTCGAAAAACGAAAGGCATAGAATCACTTATTAGTAGTTTTTACATGACACTCAGCCGTAATCCCAGAATTTGGGGAATTGACCGAAGTTGCCCTTTAAGAGCTAGGTTGCTAACCTCGTCAAACACAAAGATTCTTTGTGTTGTAGGTTCGTTCACACACGCCTGTCTTCTGACGTTACAAGAAGTCACCGGGAAATTTGTGCTTCGTATTAGGCGTGGCTACCAACTCAAGGAGATAGCCTGGCATGCGACATTCGAGACACGAATGTTTCGGTGACGACAAGCGAGGACGGCGAGTTACCGTGGCGACCAAGGACACAAGGCTCGTCGTAACGTAACGTGAGGATTTGAGCTCGGTTCAACTTTTCACACAGCACCATTTTCTTACGCTACGTCTAAGTCACCGAAACATTCGAGTCTTGAATGTCGAGTGCCAGGTTGTCTCCTTGAATTGGAAGCCACGCTTAATATGAAGCACAGATTTCCCAGTGACTTTTCGTAATGTAACGTAAGAAAACGGGTCTGTGTGAACGAGCCTATAACATAGTGGGCGGAGGAGCCGAAAGATTGCCGGGAAGTTTTCTTTTCTCACAAAACTGCAGATCCGTTGATCTTCGTGACGTTTTTCATTAAAGGGACGAAAAACCACTAGCACTTCCTAGGCGCCGAACAAGAGCAGCACGAGAGAGCGCGCGGAAATGACCGTGGTGGTCCATAAGTGTGACGTCACGACAAAGATTATCAGCTGCGACCAAAACGTTTGATGATGTCTCAAAAGCACGGCTGAGGCTTCAGATAATTGCATCCTAAAATCAACACCGTCGAAGTTGACAGTGTAATATCGTTCATATTCCCCCTGTTAAAGCAGAATTTACTAAAGACGTCCCTCCCGTTCCGTTGCTTTCTCTTGACTGCAGCCCGACGTGGCTAGATCAGAACCAGGCGGATAGCGTTGTCTGCCTTTGGGAGAATTTCGCCTCCTTGCAATTGCCCCCATCGGCAGAAAAAAAAAAGTTTTACTTAGTTCGACCTGAGCACGTTGGTGAAGTTAAATAAAAACAAAGAATAAACATAGGGACGGACAGAGCAGCACCTCTTTCGTTGTGCTGTTCTGTTTGTCCCTATGTTTATTCTTTCTCTTTTTATTTAAAGTTTTACTGTCTTTTTTTTTACTTTTTAAGTAGTAACTATTAGCCACGTAGGCCGCCAAAGCGTAGGTGTGGTTCTCTTTCCAAGATTAGACTAACTGGAATTAATTTTGCTTTCATCAATGGAAATTAAAGTAATATCAGGAGGTCAATATTGACGGTGATATTTTAAGAACGCAATGACTCCAAGATTCCATCGTACACAATCAAACTTGTCACAGACGACTCGAACACGCACCATCAAATTTGTTGTTCACAACTGATAATCTTTACGCTGATGTCAAGGGTTGCAACTAGAAAAGGACCTTACTGAACGCGCCTGCACACTACGAGCCGTAGCACAAGCCTCTCGCTTAAAAGACTCATGACTGCTCGTGAGTTCATGGAACGCGGACTCCATGCTTCTGCAGTGTTTGCAGAAGAAGGGAGCTTGTGTTGGGGGGTCTATGATTACCCTTGTGCTGAGCGACATTTTCGTTGAACACGAACCATTTTCATTCCACAACGTCAAGAACAAATATTTATAAAACTGCAAGCTGTACTCTTCCTCGTCATAAAGGGGAGGGCTAAGGGGGAGGAGACGACCTCCCCAGCCCCAGACCATAGCCTCCTATATGATGCCCAGACATTTTAGAAAGGTATAAAAAAAAATTCCGGGGAAAAGATATCCACCTCTTTCACCCCCGAACATTTTTGTAGCGTGAGCTACACTGGCCGAGGTTGAGCAGTTTCGCGTGACTCGCATAATGAGCCGTGCTCTGTGCTGCGCATGTGCGAGGAGCAGTGACGTCACACGGCGCACAGCTGGCGCGGCGGAGCCGCCGCCACCGCGCCCGCCTCGCCGTTCTGTGGGGCGGAGGTGGGGAGTCCTCGGAGGGGGAGGGGGGGGGGGGAATCACGTGACCCCCTTCCCTCCCCGAGGTTACCGAAGGTACCCGAGGTCCTCCCGATTCGAACACGAGAGCGCTGAACGGGGTCCTCCCGAGGTCCTCGGGGGGGGGGGGGGGGGGGGGGGGGGGGGAAGGGGGGGGGGGGGGCGAGAGAGGCTCGTGGCTACGCCGACGCCAACGGCGACACTGCTCAAGCCGGAAACGGGCGCCTAAGAGCTGCGCTCTAAAAAAAGACTATTTGAAAAACGTTTTGCTAGAGGACCCCGCAATCGTGAGGTGGGAACGGCCCGATCACTTCGCCATGGGTGCATTTGCAATAACACAACACCGCGTTCTGCAATTTCACCGTACCGGCCGTCGATCGCTTGTGCTGCTCTCCTTCAGTGCCGACTGTACGGTTGCGAATGTTAGCCGCTATGCTAGAAAAAACACAACAAACCATCTCCTCTACGTGATGCTATCGATAACCATTACGGAGTTTTAACGTGTATTTCAAACCTTGTAAAATAAACTAAAAAAACGGGAAAGAGCTGGAGAAGAAGAATGAAGAACATAAAAGTTAGAGGAAAGGAACTCTTTCATACGAAAATGCAACAGAGAGTTAAAAAAATCCAGCTATAATGTTCAGCGCTCTCGTATTCCAAGTTTCTTTCTTTTTTTTCTCTCCCTGTTTTCGATGTACGTGGAGCCGCAAAATCGGGCGACGTGTGGAGAGAACACTTGTCGCTAAATGGAAACCTGAACCTAGCCTCCTGGAGGCGCGTCCCATGAAATTGACTCGGATGGCCATTAAGGCTAGTCGAGAATGCGCGCTGTTTCTCTGGCGCTTGTAAATAAGGGTTATTCTTGCTTATATTCAGAATTGTATTTAAGTAAACGTGACACCGAGCTCTAAATTTGTTTATCTTTTATAAAGTTTCCCCCCGTGGCCTCGTGTATTGACACAACAAAGTGCAAGTACCGTTCCCAGGAAGGAGAGGGTTGGAGGTGGGAAAGTAATTTTTTTGACACCCGAGACTAAATAACGAAGAGGCAACGCTCGGCGCGGAGAGTGTGCCTCATAATTTATTATAAGAGGAACTCATAATATAACGTCATTATTGGGGATGAGATCGAAGAGTCACGCTTCGAGCGGTACGCTTCAGCCGTGGGGTCAACAGACCGAATTTCATTGTTTGTTGTTGATGAGAAAAACGGAAGATGAGGATTCGAAGGCCGCTGCTCGTGCGATCAAAGCACTGGTCAGAGCAACGCGCACGTACCCAGATCATGCTAGGCGAACTTCCATTTCGTTGTCACGCTGTGTTGGGGAGCACCGGGCTGCGGAGATAAGCTCGATAAAGACGCCACCTATAGTTCGATCTCCTGCCCAATCGCTATACCTGCCCTATTGAAAATAATTCTAAAGGGCCCATCAGCCTTGAAGGATTATGGGACCGCACAGGCCTTCAAAACCCTTCAAAAATACCCTTCAGGTATACCCCTCAGAAAAAACCCTCCAGCCCCACAGCCCTTCAACCCAAACCCCTTAGCCCGTCAACCCTTTAGACGCCCAAATGACTGTGAACCATAGACAAAAATTCAGTTCAAAACGTTATTGAAAGTTTATTGCGGACATTGAGTTGTACATGTGTATTAAAACTCAAAAAGACGATAAAAACCAACGCTTGTTCAAACCTGGGCGCAAGCAGCTGTCGACGAAAGAGATCATATCAAATAGGAACAACTAACTTCTTTATCACAACGAAAAATATATTTCAAAGTACTCACAATGCCGTTGGGTAAATTCCTGATGTACGGTAGTTCAGCTAATGAAATGGAGCAGGTGCACCTCACGTACACATACACAGTCTCAGTAAGCACGTTTAGCGAAAACCACGAACTCGCAAGCAGATCCCGTCACCATTGAGAAATTCCGAGCACAGTCACGGTTTCGTCCACGATGTCGTCGGGGCGGCGTCTTCGGCGTATTTTTCGCTCGCTGGATTTTTCTGAGGCCGGTCGGACGAAGATGCGCAAGGAACAAGGCGGGACAGCGGCCGTCATCCATCGTCCCAGGACCCACAGTGCTATGATCCCGGTACGCAGGCACTACATGCGGTGGGACGCTGATCCCGACTGCCAGGCTTGCTGCGAGTAGGCCGACACCGGCCACCATCTCCTTGAATGCGCTGAACACGATGGTGCTCGAGCGGTGCTGAAGGCGGCCAACGCCGAACTGGGGTTCACCTGCGGAACCAAGAAAGAAACGGCACGGATTAAAACAGACCAAGGGGCGAGCCCTCAAAGCTGCGCTTACCTTTCTGGATGTAGAAAACGGTCTGTTCCAGATCTCCATGGCGGTGAGGAACAAACCGCCCACGAGCGGAAAGAAAATGGCTATAGCGGCCTCCTGACTTCTTCGGCTTCCTCACAACACTCTCTCCCGCCGACCATTGGAGAAGCGTGCTGTCCGGAACTGGCGGTATTGCACCCTCTCCCCATTGCCGGGGGGAGAGAAGCGCAGTGTGTGTGTGTAGGCATTGTAAAAGGGGGGGGGATTTGAGTTGCCTGTTCGCGTTTTTGGCGACGGCGAAAAAAAGAGGACTTCCGACTCTGGTGGAAAGCAAAATAGTTTTGTTTATTTTTTTTTTTTTTTCCTTTTTGGGGACTGTCCCCCGCGGGGAAACCGGTTCCCGGCACGAGTCGCTGCCGCTTCGCCCTCGGACGAAACGGCAGCGACGCTGCGCTGGGGAGGTCCCAGCGCAGCGTCCCTGAATTTGGGAAATGCGCTGCTCTCGGCTTGCCTTTTTTTATTATTATTAGTGCAACAAGTAAAGCTTGTTCGCCTCAAAACGCCGCTCGGCCAACAACACTCGGCCCGCGCCTTGTCAATTCTCCACATGGGGCGATCGAACCCGTAGCCCCCTTGGCGACCGAACACCCGGCCAGTGACTGACGGGTCGAGGAGCCCAGTTGTGCTTGATAGAAGAGCAGTAATAAAAAACTGACCGGGCACACATACGATCGACATTCTCCAGATAATTATTTCCTTTCCCTTTGTGAACAATACGTAGCTATGTTCTAATTCTGCGACATGTATTTTCTCCACCTAGGCCGTGTCCCCACAGACATCTCAAGAAGCCTGAAAGTTTTCCCGACCCCATTAGAAAACTCCTTGACAGGCTCTCAGACATTTCAAGGCAATGTAAAGGGGACTTCAGACATTTCAGGAGAGCCTCTGACGGGGCGAACGAACCCACCAGGAAATATCGGTGCACCTCTCAAACATCACAAGAATTCCTGAAGTCCCCTTCACACCCTTTAAAGAATTCCTGAAGTCCCCTCAGAGCGATTTTCAATAGGGTGGCCCAGTGAACGAGGTTGTACGACCAAGGTACCATGACAAAAGCAGGTTCAAGATAATCATGTTGCACCTTAAAGCAAGACCGAAGAAGAAAAAAATAAAACTCTGCATTCATAAATTCATAAACTCGATATTTAAAAAGAAAGACAAAAAATAGACAATGTTTTAAAGCTTAGGAAATAATTTACTTGATGACGTCTTCTTGATGTAACGTCGAATTGTCGAATTGAAGTATACATATTATGCAACGGCTTGCCTACGTTTTATCACTTTTATGATATCGTTATACATATTTCGTGTGCAATGCTACAGTCATGTTCGTTGCAGTTTCTATTTTCGTCGCCTAACTCGTCCATGATTGTGAGCAGCTGACGGCGAGTTGTCTTGGATTGAAACACGGATATCAGTCTCGGGTTAAAACACCGATATCATACACCAACTCGCCTGCGGTTTTATTCTTTGGTCATAACTAACATAAAACGTCAGCGCGACGAACGCTCCGCAAGAAGTGAAGCAAGGATTCCAGCGTCTACGCACACTGTTTCAGGCACCTAAATTTTAGTCTATAAATAAATTAAATTAACATCAAAGACTCTTGCATCTCAATTTCAATCTCAGGTTCAAAATAAAGCTGCAAGGTTGTTTTTTTCTCTCTCTAACATGTATCCGACGACATGAGTACAAAGTATTCTGCATAGAGCTGGTCTACAATCACAAGAAAAATTAGAAATTCAGATTGAAAATTTTATGTAAAATAATTCACGAAGACAAAAATTAGAGCTGGTCTACAATCACTTACAAGAAAAATTAGAAATTCAGATTGAAAATTTTATGTAAAATAATTCACGAAGACAAAAATTAAGCGACATGTTTACATACATTCTCGCAGAGATACTCCACTAGACAAGGTATAATTGTTTAAAGTTTTAATTTTATCAACGAACTGTAGAGGAGTGGGATGGGCTTCCTGGGGGGATAGTCAACCATGAATGTGTTTCAATGTTCGCTGCCTGTCTGGTGTGATTTGTTCAGTGATATTTGATTTTCATTTTTAGTGTATACTTGACGTATCTGTTCATATCATCGTTCTGTGTGTATCGCAACACCCCCCCCCCCCCCCCCCCCTTTGCAACAATCTTCGTGGGGGGTTTGCAGTATTCCTATATAAATAAATAAATAGATAAATGAAAAAAGTAACTGCTTCCTCTTATGACTTTCCTGCCATAACCGAGAGCGTCAAACGCTCCATCCTGGGAGATGCTTACTTTCCGGGAGCTTTCGTGTGTTATGTAGCAAGCCCAAACTTTAAAGAGCTCTAATATGCACCAAGCCGGAAGTGCAGAGTGTCGGAGGACTGCCTGACGCGCATGAAGTTGGAGTTTATGTTATGAAGGTTTTACCTTTCTCTTTATTTTTAGTTACGTGGCTCTTAGGCATTGGGTGTGCCTATTATGTCAACACCAAGCTGGGGACTATTTTTACCGGTTTTGGAGCGTGCGACAAGAAAGTAAGTAACCACTAACCATTTAGAAAACTTGTGCTTCGTGTTTATGTTTTCTTCTTGCCTTCTTAAAGCTTCGTTTGTTTTCTTATCCGGTGTGAGCCTGTTTACCACCTTTGACAAACTGTACATCTGCGACTCGAGAATGCTTTAATATAACTGCTGAACACAGATTGGTCATTTAGATGAAAGAGATTTCGGGAAATAACAACGACATTTGTATGGAATCATACTGCAGGTGACGATGGCAGATCAGACGGATGTGTGCAATACTTCAATATATTTCTTGCGAAGTCAGTGAGCGCACAAATTTTCTGAAGCCTGATTAAAGGTATACTTCAACAAAATTTGAAATATTCGCGTCGTGTTCAAAAATAAGTTGAATATGATCCACAATATCCGTAAATGACAATCGCACGTTTGCATTTTGAGTCAGGTGGCTGTATTTTTCGTTATAAACGGCCCACTCTGGCAAGCGCTCGGAGAAGGCCCAGCGGAGACCACGTGACATCCAACGCAATCGTGACGTAGGTCATCTCAGGACAAGCAAAGCTACGGCGAGGCTGACGTCGAGAGGATGGCCTAGTCGTTCCAGCCACCGAAGCGGCTGCTTTTGTACGAATTTTGAGTGACGGGTTAATCTTCTGTAATCTTGTAGGGGGACAATAGCGACTTCTGCGACACACAAAAGGCATTCTCGGGAAGAGGGGAGTTCCTCCTGCCCCTCTTCTCTCGTCGCGGCTGGAGGCGAGACAACCTCCGTCACTAGCTGTCAAGGTTCCTAGACGGGCATTACAAGCGAGGCATTAGCGACATCCACCAGGTTCTTTTTGCTAATCGTTTAATTCGTTTTAAAATTCCTTCTCGTGACTTTTTTAACAAGATATTGGTGTGTTCGATGTGATGCTGCTTTTTTGAACACATATAGACCAAAAAATTAGCGCCGAAATTTCGTTGTAGTATCCCTCTAAGATGGTGCCATTTTATTGTCAATTTTGCAGTTGCGACGGGAGGCTGCCGAACTCAAAGCCGCACATGCTAATTCGAATGCAAAATCGCACCATGTGAACCAGGCTAAACTATGCACCAAGCAGGCTTCTAAATCTTTTTTTTTTTTTTTGTAAACACTACACCATTTATACTTGCGTGCGCAGTTACTATTGTTTGTCTTCATTGTCTGCAGAAGTAAAAACAAAAACGTTAGTAATTGAAGTTAAGTGAAATACCTTCCTATGGTTTATGCCATTTAGCTAGGATACCGTGTTTTCTGTAGTAACTAAAAGAAACCCGAAATTAATTCTAAATCCTGGTTTATCAGAATCTCGAAAATCCGAGGGAGCTTCGAATAGGAGCTGCTTTCGAATAAGAAACATTCAAGCTTCACGGGTCACATACTTATATCTACAGCTTCATTTTGTGAGCCCTTAGTGAGCTGCCCTTAATTCTGCTTCTTTCCCCGAAACCACAGCCCTTATCTAGCACGCGTGTCTTATACAAAGTGGGTTTTTCCCAGGTTTTCGTCTGACTTTATTTTACCGATGGTCAAGACATATCTGCCTTTTACATAACGCCCGATACATACCTATTTTTGGTCTAACACCGAAAATCAACACCGAAAGACACCTGATCTATGAGAAAAAAAATGCCCCCTAAACGTAGCATCCAAAATATAAGTAAGGACGGAAGGACGAGGTAGACAGGAAGCGCCCTTCCTGTCTACCTCGACCTTCCGTCCTTGTTGTTTTGCGCTATTTTACTAATGATGAACGACCAACTAGCCCGCCAGCTAACCTTATTTAAGTAAGGACGTAGGGCGCAAGACTCTCGACACCCAATCCGACTTGGAGCGATGCCGTCGATCATATCGGAGGATGGTGATGAGTTATGTCGCTGGTTGTTCAAGTAGGTTGTTCAAGTAAGAACATGGTAGTAGGGCTACCATACCAACCCAGAGTAATGTCGTCACGTGGTCCTGCGGTGCGGGTAACTACGACATAAAGTCTGCATAGCATGCCAGGTGCGCCCCATCAAAATTGCTCATGCCTTCACTCTCCCGCGTTGTAAAACGAGAAAGCAACGAGTCGCTTAAATTTAAGGAATGCCCGTAACTTATGTTGTGCCTGACGTTCAGCTTTGTTGCACAAGTTTGACTAGTTTGCCGAACCTATGGAATTTTAGTCATATAACTACGAAGCTTGACTTCGAGCAGTTTTGCTCGTCATCTACTTAAAACTTCGAAAACTTTAAAAAAAGAAAAGGAAAGTTCTATACTATTTCATAATTTACTGATCGTAGAAACAAAGACCGAATTTAGTTGATTCAGTTGGCTTGTTAATATGCGAGGGATGTGCACCATATAAATATTGCATACATTCTGTCCGCTAGGTGGCGTTGCCTCGTTACCAATTGTTGCCCACGCGCAAAAAAGTCGAACTTCAGTCGGACTTGAATAGAACTTTGTATTCGTAAAACTTCTAACCTGGTCGAGTATGCCACCTCCTTAGCTGACCTGGGTACAATTGCATTCCGCCAACGAGAAATGCAATCTTAGACCGTACACACACACGCAAAAATAAAAGGTCGGACTCCATTTTTTTTCAAGCACAATACAAGAAAATCAATCGCATCGAACAATATCAGGATCCAAGATTATAGACAAACACACTGTTGGCAAACAAGCCCGTATTTGTTCACGCATCGTGCGGGCACGCCACCTAAGCAGGAACAGAATCCGCGTTCAATATTGCGTGTCCGCATACGAATGTTCGCATGCGTAGCATCAACGTTACTAAAATCCTCTGTTGGGAAATTCATCCATGAACCCTGGACCGCTGGCATCCACCGAGACCGAGCAAAATACGATAACAGCGCCACCCTTTAACGACGAGTTGAAACATGAAAGTTGCTTTACATTGATACTCCGAGACGGACGTGCGAGATGGCGCCACCGGCCATTGCCCGATTTGACGTGCAGCCGTCCAGTTCCTGGAGTGGACGCTGTGGGAGCAATGACACTGTTGCGGTCGCTATTACCTCGGTCCTCGAGTACGCATCAAAGCCACTTTTTTAAAGCAGGTTCTATGGCAGTTTCCCAACTGAATGGTTTTAGTAACGTTGGACAGCATCTTCACAGCCGCCGCGTGACGCAAGAGTTGCCGTGTGTTGATGTATACGAAAATTGAAATGCAATTAGACAAACAAAAGAAAAGAAAAAGCGATGTGCCAAGGGAGAATAAGAAGTACGTTTCACTTGCTAGTTGCATATTTTCCCTACGAACATATCTTTTGTTTCCAATTCGAATCATTTTATGCGCTTAGACCTTCGCTGGGGCCCTTCTATTTTTCACCGTGATGGGCTGTTGTACAGAAATGTAAACTGGCGTACTTCTTTTTTTCAGGGTGTTTTTTGGTATTTTCATTCAACCTGAAGTATGCTTGTAGAGAAGCGGTGTTTCAATGGCTTGGGCGACCTGGCAACCGCACGCGAACGAAAGCATGAGTGCCATCTGTGGTAATAATCCCTTTCGCTTCAATCCATTTCGCTTATTCTACTGGTATAAGTGACAAATTAGGAATCACTTTTATCGAATATTGTGTTTTTATGCAACATAAGAAACAAAAAAACTGCACTATAACAACGTTTTTTTTTGTTTTTTTTTAACTTTGCCTGTTTAGGTTTGCTTCAGTTAGTGCACATGTATCCCTGGATTCAAAGAGAAACTATTTCGTATATACTAATCCAGACTCCGCGCATTTACTCTGGAGAAAAATTGCTCCCTTTGGTCGTCGCCACTTTTATTTATTATTATTTATTATTTTTTTACAAAATGAGCTAGTTCATAAACAAATCATTCTGAGTCAGTGCGGTTTCTGACGTTAACACTGAGACACCTGAATGTGAACCCATATATAAACAAGGCCGAACGTCTGACAAAAATATAAACAAGCGCCAATGCAGGATTCTGATTGTCGCTTGCTCAATTTCTACCCGATTTTTGTTCTGTTTTTTTTCTTTCTTTTCCGTCATATGTTTGAATCTTACTGGAAGCATACGTGACGGTAGTATGGCTTCTAGGAGACTGCTTTAGTCACCCACACTGCCAGCGAATACCAGAATAATCGTGCTCTTTCCACACTCGTGCAACCATACTTCAAACAGGCGTTCGACAGGGTGATTCACAGAACTACATTCAAGAAGTTCTGTGACTTCGGGGTTTCTGCATGCGCTCTAATTGCTCGCGGAACTCCTACATGAATGCACTCAACATATAGTTTTTAGAAGGGTGGTTTTTGGCGCTGTCAGGGTTTAATCTGATGCGCCTCAGGGCAGCGTACTTGAAAGCACTTTACTTAATGTCTTTACTAATAATGTTGATGTACCACTCTACTGCAAATCTCTGCTTTACGAAGACGACCTCGCACTTGTGCATCCGATTTCCAACGCTACTTATGGTCAGCAAACTCAGCCTGATCTCGACGGAGTATATGCTTAGTACTGCTGAAATAGGCTACTCTTGAATGCTGCCAAGTGTTTGGCTATGGTGTTTTCTTTCACCCGACAGCCCCTTTCCCCCTTTGAGCTATGCCTTGATGGCACTCTCTTAAGTCGAACTTGGACTGCATGGCTGCTAGAGATGACTTTAGACCAGTGGCTTAATTGTTCTGCCCACATTAAAGACGTAACCTCCAAAGCGGTTTTTGTCTCCCTGCATCCGAAGGCGCCGTACCAGAAGTATGTTTTCACGCACTTGTACTCGCGCAACTGGAATATTGCTGCCCGTTATGGGAGCCCTCCCCAGTAGACCTTGCAACACCGCAGGGAAGTGTCCTGCGTCGGGGTGCCTATGCCATTCTAAGAAGGCAAGGACATCATCAAGATATGCGAAATAAATACCTGTTGCAGGTCGTCGGGAGGCAGCCCCTCTCACTACGATGGACGGTAGTCTCACTGCGACTGCCAGTAAACCTTCTAAAGATAGAGCAGCCAGATGGCATGTTCCAAAGCGCCTTGAGCCTTATCCGGTATGGCGCTTTATAGCATCTGTTGGTTAGGACCGAGAGACACCCTCAGTCCTTCATGGTGTCCACAACATCTCCTGGGCGTTCACTACCGTCTAGTTTGAGGGAGCACACATTCACGTCCCGTGATGAAATGAAGGGCTTCCATAAGGACGCATATCATCACCTTCGTTGCGCGTAACTATCACTGTATATACAGTTTTTCTTTATCATTCTAGTTAATTTGTTTCATCATCACCATCATCATTTATTACTTCACGAGGGCCCTTACAGGCATACTTCTTTTTTTTTAAATCTTGGTTTGTTTGTTTGCAGGCCTTGGAACACGGATTTTGGGCTTTCTGCGCTTCTCTCGACTCTCTTGAGCCAAATAAATTCAATAAAATGATCGACCTAAAAAATACCTGCTAGTATCGTATGTTTGCTTTTAATACTAAGCACGCTTTTCTTGAACAGTGCACATGCGTATACTTTACCGGTCATAGCACTGTATGTAAGAAGCTTATACATTATTAAAACTGAGGCATATAACGTTTCGCAATTATTTAATTTGTTTTGAGTTTTGGACATGTAAAAAAGCCTCATGCAGCATCCCAGATCAGATTGAATCTTGGCATGAGGTCGTTATTTCTCTCACTCAATGGTGGTGATCTGCGGAAATTGGCGATGAGACTTCTTTTCATAACCAGTGTGACAATGCATCCTTTAAAGGGATACTGAACCAAAATTTGGATTTCGCAAAGTAAGGCTGCAGAGGTGTTGAACGGGACGCTACGAAGTCCAAAACATCACTCGTACATCAAAATCTCGAACGGATGGCCGTACTTTTGGAAAAGAAGGGCGCGGTCAAGCGAGTTCTTTGACGTAACTGTCCTCCGGGAGAATTTGAGAATGAGGAGAAGCGCCCTCGCTTCTCTCTTCCTCGCTTCGGTTTACCAGCTTGAAGGGACGTAGCAAGGAGGAGAGAGAATGGGAATCGTGACGTGCCTTGCCTCGTGGGCCTCGTCAGCCGGGTTCAATCGCGCACTTCTTTTCGTAAAAATACGGCGATCCGTTAGATATATCGCCGTATGCGCGATATTTTTTGGTTTTGCAGCTTCCCGCCTATCCTTCCGGCCTTGTTTAGCGAGCTCGAAATTTTGGTTCAGTATCCCTTTAAATAAGGTTTTCGCAGACTGCGCCAGAACGTGTGATGGTTCAGGCTTATGGAGCGATAAACTCTGTTAGTAATAAGTAAATGCATCGGTTCAAATGTTATACAATGTAACTTCTAAAAATGCGAATGACATGGCCGGTGAACGAGATGAATA
Source organism: Ixodes scapularis (assembly GCF_016920785.2). Classification (NCBI taxonomy): domain Eukaryota; kingdom Metazoa; phylum Arthropoda; class Arachnida; order Ixodida; family Ixodidae; genus Ixodes; species Ixodes scapularis. The sequence continues at coordinate 69,324,400 of NW_024609839.1, read as the reverse complement.
AATAACTAACTAGTCATTTACATGAACACCTGTAGCTCCGTTAGCCATTATGCTTGATGGTACATAGTGAAAACATAAAAAACACAGACAGATAAACATTAAAAAAACAGTGTTCACTATATAATGAATCTCAGTAATACATTGTAAAAAGAATCAGCACCGGCAACCTAGACAGCTTTTCCGGGCCATCCAATCTAATGAAAAATAGATTAAGCCAAATAAAAACAGTTAATTTGATAATGATAATCTTCCACCTTTTTAGAATTACCCATTCTCAAAGACATGTAGTGCAGCGGCGGGGTGTAGAGAGCTATTTAGACGCCTGCGTGGCCATAATATATATAGTGTAAAAAAGTCAATCGTAGGCACTTGTTCTCTGTCCAAAAAGGTCATAAGCTCATCCGTGCTTTATTTCAGCTCAACTTGTATAGGGACTGTGGTCATTTATAACAAATCATTGCGCTTGATATTTATTTCACTCTGACTCTTGTGCCAGGTAACTTTGAGTTTGGGCAAAAATTGAGTTGGTCTAAAGACAAAAAAAAAAAACAAGAAAAAAAAAACATCAAAGCTTGTTTTACCATGAAGGTTGTGTTTGTTTGTTTTTTCTGTAATATCTGATTTTAGAATACATCGCGTTAATAGATTTGGCTACAGTGTTTTCTAAGTGGTCGTTTTATTTTAAATTATACAAAAAATTGAACTCTAAGATACCTATATTTCTCAACAAGCCAACTATAGATGTTTATTAGTTCATATATATTTGCTGAATCACTCTAATTAGACATATTAATGTATCCTAAATTTCTTAAAATCTAAGGTCGTTTCCCAATGATCACAGTACTCCTTCGGTGCTCTTAAATTGCTCTAAAATATACGATCGTCCGCATGATTTTCAACGGTTGGGTATGCTACGCAGTCAACCGCAATTAACCTAATGTGGGAATACGTTTGCGCAAATGACATGAATAAATATAAGAAATATAAGAAATATTAACAGCCCCAGTATGTCCCCTACGGAATACCGGAGGAAGCCATTACTGGCGCGGACCTTGCCCATTCAACTCGACGTTTTGTTCCAGACCAGACAAGATCTCAGTAATGTATTTTGTGACCCTACCGTTAATACCCGGTGATACACTTTTCTTCCACAAACGGAATTACAGCACAGTTTTCAAACGTTATACAGAAGTCCAAAAATACGCAAGCTACAGGTCTTTTGTTGTCTATAGACCAGCACGCGAACCCTTACGTCACGCAGCTGCGTGGCGCTCCCGACGGCACTGCGCACGCTCAGACGCTTCACTTCACGCGAATTTGATATCTGCGCATGCGCAGTGCGCACGCCTTGTGTGGGCAAACGCGGGCTTGTTGGTAAACAGCGTGTCGGTCTATAGCATTCGAAAGAAGATTGAAAAATTCCAGCGCAATGTATCAATAGCCTCCAGAGAAACCGTGCCGTGCTGAGAAAATGTTAAAAAAATCACAATATTTTAGAAATTAAGACATTGAGGTATACAATATCTGTTCGGAACGTTTACGAGCCATATAGGCTAGTGACACCGGAAAGTTATTTTCGGCAAGATTTAGTGATCTAGACTTAAACTTCGGAGATTCATTTGCCTTTTCCCAGTCACTTGGAATTAATCGAGTGACCAATGATTTGATAAAACTATCATTTAAATAGTGTGCACTGTTTGTTTTTACAGTTTTAGGAAACCACCTGCGCAAACCCCTCTAGTCCATATAAGTTTAAAGTACCAATATCGCGAAGTATTTTCACAAGACCTTCTAGTCCGTCCACCACTTCTGGCCGAACCCCTGAGCAGAAACATAAAAATCACTGCTTATAGCACAAGAAGCAAACACGGACTTTTTGCGCTGAATAACTCGGCCGTTTCTATATCAATATTTACTTAATTACCACCAGATAACGAAGCCGGACTAGAAGCATCCTCGTTTTATTCGATTTTAGATATTTCCAGAACCCTCCAAGATCACTTATTAATTTTGTCTTCAAATTCTCACGGTAAATCCGTTTACTTCCTGCACATTTGTTTTCAGGCTTGCGATTACTTCATGTGACTTTTTTCTTTAAAAATAATTAACGAGTTTCTCGGATACCTCTTTGAAGCCCCACGTTTTTACATTATTTCTTTCCGGATGGGGGGCTTTATCCAGAGTTTATGTTTATTAATTTCCTAGAAAGTCTTGAATGATATGTAGCGCTCGGCGGGCGCCTTAAATTTGTTTTGTTTAAACACCTCACACATTTGCTGAGCATCGTTCAAGTCGCTCAAGTCGGAAAAATGAGAATAATATGGCGAAAGTTCTGAAGAAATATTAGTAATCAAGAGTAATAAGTAGAGGAGGAAAATATAAATGCAACCTTATAGGAAGAGTATGAACGTAGTTTAAAACATTCGGTACGTTTCAACGAAAGAACGCAGTCTAAGATTAAATCGAATTCTGGTGACTCCCTCCGCCTCTGTTTCAAATACGAGGAAAACGAAATCCCCTCATATTTCACGTGTCCCGCATCTTTTAACTGGAAGGCAAGAAAGTTAGGCAAATTACACGTGGTATTCAGAATCATCTTCAAAGCCTTCTTATTAATAATCTTGATGTATCCCCAACACTTTGTTTCTAATATGTAACGAACAGAAGCCATTAATAAACCAATCGCCCAAGGTATCTTACGTCTTTACATTGTGCTTCTTTCGATTACGTTGACAATACCTTTGTTGTTTGGGCATTTCCGGTTGCAGCCGGAACCTGTAATATTACGGAGTTTTAGCAGGTCATTTCCACACGAACGGTTGGCCCTCGAACGCATCGGCGACGCCACTGCGCTTGCGCGCGCGAGTCGTTCGGGGCGTCGGGAGGCTCTTCGTGTTCGTTTCTCCCATTCCGGCCGTTGGAGCCCTCAGCGAAACGCAGCCAACACGTTCAGAACTCAAGTAAAAAAAAAAAAAAAAAAAAAAAAAAAAAAAAAGATGGCGGTCGGTTCGGCGATTGATTTTACCGAACCTGCCGAGCGTTAGGCTTAGGACAGCGTGAGGCGATTTGCCATCGTGTTACTCTGCTTCATTCGAGAGTCTGAACCAGATCATTTTGAGGACTGCTCACAATGGTAAGCGATCGTGAATGCTGTGAACTGCGCACGCTAGTAAAAGTTTGCGATCTCCGGGCAGACTAGTTGCCGTGGCGACCGCGAGCAGACGAAATGATTTGGTTCGACGGCACACAACGTGAACGATCGTTCAAGTTGAAGATGACGGAGGCACACCACATACCTTTACGGCCGGTCAGATACTTTTTACTCTATCTAGCTTCGCAGTTCTTGAAATCGGGACCGGCAAATGTTACGTTGGCTGTCTTGTTTACATCAGTCGTGTGCCGGAAACACGAGCCGCCACGGATTTACACGTTGCAGAACGTTTCACATGTTTGCTGCGAGATGGCGCCACCGTCAAATACTATCATTATCATCGTTTACAAGGTTGCGTCAGTTTCACGATTCGCTAAAATATGTCTAATTTCACGCACGGTTTCACGGAACGGACCAGCTGCACCATTCGTGATTTCGGAACCGTGTGCTCGAAAAACGACTCGCTAATAACTGCCTATTAACAGGTGCGGTGCAAACCGGAAATGTGTATACAGTGGGTTTGATTTTTAATTCAAACATATTTGTTTGAAGGACTCCATAAAACGTATTGTTATGCTATTTGTGCAAGTGAGTTATACGGCCAGAAGGCCATAACATGGCGGAGGGGGGGAGTTATCACTCATGTTTCCTTGAACAATTAACTAAAATACGTTAATTTTAACTTTTTAATTCCTAACAATATTATATGGTTATAATTAAAAAGTTCCTGGGCGTCATTGAAAACGACTACATAGTCAATTTTGATAGACCTGAGGCCTGTGGGGAAGAGTTAGAGTGCGCTAAAGTAACGACTCATGCAGTAGGCACAAAGATAGTGGTGTGAAAACGAGGATTATTAAATTGTAATTTGCGGTTTATATAGTTCCCATGTATCTATTCAAGTGTTGAATAAATTTTGAGGCAAAACAGTGACTATTAGAGACTTCGCCGTAGCTCCACTTTAAAGCTACATCACTGTAGTACTTAGATGTTTAAGTGAATACGGTCAATGCATTCTACTAGTGCTGTTAGATTAAACCCCACCAACTCACGTCAAATTTGATGCCAATTAAAGCAGTATCGCTCTTGTGGCATCCACGTTGCTTCTGGCGACGAGAGCTTTTACTATGGGAGCATTTTTCTATTGACAACAATTTATGTTATTTCTTTGGAAGAATGTGTTTTTACATACCTGCCAACCTGTGGACTTTCAAATTCGTAAAACTTCCGCGGCCCGGGAGGGGGGGGGGGGGGGGGGGGGGGGCAAAGGATGTCTGCTTTGCCACCGAGCGAAACGCTTACATCACATGTGCACGTGCTACAGAATCCACTTCTCTCCCTTTTTGGACGGCACGAAGCACAGGAATTACGATGTGTAGGACTTCAGAAACACCTGAAAGTACCTCTGTTGAGGTGTGAAGTTCGCCATTACGCCGCTAAGCCACCGCGACTAGGAGAATTCTACGATTACACGTGCGACCACTGCGTACAACACACACAGATGCCGGACTTCTCGCCTCGAAAGTGCCCGAAACAGAGAGGCCCAACCACGTCTGAACACAATGAACCAGCCTGCGCCGCCGAACTCACGAACCAACGTTGACGTTGACACGAACAAAGGCTCTGGGCTTTGGATTGATTTGGGATCCGTGACCACCAGATAGACGTATAGTAAAAACCAAGACGCTGCCGTGGACGGTACCTATCGCCCTCTTGTGGCAATGCAAAATACCGCCAGCAATGGTCACAAAAAAAAAAAAATTAAAAAATCATTTAGAGTTTTTTTTTTGTAAAATTGGAAGTAAGATTCGTAAAATCGTAAAATTAGTCCCAATTCGTACATTTTAGGAAAATTCTGAAAAGTTGGCAGGTATGTTTTTATATCACACAATACCCCTTTTCTCCTCAACCAGGGAGAACGATTGTAAGAAAATCATTATATGAATGAGTTGGGTCAACCTCGTTAAAAAAAAAAGAGAGTTGCTTTCGCTGATACCTAATCCTCAGGAAAATGCAGTTTAGAACTAGTTTTACAGTCGACTCCTTTCAGCCGTGTTATGCCTTTTTTCCTTAATGTTTTCGAGTTTCATGATTTTTTCGCTTGATTTATTTTACACGGTGATGCTCTGCCTTTCCTTGTTTATTGTTGCGTCTTAGGTTTCCCAGTGTCGACGAGTTTTTTTGTTATGGTGCGCATTTGCTATTGTTTTTTGTTACATAGTGCGTGCACTTACGGCGTACATTTGTACATCTTTTTGACAATATGACTATTCTTTTTACGAATCATATTTTATAAATTTCCGACTCGTACTGTGAACTTGAACGGGATGCGAAATATTTCTCCGCCCTTCCTGCTTGGACCATAAATTTAGTATGCAGTATTTAAGATTAAAGAAATAAAAAAAAGCACCTAGACGTAAAAAAGTTAGGTCTAGGTATCGGTCTTAGTTTCGTCTATAGAAAACACAAAATCCTCTCCCTAACATACGAAGACGAGTGATGATAAAAATCACTCGTCTTTGAAATGAGGATTAAATAATATTGAAACCTAAAACCAGGCACTTCTACGTATGTATGTTAAGAAAAGAATAGTAGTTTTTCGACATTTTCCGGTTTACGAACGAAATTTGAGAAAATATATTTTACGGTAATCCATAAATTGATTATAAGTCTCATCGCATGACTATATGGAGCCTTGCGCAGGATTATTGAAGCCTGAAGATGTTAGATTATTCAAAACTTATTAGTGACACTGAACAGAAACGCGTGATTCTTTTTTTAAGAAGTTATTTTCTTCAAAAATGTCACTAAAGGCGGTGACCGACAATCTCAAAAAATTATTTTTTTAATGTGACTCAATTTGAAATCAATCGTTTGTATGTTTTTCTTAAACGGGAGATATTATATGTTAGCACATTTCATAATTTTAGGACTTGCCTGGCAATTAGAGCATTAGTAGGAATGTGAAGTGAAATATTAGTGCCAAAGGAAAGGAGGGAAACGATGTTTCGACCAAATAGTCTTCTTCAGGTAAAAGGGGAGATCACAGAACAGAATAAGAATACCATATATACAAAAGGCATAGGCAGCACGTGACAGAGGTGACGTTGTGGAGAAAGAGAGGGAGGAGGAAAAGTCGTCAAGTAGGGTGCGAGGTTCGAAGTCAACAAGTTGAGGAATACAGGTTGGGGGGGGGGGGGGGGGGGAGGGGGGGGGGAAGCTTATAGCCCCCGCGTGACTAACAAAAAAAAAAAAAGGAAGGAGCGGGAGAAAGGGGAATGTTTAATAGCCGAAAGAAAGTTTCTTGTTCAGACCGGAAGGAAATTCCGTCTTTAAGTTAAAAATTAATCTGTTTTCTTCTTTTTTCCGTGAGGTGGGTGTATGAAAGCCTGATTTGATGACGCAAATTTTTATGTTAAGTTCAGAGTGATTTGTGTGTGGAGGGGTCACGTGTGTGGAGATGTCACCCTGGAAAGAGCGGGCCAACTCAAACATGACCTCTCCACACACGTATCTAAACACTTCTCCTCCAAATATCACTCTGAACTCAACATGCGAATTTGCGCCATCAAATCAGGCTGCCATACACCCACCTCATGGAAAAAAGAATAAAACAGAATAATTTTTAACTTAAAGACAGTATTTCCTTCCGGTCTGAACAAGAAACTTTCTTTCGTCTATTAAAGGGACCATGAAATGATTTTAAAATCGAGTTTCATCCACCGCACGTCGTAAAAGGTGTGAAAAGAAACACAAAAACACAAAAATAGGGAGCCAAAAAAAATTATTTGCTATAGAACTTTTAAAAGAAAACTGGACTCTTTTGCGCCTTCCTTCCTTCGCCTGTTCACTACGATGCATCCGCGGAAATGGAGCACGTCAGCCAAATCCAGGTCGCCTATTGGGTAAGAGCCTACCTCACCAGCACCGCGATCGTAAACAATAAATAGCCGGCGAATGTTTCCTAAAAGTTTTGTTAAATAATATTCAGATCCACATTTTGTAGCATAATTAGAGATGTGTGGCGAAAATTGCCAAATTTGATAATGCTGAGAGCCAGGCGCCATCTATCGTGTGGTAAACGAAGCAACTACTGCGCGTGCGCAGTAGGACAGGGCCGACAGTTACTTGGGTGGCGGCCAGCGACGAACGTTTATTTTCTTTGTTTTCCTTCCTCTCAAAACTCTGACTGACTGAACGTTTATTTTTCTACGTGTTCTTCCCGCGCGTGCCGACTTCAAGCAGCAAGAAAACAGTACTTAAAACAGACCACGACGAACAAGAACGCTGGATCCACCGACTCCGACGAAGCGAGCTGCTCAGAATATAGGCCTAGCAGGCATTCCGACTCGGCGCTGCGTTGCTTCGTCTCAAGACCGTCTGCCTACGATCGGCTGGCGTACTAAATGGAATATGCCCGCGCGACCCTTGTGGACCCTTCCCGTATTATAGTTTGATCACTGACCTCAATTCTAGATTAAGAGGTGAGGTCAATCTCTTCCCCTTGTTTTCCGAGGCAGTGTTGACGAACACTCGTCGAAAAGGGCCTCTCGTCGATTCTATCTTCTTGTTTTGTGTGATATAGAGCTGAAATAAACGCCGTATGGATTACCTTCGTAACACGGTATGTATGTACACTTTCTTATTGGCATGCCATTTTTATTCTGACAGACTGCACGTCACTGTCGAGCTATAACAGTTCATGGGAGGTATACGTACAACCCCGGTCCAACCTTTCTTTGCCGAATGTCGCGTCAGTATCGAGTTGCAATCGTAAAAGAACGGTCCCGAAGCGCTTACAAACAGCGCGAATACAGCACTTCCATCAAGCGCGCGCGTCCGCTCCGAGTGTAAACAGGTATTTACGTGGCTCTTGCTGACACTCGTAGTTCAAACGTATCTTTTTTAACATCGGCTCGCTCCTGCATCTACGAGGCCGCGAAAAACACCATCTACGTCGTTTTGCAAACGACTGACACGGGCCGGCCCTTCTGCCAACAATGACAGGGTGGTTGACTTCTGGAGTCTTCACCGGAAGACTCGCTGCACTTCCCAACAGGCATACCGGCGTATGGGACTAGTCCCATGCTGTCGCTGTAGCGCAACATATCTCATTGAATTTCGCTCAGCTGCGATGCGGCGATGAGAGGCGCCGATTCAGGAAATACGTCGGTGACATCAGCGCAGTAAAACCTACCGGCGCACCCCAACTCGTTGCCGTTAACACTTCCATTCTCCTACTGCCGAGAGAACTTCCGGTTCCGGAAACGGCCTACGTCACGGCTTGTTTTGCGGTCAGTTGGAGAGAATGAAAAAGTCGATATTTCAATAATTTTTTGTGTAGAAGTTAATAAACCGAGACGAAAACGGATGCCTGTTCGGCATTCAGTGAACATTGACGGTTTAATGTAAAAGTTATCTAGAAAAAGCAAAAAGGTCATTTCATGGTCCCTTTAAACATTCCCCTTTCTCCCGCTCCTTCCTTCCTTTTTTTTTATAGTTTGACCAGTCACGCGGGGGCTATAAGCTTCCCCCCCCCCCCCCCCCCCAACCCGCATTCCTCAACTTGTTGACTTCAAACCTCGCACCCTAATTGACGACTTTTCCTCCTCCCTCTCTTTCTCCACAACGTCACATCTATCACGAGCTATAGCTCGTGATAGATGTGATCTTTCACTTCATATTCCTACTAATACACTGACAGTGCCCGGCAGAACCCCACATCTTCAATTAGAGCAAAAGCGAACCGATAGGGGATTGTTTACACGAATATTGCAGAAAGGTTCCAACACTTTTTTGCGGGTCCGGATGAAAGCTCAGCAGCATTTTGAAAGACCCGGATAAAAGATAACCGTGAATTAAATTGATAGAAGGTGTTGGTGATCAATTTTATGTTCATTTGAGGAAATTCGTTTCCCTATTCTAAGATCGAATATAACATTTTAGAGCAGCTACAAGGCTACATGCGTGTAAAGCTCCACGCAGACATTTCAGTGGGAGCTTTGATGCAGCGTTTGTTTTGATTTCATCTCGACTCTTTTCTCCTGGCTTTATCTCTATTTAATGTTTAAGTATCGTTTAAGAAAGTATAGCTTAATATCCCTATCAAATAGCTTAGAATTGAAAGCGTATAGATTCTTAAATACATGGTGAAATATTGTGATTTAGGAAATTTATTTACTTATTTACTGTCGGACAATATAACCCTACAATGCATGCTGTTTCATATATTACACACTCCTATAAAAACCGCCTTCCAAGACATCAGAGCAGAAAGTCAGCACGAATGCCTGCTCCATCACATTGAATGCATGTTTTGAAGCGCCCGTCTCACAAATACCCTACCAGATGGAGCCATTTACCTTCCTGGCGCTTACATGCACGGCTTGCTGAACATTGGCAACACTTTCGAGGAAAGCCCGAGTTACAGGCATCGCTTCTGACCATTCCAACGTGCACCCCTCATGTTTGAAAACTGCAAGAAATTTGCGGTTGTGCCGTACTAAAGAAAGACAAAAACTGATTTCACCACATACAAAACCCATGGTACATTAATGCATCATGAATCAGATATGATTCATAACGTACTTCTTCATTTTTGAGCTAAAAACTTTCATACACTTCTTTCAAGAATTTTTAGAGTCATGTATGAGAGCAAGCACTCTTAAATAATTGTATGTAAAAAGCGAACGTCGTGCATTGCAGGGATATGAAAAGTAATTTAACATATCACAATTCAGGAACAACTCAAGCTGACTAGACATATAGTTTCCCAGCACTAATTTTATCGTTTAACAGAAAAACTTTATTTTCGTCGTGCAAAACAAGAAGCGGATGGTATATTTATAGATGAAAACATATTTCTCTGCTGGTAAAGTGCGAAATAAATTCATACTTCAGTTGAAAAGAAAATGTATTTCAGTTGAGTGAAGGCTCAATTCACAGATAAGTTAGTGAGATACACTCCCCATCTGTCAAAAAGGCCGGTGTACTCTTCACCCCATATAACGGTTTTGCAATGAGCATTTCTCGAGTGAGCTTGTCTCCGGTGAGCTTGTCTCCGGTGAGCTTTTCCCTGCAGCCCGTTTTCACAATGCAGCATAGTTGGCGGCCGAAAAAATATCGATTAAACCGGGTAACTTTGTTTTCTAATTTATGTCACAATGACTGTTTCACTGCGTTAACCGTTTAAGCCAGCTCAAATTAAAGGCTTACTTGGACTAATTGATATTGCGTCTCGAATGGAAGCCGTCAGAAGAAAATGGAGAGCCGAAAGAACAATATGTTTCACATAAAACTATGTTTCAATCCATGCAAGCTTATTATCGATTCCTCGTGAAGAAAAGTCCTTAATCTCCAAACTGGATTTTTACGGCAAAATCAACAGTTTTTTTTTCGACCCTTTTTATTTATTTATTTCAATTCTATTCCACAACCGTATTCCTTTCCTCCTTCAATCGCTTTTTTTTTTTATTAATTGCTGTTTGTGTCTTGGGTGCTATGGTCCGTTTCACCCTCAAATGGACCGATGCGAATGTTACGAGTCCGCGAGGCCAATTTCACCGGCGAGAGAGGGTCCCGTTACTTCACGCACCGCGGCACCCCAACTAGAAAGTTACGTGAGTTACCTCCAGCTCTAGATTGGTTCCGACGGTTCTTATGGTTCCGAAAAACATCTGTAAACATCCGCCTGTGTCAAAAAAAAACAACAACAAAAACTTAGGTTGCAACACAGGCCGGAGAAATCATTTCCTCGCTCCACGCGCCAGCGGGAACGTTTGCGCACAACTCAGGCGACGTGGCTTCAGGATTATTGCTAGTACTCGAACTAAAGTCCTGGAGTCGTGAGAGCCTGTGCCGTTTCATAAACTTTCGCCATCTCCTGTGCTCTCAACCATGTCTCGCCCTCGCGCAGCAGAACGCACGTACTCCAGCTTGTCTGGGCTGAGACTCGCCTCGTTAACTGAAGTACGTTCTTACCCGCGACGCGAATAGCGTCCAGTTCTCGTCCTTGCGCTTAGAAGCATTCTTAAACCTCTCGCAGTATTCTGATGGTGCCAACTCGACATCGTTAAGCACGGCTCATTTTTACTTGTTCATAGTCCGCGCAGTATTCGAGTTCCAAGTTCCGGAGGAGACATTTGACCTTCTCCGTGGGCGGTTTGGCAATGCTTCTAAGAGCAAGGGCGAGAACTGGACGCAGTTCGCTTCGCGGGAAAGGACATACCCCAGTTACTACTTATGGCCGATGCACACGACGGACTGATCCGCGGAAGGATTCATCACGTGACGACATGTCCGCGGTTCGTCCGTCTCCCAAGTGGATCCACACGAGGGAGACGACGAGCAGACGCCAGCGAGGACGGACCGAACCTGTTCGCCACAACACAGTGCCGCAAAACTCCAGCATCGCACCGTGGCACCGTTGTCCACGAGAAAAATGGACATATGCTACCGCGATGAAAAATCGTACGCCGCTGTTACGTACAAACCGAAACAAAACACCGTGATCGGCATCGTGTGAAGCGCCACTAGCTTTACTAAGCCAAGGCATCACAGTGACACAGGCGTCGTCCTGCTCGAAAAGGGTTCAGCGTAGAAGGGACGAAGTTCTGGGCTCACGGAAGGACGTTTGGAGATGTCTTCACGCACTCCGCGCATGTTCACAACACTCAAGTATACCACAACCACAAGAAAGGTATTGTTCGGTGAAAGCCTGATAGGACGGTGCAAGTATTATCGCGGCGTGCTAGGCGAGTTTTCACTGGAGCTTTTGACACGGACCCGGAGGAGTACCGGAACCTGCGTCGTGTCACGGCGTTTTCGGCTTCTACGGCTTCTTCCCGCGAGGGACCAAGAATCGCGTGATGAAGTGAACCAGCGAACGCGCGAAATACAATGATGCGCCATTTTTTTCCGATCGTCCAAAAAACCAACAAGACATTTTACCGTTGCCAGACTTGACGCTCTTCAAATCAATCTCCCGCCAAAAAACCGCGAATGAAAAAGCGCTCGACTTTTTCAGTCCGCGCGTCCGCGGATGAGGCACGGATCGCAGGAATCGGTGAGATGACGGCCACGTGGTACACAGTCCTGGGACGAAAATTGCGATTCGGTCCGTGGTGCGAATCGGCTAGTACGCGCGAGGGCAGCGGAGCCCGAGTGAAGGCAAGGATCATCCCAGACAGACTGGCAACTCAGGCATCGTTTCTTTACTCTCCACCTCCATCGCGCGTAAGTATTAACTGAGGTACGTCCTTGCCCCCGACAAGAACTGCGTCCAGTTCTCGTCTTTGAGTTTAGAAGCGTTGTTAAACCGTTCGTCGCCGCGGACGAAAACAAACAATAAAATAACACACACACGCCGGCGAAGCAGCCACAACATGCACGCAACCTACCGCGGCCTTACACGCTCTTTTCGGAAATTGCCTTAGAGCGTATTTTGTTTGTTTTGCACATACTAATAAACCACGTAAACGTCAATTTGACGCCGTGTTCAGATCGTCGTTGAACGGAAAATGGGTGATTATTGACGGGTCTCTTGGCCGTGCTGAACAGAGAAAGGCAGGGTATGAACGTGACTTGAGTGCGCTGTTGGACACTCACGCAGAACAAGGTCGCGATTAATGTTTTGTTTGCGTAGCTAAATCGGTGTGTGTGCGAGTATTAGACGGTGGGTGACGCTCGCTTCGGCCGACAGTACCTTGACCGCCATGCGGGTCCGACTACCCGGTTGAATAAGAATACATTTTATAGGAGGTTCGTGAGGAAGTGCTCCAGGACAAACGTGTGGCCGTAGGACACTATTGTAACCGGGGGCATAGATTCACCGAGCTCCACATTCTCTGTGTTGACGACGTTTGTGTCGTTTCTTGTAACAGTAGCAGCCTTTGCACCACCCGACGAACGGTTCGATTGCTTTGGATCGCTTCGAACGGCAGCGGTGATGTCTAGTGTCCCTCGCTTTTACTCTAACGACCTTGTCGAGACTACTTCCATTCTTGCGTCGAATAAAAGCGATCGTGCTCGGCGTCGTCTGCTTCCATTTTATTCGGAGACCGTCTGCCACAGTGGAGAAAGCGGGAACTGAGTATAGAGGAGCTGAAGAGCCGCGCTTTCTTTGCTGTTCAGTAGGCACTCTAAGAAATCTGACTCGATTTACTCTGTTCAGAGATGAGAGAGCCACTACTGAACGCGAACTTTTACTTTCCTCTACGGTGGTCGTTGTTACGAGTGGAATGAAAGGGAATCCTACATTTTACTGGTAGAATTTTTGATTGTTGAAGGTATACAGTCCTTCACCATGCCATTCTTCTTCGGTTACTTTAAATTACAAATGGAACTGCAAAGGGCTTTATCCAGATAACCCGCACGGTACGTAGAAAAAAGGGATTTTTGTTTAGGTTGACAAAAAAAAAAAAGCGTGCGTCTCGTGGGTAGGCTCAATACGAATGCCAAGCACAAGGAAGTGGATAAAATAACACGCAGTTCTTCGTGCAGCTGATTTTATGCACTCAACGCATGCTCGAAACGTTTTCATCATGTTACGAATGTCTTTTACAGATCGTTGATCTGGTTCGAGCCTCGTTCCTGGCAGTGGACCTTCTCGTCTGCGCTCTTAGCGTAAGTTTGACCTACAATCTACAACTAATTCGCGAATCTGCAAATCATTTCAAGAGAGCCTAGATTTGAGAGAGGAATCAATCGAAATCGTACAGAGCGTTTCTAATTTAATGGCGGTCGCCCATTGGGCAGAATGGTCGCAAGTGTGCACCAGTTGCTTTTTTTTTAAGGTGGGAAGGAAAATGGGTGGAGAGGCAGGGACGCACGCAGACGATCAACGCTATCTTCACCTCCTCAAATCTCGTACTGCAAGTACGGCTCATTAACCACGTGACCACCATAGACCAGATGAAAACACTCTGAATTAAACGGGCAGCTTTCGTGCGGTAAGACAATAAGAATTTTATTCCAACCTTCTTAACGGGACACAAAACTAGACCTCCCCCCCCCCCTCAAAAAAAAAGAAAGTGTTAAGTGACTATTTAAAGCATATATCTCAAAATAAACGGTCTCAAAATAAAACTTTGAAGCCGAATACTTACATTATGAGAGTTACTTCATTGAGTCAGACAATTTACTTGTAGGTCAGTGTCGATGTCTAAAAATAGAAGCCTGTATATGAATTGCCCCTTAAGATTCAATATTCCTCTCGTGACGTAAATAGTGCGCAAAACGTTATATATATATATATATATATATATATATATATATATATATATATATATATATATATATATATATATATATATATATATATATATATATATATATATACATATATATACACTAAAGATTGTTTTGTGACAGTGACAATCACGTCCTGTCCGGGCACTTGACTTTTTTTTTTTCCCTCGGAGTTAAGTGTATTACAAGTGATTCGAGAACATGCTTTTGTTTCGAGGTCAACATCTCGAAATGAAAGCAACATTTGGAGTCACTCTCAATTCAAAAACGTATTTGGTGACGTAAATGTACTTACAATTTTGTTTTGTTCTAACCGTAATTATGTCACATAACTGTCACTGAGCCGAACATAAGAAAAGGATATCCTTTTCGGAATTTATCGTTCGTAACACGACATCGTAATTCTAATTCATGCTTCAAAAGACAGTCTATAGACACGTTTTGAGGCGTGCCTGCGAACTATCTGCTCAAATGTTCTCAGCATACATATGCACGAAGGAAAAGTTCAACTAAGACACTTAACAGTGCTGACAGGTAGGAATGCGAAAGCATTCCTAAATACAGCGCTTTCCTACAAGCAGCACGCCACGGCTCTCGTTTTTCACACGGCGCTCCGGTGGTGACATCGCGCTCCCTCACTGCGCAAGCGCGGCGAACCCCACCAGTTTCATGACGGCTTCCGCGACTAAGCATATTCGTTGCTGCGCTTTTCTTTGTGTCTTATTTCTGAGGAGCTTCCGCTATGACCTTGAGCGCACCCGCCGGCTTCCGCGACGAAGCATCTGCGTTGGTGTGCTTCTGGCCAATGGGACTCTAGTTGCCGTTTCGCTCAGCCAATGGGAATTTAGGTGCCGTTTTTCGCTGCTACAGACAGAAGGTAGGTGCCGTTCTTCGCTGCTACAGACCATGCCGGCTCCACTCAATGGGACAGTTGAGGCTTTCGCGCTTAAAGACGCCTGAGGCGCTCATGAGACGTATCCGCACATAATTCTGTCATCATGTATGCAGCGAACACCGTCTTTTGTGTGATGTCCGAGGAGTGCGACAGCTTTTTTAGGCTAGGCATCGAATATACAAAACGGCACGTAGAGATTGTAAAGCTGGGTGGTCATGGTATCGTTATCCCCTTTAAGCCCGGTTCAAACAGACCCGGACTGCGAACCCGGGCGCCGGAACCCGTAGTGACGTCAGCGCTCCCTCCGTACGGGCGGTGACGTAAATACGGCTTCCGGCACCCGGATTGAAGAGTTGAAATTTTTTCAACTTTCTCCTGCCCGGGTCGTGACGTAGGTTTCCGTATTTTCTCCGCGGCCAATCAGCGCGGCGCGCTTCCCTCCTCCGCCCTCCTTGCCACCGGCGTTCACGTTGTTCCGCGCACAGGTTCCGCGTGCGAATGCCTCAGTCGCTCCGTGCTTGCTTGCAAGAAAAGCTCCGGCGATGAACTTCCCGCCCGTCTCCGACGTGAGGAAAGCAGCTCAGGCTGCAAAGAAGAGTGCCGCTGCGTTTGACGTACCCGAGAAAGCCTATGGACTAGTTAGCTAGTTCAGCGGTACCCCTGGATCTACGACAGGTATCGTAGCGACCACAAGGACCGGGACAAGTGAAAGAACTCGATACTGCTTTTAATAATTTATTGACACGGTTTCGGAGACACGGGAGGTGGTTGCAACCCGATGAAACGGCATCTTCAATGCAAATATCAGTAGCGTTTAGAAAGGCCGTTTGTAGAGGCAGGCAGTGGTGGGCTTGCTGGCTGCAAAGAGACCGGAAAGGCAGTGGGATGTTATTAATAAGCAAATGTGCTAAGCTTCCAGCTTTGAGGGCATTCTTGGTCAATACAATTGTAATGAAGCAACTCATTTGTTAATTTTCTTTTTTTTATACAGAATGTTTTACCAGCCTCGGGCACTCTGCGACCGACAAAATCTCCTCCCCCGAAACAAAATCCTGGCTACGTGCCTAGCTACAACCATTGTGCGTGCGAGCTACATCTCACACTTAAAATGTTAAAAAGGTCAACGACACTGGTACGCGCTGAAGACCAGTTTTTAGGCAGTACTGTACGACCGCTAGCCTAAGGTCTTTAACACCCGTCACGCAGTAGTGAAACACGAAGGTCTGCTGGTACGATGCTCATCCAGATCGAAACGGGCAGGGGTGGGGATTGAACCCAAGATCCCTGGGTTCTGCAGCGCGAGCTTTCGTGCAGAAAGCTTGTAAGCACACATCCTAGCTAGCACAAAGGACAAAGAAGCACAACGGGCTTCCCTCATACATGCACTCAAAGAGCACAACACCGTGACCAGATTTTGTGGACCAAGAGAGTGTGTCGTACGAGCTGCACATGTGCATGCCATTGCTATTTTTTTATAGCACAGACGCAGTAAAATTTGACAAGCATGTGACTGTTACGAAAGCTGCTCTCGTGATCCTGCCGCGTTAAAAATTATATAAACGTGCTTTCACTGCGGGAGCGCACGCTCCAGGTGAGTATTCCTGCGAGCGACGCGCGAGCCCATGTGGAACGCCACTCGATATATAACATGAAAATAATCCAAAATAAAAAGCAGCACACCCTACTTTGCTCGTGACATTCGGAAGCACTCAAAGAATTCCCGGCCGTCGGGGTCTTCGAACATCTGTCTCACAACACTGTAGGACTGTAGTCTCACGATGGTGGCATACTCGTCGAGCATTTTTCGAGGCTTCAGGAGCTCGCGGACGGCCTTTCGCTCCTTCTTTTTCTTCACGTTCCGTAGGTACTGCTCACACGCAGCCGCGAAAGTAGTCTGCCGACGCCAGTTGATAGTTCTTGCATTTGCGACGCACCTCACTACACAAAGGTTCATAAGTGAGGCAATTCGAGCTTCGTAGCCGGGATCCTGCCGAGACGACGCCATCTCGAAACAAAGCGAGTGCCGCGGTGCCGCCGGTGCCGCTCTAGACGGAGCGCGTCGCACGCCCGGGCTACAGGCACCATACCCGGGCTGCCCGGGGCTGCCCGGGCGACGACCCGGCTTGACGACAGCCGCTGATTGGTTGCCTGGGGTTCCGCCGTGACGTCAGCTACCGTATGCGGAGACCCGTGTCGCGCGCCGTTCAAACCAAACCGTGACGTCAGCGCCCGTAAACGGGAGCCGGAAGTGATTACGTCAGTACGGGTTCCGCCTCCCGGGTTCCGTATTCCGAGTCTGTTTGAACCGCCCTTTATGGAAATTCCTACTTAAGGGCTCGTTAAAAATTACAGGAGAGCACTTAAAACTGCTTACGTGTACGAATGCGAAAGCATTCGTATACGTAGCGTACTCCCAGAAGCTGCTTGCTAAGCTATCCTCTGTGTAACGGCGAGTGTGCGCTGCTGCGGCGGCGCGCGGGAGCAGCTCCAGGAGTGTGGGGTGGTGTTTTTTGGAAGTATCCGGCGAGCGGGCCGGCGCGGAAGATCAAGCGGAAGCTTGATGTTGCACAAAAAGGCCTTGCGGAACTGAAGAGTGCCAAGCCTCTCTTTGCGCTGGTCGATTCGCGTGACAGTGTCACTGCGCTCGACTTTACAAAAATGAAAAAAAAAAAACTTTATTTAGAATTGCGGGGGGGGGGGGGGGGGGGGCCTGGTTCTGACAAAAAAAAAATGTAACGGATTACAAGGAATCCGTTACGTCAAAAATGTAAGGGAATTACTTTAAAATTACTTTAGAAAATGTGTAATTATTCCGTTACTAAATTACTGATAAATGTAAGGGATTACAAGTAATTTCGTTACTTGTAACGGATTACCGTACAAGTCTGTATATATACATACCGGGTGTTTTTTTTATTCTTACACATTTGTTTAAAAAAAAGCCGTGAAAGCTACACTAATGCGGTTTGTGCAGGTGGGTTATACGGCCAGGCGGACATTAGGTGAGTGGCTAATCTTTGCGATAAGTTGGCTAATTAATAAAAATTCGTTAATTAACTTTTTAATTACTGAAAATAGACATATGGATCCAATTAGAAACTTGTAGAGTATCATCGAAAACCATCAAATCAACTATTTTTGGAAGGATATAACGCCGGGGCAGCATTTTACAGCGTTCTGTAAAAACGCTCCATTTGGACGCGTTTATAGATTTCGGTTTCTTATCGGAGCTCATCACCGCGCCCACGGTCCTGCTCCCCAGTGGCTGAGACGCGCAACACACGTGCGCCCTACTTCCCTCCATTCTACGTGGGACGCGAGGAGGTGGCTTCGCGCAGCGACCACCGGGGGGCAGGATCGCAGGCGCGTAAATGCACTCCGATAAGAAACCGAAATCAAGAAACGCGTCCAAATGGAGCGTTTTTACAGAACGCCGTAAAACGCTGCCCCGGCGGTATACACCTTTCCAAAAAACGCTCCTAGGCCGCCGCCATGTTGCTGATGCTGGTGCGGCTGGTGTGACTCTCGCGCCCTCTATCAGCTAGAAATTTTCTGCCACTCTGTGGGACTGTGAAGACCCGCTCAGCGCGGTTCCCTACCTACGTTTTTGCGGTTTTGCATTCGTCGTTTTCTCGCCTCTCTTGAAAGTTTCCACTTAATTTTTTTTATTCGTGCTGCGTACCCTTTTTGTGTTATCTTCCATTGTGAGAAATAAGGCTGGTAAGTGCCTGCCATTCAAGCTTTTCTGCTCGACATTCACGGGAAACGGAGGAGGTGAAGGATGTTGAACGACCCTCGACGCGATTTTGCGAACATTGTTCTCCCCCCTCTTACAGATAATCCGCGTACAATCCTCAGTCATCTCCAAAAATAGTCGTCCGGGTTGGGGTGAGAAACGGGTCAGTCGCGTTTGTTTCTTTGCCTTGGTGCGGTTGTGAAAAAAGGAGGCTTTCCCCAAAACGTGCCCCAGAACGAAGTCATCTCGGATTTCTTCCGATCGTCAAGACGTGACTGTCGTCGACTGTGACTGTGTTATTTGAGATCTTTCTCAAATAAATTCTTTTCGGATAACGCTGCATCGTGTGGTACGTATGATACATTTATTGTTCGAATGTTAACACTTCCTCGATTGTATGTCCGTGTCCTGTACATCGGTAAACGTGAAAAATGCATGCCTTTTGGCCATCTTCTGTTGCAATTTATTTTTTTCAGCAAAGCGCTTTGTCGTTTCACATGCGGCAAATCCTGCGGCGCCGTCAAAACTTATCATAAGAAAAAAAACAAATAACTAGAACTATACATTCCAGTTGCATTCGTTCTGTCGCGCGCGTACCCAACAAAACTAGTTTACAGTTTTTTTTGCATTGTTTGTTTTTCAAATGTGGCACAATGCTTTCTTAATGTCCTCGGGAAAATACATATACCATGAAAAACAAAATATAGAGGGAAAAGACGAGAATTTAGCCGCCAGCAGCGTTTGAAACTGCGCCTACGCATGCTGCGCCTATTGAAATCACAGTCCACTCGGTTAGGGTTAGGAGGGATGCCGGCGAGAGTCTAGCCTCAAACTCAGTGAATGGGCTCGAAAACGGTTTGTTGCCCCTGGGGTCGAGTGTTTTTTGGAAAGGTGTATATCCTGCGAAAAATAGTTGATTTAGGGGTTTTCGATGGTGCTCAGCAAGTTTCTAATTGAAACCATATGTTTATTTTGAGTAATTAAAAAGTTAATTAGGGAATTTTAATTAATTAGCCGACTTATCGCACAGATTAGCCACCCACCTACTGCCCGCCTGGCCGTATAACCAACCTGCACAAACCGCATTGGTGTAGCTTTCACGTTTTTTTTAACAAATGTGTAAGAATAAAAAAAAAACACCCTGTATATATATATATATATATATATATATATATATATATATATATGTAATACACCTAAGTTTTTAATGGGGCGATTCAGTGAACAATTAGAATAAATAAAGCACAGCAAGATACATTCCGAAACCTCATTAACACAAAATTTGAATACATTTATTTTGGACAAAAGATGGCAGGCGATAGAAAGCGCCGTGTCCGTTTTTATCTCCTATTTGTGATCGTGTTTTTATTTTTTATTCTAAGAATATATTATCGACTCATGTCTTGAAGCATTAACGCTCTCTCAGAATTATTTCGACCGCGAAATCGTGGATTTGAAAGCACATTTGCTGATTCATGTAATTTTAACTTTTTCTCAAAACTACATGAACAGACATAAATGTATGAAAGTATGAATTTATAATATTTCTTTTTAATATTGCAGACACACTATTTCGTTTGCCTCTATTCAATATGCCGTTCATAATCCTGGATGCAATCTTTTCTGAAAATCCATATAGTATTTCGGTCTTTAGAAATAGCTCTCAAGATAATTAAACAAAACCATAATTATAATAGCTTCACGTTGATTTTATATATTCTGATTTCACGACTAGTTCAAAACAGGTCTTAATAGGACACAATCCAAAGTCGTTCATCTTTTCTATTTTATATCTTTTCGGGACGAAACCTTATAGTTATGGCATCATTTCCATTAATTCTTAAATCAAGCGCTTATTTTTTGTTGCCGCACGTTTCCTAATTTTCACCTCTCCTGCATTGCATTATAATATTATTGGCAATCTTCTCATAAGCAGATTCTTTAAGTGGAAATGGCTGCGTTTAGATACTGCTATTGAAAATTATAATATACGCATCGTTACAGCGTTTATGTGAAGATTTATCTAACAACAAATATATATATATATATATATATTTATATTGTGGGTATCCAAAAGCGGCAAATGCTTTCAATGATGACCAGGCTCATTTGCCCACACGCTCATCCCCGAGCAGCGGCTGTGCCCGGCGACGATCTTTATTCTTTTCTATGCCGACATCACCCCTTCCCCTGTTAGGGGGGAGGAAGGAAGCCTGTGCCTAAGCCTCGTTGCACATCACCACGGTGTCTACCACTCCGCCGAGACGGCTGAAGTAGTTCATCAGGGTATCCTGCGACCTCTCCTTTGCAAGAACCCTGCGCGATCGCCTTACACATCCAGCGTTTAACACTAACTGCTTCCGTCACGGAGGATCCACCACTTCCAACCCAGACGGCAAGAAGATGAACTGCTCTTCATCCGAAGTTAATCACCACTCACTCTCGCAATCTCACGCTCAAACAGTCGCACAAGTCCTCACGAATATCACCGCAGTGCGCCAGGTTCATCAAGGACTGGTTTCGCTCCAGTGTGCAACCTTGCATAAGACGTGTCCAGTCGTGAAAAGAAAACAGATGACCGTCGCACTAATTGTTGTCCTCGGAGGAACTGCCCTCATCATTACTGTGGTTCGGCGATTAGACCGGACTCACGTCTTCACACAGCTGGCCGGCTGGACCCGTGTCCGCGAAGGGCCCCGACGTGGGTCCCGGGAGAGCGGCGAAGAAGCCCGGAGGACCCAGGAAAGGTCCGAAGACGCGTGTGGAGATATGGTCGGGGAGGCGGGTGTAACTAGTCGTCGATGTTGACGTTGTCGGAAGGAGGGGTGGGCAGTCTTTCGGGGCATGATCGGGAAACAACAAACAATGCGGCCACCACATCGGCCGACGTCAAAGGCTAGGTAGGTGCCGTCACGTTGTCATCATGGCGTTGCTGGCGCTCGTAGTGCAAGTCGTCTTGTGAGATAGGGCACTCAAAGGAAAGGCGCACTCTGCAGAGTGCGCACAGCGTCGCTTGCTCCACGTCCGTGTAGACATATGGCGTATTTTTTTGCGCACCGCTCTTGTGGAATACGGCCCTGGAACGACAGCGGGACGGCGGCCGAATGAAGTCCACGAGGCACCTGGGGCTGACGGTTTTAGGCCGTCCGGGATGCGAATCCCATAAGTCTGTTCTGCATCATTATGCACCAAGGTTGCTAAACTCGTGGAACAAACATTCTTCTCTTTCTGACGTAGCGGGGGGATTGAACAAAAAAAACGCCGCAAAGTTTCCCCCTCCCTGCGCGCGCTCAACTTCGCAACTTTTGACGAAAAACCCCCCGCGATCCCTAGGCGGTGCACAAGAGCACGAGACACAGCGTGGAGGCAAGCGTTCACGCCGCTCGCTGTGCGTTGTCTTTGGGCTCTGTGGGTTTACGATGAGGCATTCGCACAGCAGAACCGAGAGAAAAAGTAGATTTTCTGCTCAAAATCGCGTCCCGTGGGCCACAAACTCAAACGCGAGCTTGAATTGTAAGCGCCTGATATTTCACGAAGGGAGGATTCGACGACCCGTGCTTTATTTGCACAATTAAAGTGGTTATGTTTCCGTACACACGCTGTAACCTACCAGTGTGTAAAGAAGGCTCAGGACGAACACAGAGGCCGCAAGATCTCACATCATCCGTGTGCGAGTGAAAAGTTGAGCATTTGTCGACAAAGCTCCCACAGCAGAAACCTGGGACGTAATCACTCAGCGTCTGAGAAATCTAAACATGGAGACGTTGCCCGAGGTTTGAGCAAAATCATATTTGAACGGCAGCTATCTTGCCCCGTCGTAATTTGTTTGAGAAAGTTCTCGTTCCCAACGCCCTCACCAGGGAAATAAAAAGTCTTAAAAAACGTATTGCTAGATATTCCAACGAACTAAATTTAAGCTGTATCCTTTCAGTGGTTCAATCATAATGCCATGCTTAAAACGAAGCAAGCTCTTGCGCGTACAGTGCCATCAATTGTCTGAAGTGTATGCTGTTATGTAGTCAGCTGGTTTCGGAAAATTACGCCGTCTGTAGCTATTTCTGACCGTCGAGTTGCTTAATTGGAAGTCATCGCAAATGTAAGTTCCACGTCGCAGCAACCAACGTTTATAGATAAACGACGGCAGCGACTGCACTCTCGCATTCGCACCCATCACGTCGAACAAAAAGGCGCTAGTTTCGGATTGAGGTTGGAACTTTTCTACCACATCTATGGCGACAGCATCAGTCTGCGTTTCATTCGGCAAGTTCGTTCGGGGCCGGTTCTCCGTGCCACACTCCGCGGGTGCAGTGTATTACAACTCTCACAGTGCAATTCTTGATTGCAGATCGGGAGCCCACCACTGGCATCACAGGCGGCCGTTGCTTGACAACAGTCAATACACGCAAGTCTCAGGGAGAAACACGCAAAAGTAGGAGGCTTGTACGCGGTGTTCGAGGGAGAGTATTTTAAGACGTGCTGCGATCAATATATCGGATGCTTTGACATCAAATAGACATTCGTCAAACGTTCAAACACCAATTCAAAACAAAATCGGCCGGAGCACTACCGATTTTTACGACGTCGCTTGCTTCGACTGTTAAATAAATGACACGTTCAGCGACTGAACGGCACGCTCCGAGTTTCAGTTTGTCGCGGAAGCCCTCACAGCAGTTCAAAAAAAAAGCTTTCACCAGTAGTACTATGTACAAGGGGTTAAAACGATGCGAATGTCCCCAGTAAAGGCCTTCTGACTTATCGTTTGCTGAGCTCTGATGACTCCGAGATAACGTATGACTCCACAATAACTCTCGGTAACCCTTGTCTCATTAAACACATCGCAGTTAACGCCCAACAAAGTCGCCCTCGGCCCTCAACCACACAACATTCATTAAAAAAAATATTGGTATTCTAAAGGCTTAACTCCATGGAACGAATTATGTGACGAATAACCGGTGAACGCCGTCCGACGGCACGTTCAATTTGCGCGCGACGTAGCAGCCACAGTGTTGATTCCACGCTCAGAGCAAGAGCCGCCGGGCGAAATTCGTCGGTTATTCGCAGCATATTCGTCCCATGGAGTTCATCCTTAACGCGTTTAATATTCTTGCCCACAACATTACCTGTTATTTGCGGAAAACACGATAGAAGTTTCATGGTCCTGAACAACCTACTAACGTGATAAAACTGAGTTTTCCAGTTTCTCATATTATCGGCGTGACGTTTTGGTGGCGCCATTCTATGGTTTCCTCTCGTGACGTCATTACCTTACGAACAACTAGTTCGACGGTGTTTATGATTAGCATGGTGGAAGTTTGCGATCATTGCGCTCTGAAAAAAACCCTGCCAACACCGCCAAAATTGAAGTTCTTGCATTACACTTATTTCTGTCGATGAGAAAACCTTTGCTGACGTCATAGTTAGATATCGGCCAATCGTGGAAGGCCGACCACAGCGACGCTTTTGATCGCCCACCCCGCCAATAGCATGCATTAGCTCGTGTCAAGCGATGACTGCCGGTGGTGCCGCTCGACCCCAGAAATACAGGCCTCTATACGCGATCCAGCCTACTGAGAGATCAGTGGTGCCAGTGCTATTAGACATAAATCGTTTATTTGCATCGGTACACCCATACCTGCCGGATGTCGGGACGAGGCGCAAAACCGTATATCCAGCCAATATTGAAGCCGGTTGTCGGCAGAAATCACCTCGACACTCGCCAAGAAGCAACGTGCTGTTTCGGCAACTCGTTTGTGTAATTTATTTGTTCAGTCATTTTATTGGGTCCCCGGCCACTGTGTACACTCCAAAAAATATGTGTACTGTGGTAATTACACCTTTAGGAGAAGGAGTATTGTAGTTTTACATCTTTATAAATAGGTGTAGTGCATTATCACACGCATTAAGAAACGTGTTTAAAAATCACACCATTTTAAGAGTGTGAGGTTTACATTTTTTTATAAGGTCCATCGCTACACTTATGAGGGTGTTAGTTACGGGACACCTCACTTACATGTATAAAGGTGAGAAAATGTTTAATGTGTATATACCTCTAACTGAAGAAAATCTCCTTCATGTGAATACATCGCGTGCCGATGAAACGATCTGTCGATGACAGGTCGTTCGATAAACTGATTTGACCGCCAATGAATGAAGACTGTCAGTAGAATTTCGGGGAAATAATTCTGCCGGCTGCCGGGAGACTCGACCCTACCTAAGAATCGCCCCGGTTCTTGTTTGTTTTCCAACATTCTGAATTTTATACCGGCTTAGTAGTACCTCTTCGGATATTACAGAAAAAAACGAAAGAAGCCGCAAAAATTCTGACAGCCCAGCTCACAGTCATGTGGGAGACTGACAGGTGCTCGTCAGTCGCCACCATGCCTTGAAAGCTACCGGTTCCGAAGAACCGGAGCGCGCAGAGAACTTCTTTTCCACGGTCATGGTAGACGCGATTGTCCGCCGCCTCGAAGTCCGGTCGCCGAACGAAGCTCGTCGCAGAGTCAACGCACAACGGCTTTCGATAGCCGGTACTGTCGCCGAAAGTCGTCGTCGGGGAGTTGAAAGGCGTCCCGGTGGTCTCGGTAGCGACGCCGACGGCGGCGGAAGATAAGGTCGGCCGCAGCGTACGGCGCCGCCGTGTTGACAAAGTTAAACTTTGCCTCGATCCGAAGCGAAGATTTCGATCTCAAACCACGGCTCTCGAAAAGTTCGGAAACGTCACTTTGACGTCAGCGAGAACTTCGACAAACAAGGTTTCTATTCATTTTTTTTACACAAACTTCGGAGGAATTTGGAGCGTCAACTGGTCGCCTAAGGACAATCTGCAAAGCATCGGCGAAGCCGTTCAATCAGCGGGCTCCGCGCACCCCTCACGCGCTGCGCGCGCGCCCCGATGAACTTTGCTACATTCTGCCGCTCTCAAAGAAATGAGCGTTCTAATGATTGACACCTAGCTCGGCGCGACTTCAGCGTCGCGAGAGTCCAATTAGCTCGTTCCGCAAACTTCGGGCACGAAGTTGTGCTCGACGAGTTTACCGACCAAGGTGGCCGCCTCACTGGTTTGGGTGCGTCGCTGGGGTGTCCGCCTCGCTGGTTTGGGTGCTTGGCTGGGGTGTCCGGTGGAAAGCCGGCCTCCGGGAGTACTGTGGTGGCTGTGTTCGTGGAGCCATGAGGGGAACGATACCGGTTGTCGAGTGGGGGCCGTGGGGAGGGGGTTGGCGAGACCGTCTCACATGTTGGGCTCCGGGCATATCTGCGGGTGAGCGGAAGCGTAAAGCATAGTTAAGTAGAAGAGCTACGACTGTTATTTAGCCGCCGTCACGTGCGTCGCGTTCAATAAAGGGTCGCAAGCCATTTAAATTATTAGGTCCGGAAATAGAACCTGCAT
Organism: Ixodes scapularis; assembly: GCF_016920785.2. Lineage (NCBI taxonomy): Eukaryota > Metazoa > Arthropoda > Arachnida > Ixodida > Ixodidae > Ixodes > Ixodes scapularis. Next base: position 69,297,984 of record NW_024609839.1, on the reverse strand, counting down.
CTGGGGATTGGAGTCGGTTTGCTAAACGAAAAACGCGTGCTGCGACCACGAGAGGGCCTTCCCATTGTTTGGCTAGGGAAGCTCAGAACCCTTTATATCGGCGTTACTGAGTGAGTGCGTTCGGCGGAGGACTAGGTCTCCGGTAGAGGATTGTACGTCCCTTTGGCCTTTGTTATATTGTAGCTGTTGTTTCGATTGAGAGTGTTCGATATTCTCTCGTGCCATTCGCGCTGCATGAGTGGTATTATTGCGTAGTCGTTGTGCAAAGTCTGAGTGCAAGGGGTCAGAGCCAGTATCAGAGGTATTCAAAAGGGCGTTTTCTACGGGCATTCTAAGCCCTCGGCCACGCTCAAATATGCTGGAGTGAGACCGGTAGATATATCTACTGTCGTCCGTGTAGCAAAAGCCATCTCCGGTATATGCGCGTCCCAGTGTTTGTGGTTGGCGATCATTGAGCTATATCTGTCTCTCTCTGGACATCGATCTTTGCCTGCAAAGCACGCTCCATCGACGTGGCAGGCTCCCTGAAAAATGTTAAAGGGTGTATTTTCTAGCCATGTCGACATTCGCCAACCGCGAGGTCTGGAATCTTTCCTTTTCGAGTGAAAAAGTCTTCTCCTAGAATGATGCCACAAGCGAGACCTGGCAGATACGTAAAGTACTGCCGGCATTTTTGTCCATCGAAGTGCGCTAACAGCCGTGCCCCTCATAAGCAGGGATAATTTCGTGCGATGCCATTTGCAATAATGTTTTTGAAGTTCGCATGCATATGTTCCGGTTTCTACATAACTCCTTTACGAAGTCCCCAAAAAGACAGATTGAGGCTCCAGTGTCCAGAATGACCGCGATGTTTTGACCAGCAATTTTAACTGTAATGTATGGTGCCCGACCCCATTCTTAATCCGCTGCTTTGTATCAAGAGCATTTGTGAGTTATTTTGAGGCCCCCAGTTGGGCGCCAGAACGTGGGTATCCAAGCAGCGACAACTGACTTTGATGGTGTCCAGGCTCGTTCTGCCCAAGCGCTCATCCCCGAGCACCGGCTATATATATATATATATATATACGAAGGTCGGACTCCGGACGAAACGTCAAAAAATAAATCGTCCGTCGTTGCTGTTTTCACCAAAGGCTTTTTCTCCACAGTTAAATAAATAAATAAATATATATATATATATATATATATATATATATATATATATATATATATATATATATATATATATATATATATATATATATATATATATATATATAAGTGAGGCAGAGTAGTTTGAGAACAATGAACCGGGAAAATGTAATAAGTCACACATCCGTACTTGCGGAGTTGCTATACTAGGAGTTTATTGTGTGTATTACGACAGTTATGCCGAGAGGCTCGGCTTCGTCAGGAGATAGCCGAGCCTCTCGGCAAAACTGTTGTAATACATACAATAAACTCCTAGCATAGCAACTCCGCAAGTACGGATCTCTGACTTATATATATAATGGGTATATATATATATATGTAGAAGCGCAAAACGACGAGAAAGAAAAGCGCTTTAAGACACACGTGCCAAGAACCAGCAAAATGATTTGTTGGCCTAGTTGGTTAAACATTACGAAAATTAAAAAGCGCAAAAGACAAGGACAAGAGGGAGACAACGCAGGACAAGCGCTTACTCGCAACTGACGTTTTAAAACGTCAGTTGAGAGTAAGCGCTTGTCCTGTGTCTTCGCCAAGAACCAGCTTTGATGACGCGATTTACATGAGGCATGGGCATGGAGCTAGCCATCACACCGTTCCAACCACCCAATCCCTGATGAACAATATTTAATTATATCTTCTTGTTAGTACATAAATATAATATATTTGATTATTACACAACTCCTGGTTGTAACCAACCATCAACATGTATATATATGAATGGTTTCATCTCATATTTGGCACGCTAAACGGGTCGACTTTTCATTTTGATGAAAGAAATATATGTTTTGATGGCACTTCTCAATATAAGGAGGGGGAAAACTGCATGTTCCACAGAGTGTTGTTCTCGAGTTACGAAGCGTAGAAGCCGCAGTGGCAGAAACTAGTATTTTTGCCTGCCGTCGCAGGTCGCGTTTTAGAGCGCAGCTCTTAGGGGCCCGTTTCCGGCTTGAGCGGCGTCGCCGTCGCCGTCGCCGTCGCCGTCGCCGTCGGCGTCGCCGTCGGCGTAACCGCGCGGTGCATCATGGGAAATGTCCCATAATGCACCGCGCGAGCCCCCCCACCGGGGTCACGTGACCTCGTGGGGGGTCACGTGACCCCCCCGAGGTCACGTGACTCCCCTGAGGTCACGTGACCCCCTCCTCAAGGTCACGTGACCCCCCGAGGTCACGTGACCCCCGAGGTCACGTGACCCCCGCCGATGTCGCGTGACCCCCCGATGACGTCATCGTCACTGATGACGTCACCGGCATCCACATCGTCATCGTCATCATCACTGATGACGTCACCAGCATCCACATCGTCATCGTCATCATCACTGATGACGTCACCGGCATCCACATCGTCATCGTCATCATCACTGATGACGTCACCGGCATCCGCATCGTCATCGTCATCATTACTGATGACGTCACCGGCATCCACATCGTCATCGTCATCATCACTGATGACGTCACCGGCATCCCCATCGTCATCGTCATCATCACTGATGACGTCACCGGCATCCACATCGTCATCGTCATCACTGATGACGTCACCGGCATCCACATCGTCATCGTCATCATCACTGATGACGTCACCGGCATCCGCATCGTCATCGTCATCATCACTGATGACGTCACCGGCATCCCCATCGTCATCGTCATCATCACTGATGTCACCGGCATCCACATCGTCATCGTCATCATCACTGATGACGTCACCGGCATCCACATTGTCATCGTCATCATCACTGATGACGTCACCGGCATCCACATCGTCATCGTCATCATCACTGACGACGTCACCGGCATCCGCATCGTCATCGTCATCATCACTGATGACGTCATCAGTGACGTCACTGATGTCGTCACCGGCATCCGCATCGTCATCGTCATCATCACTGATGACGTCATCAGCGACGTCACTGATGACGTCACCGACATTCGCATCGTCATCGTCATCATCACTGGTGAAGCCATCAGTGACGTCACTAATGACGTCATCGGTACCCGCATCGTCATCGTCACGGATGACGTCATCAGTGACGTCAGTGATGACATCATCGGCATTGGGGGTCACGTGACCCCCAAGGTCACGTGACCCCCCCCCCCTGGTTAGTTTACCCCCCCCCCCCGTGCCCTTCCCTCCTCCTCCTCAAGAGCTGCGCTCTAATTCGGCGTTACAGGGAGTTGTAAGCGGCTTTCATTTTTATGAGTAAACCCATAGAAATTTGAAAAAAAAATGGCAACCATTCCGCGTTCTTATAAGTAACACTATCATATGCGGCACCGTCCTAGTCGATTAATCAAGACCAGAAAGGTTAAAATCTACATATATGGGTATCCTGTATTTAGAAAAAAAATCAACAATATTACAGTGGGTCTCAAAACCGTCAATAAACGCAACGTGATCAAAAAGTTGAGGGAAATAATAGTTTCCTATGAAGTAGTGGAAATTATCACTGGCAGGAATTTCCACCCAAACACACTCAGCATAGGTTTAGAAATCCACGCTTCGGAGCGACTGAACAGCACAGTCAACAGCTACCGAAACCCCACTTTCAAATTTTTGTCCCGTGTTCGCACAGTCGCGATCTCTTCTTTGAACAACATAGTTTGGAGAAAAATAATCAACTCTGGATGTTCTGTCACAACGCCACATCTCTCAGAAAAACTGCCTACGTCAGTTGAAGGATTGTTCGTCACCAGTTCCGCTGCTTTTGTTCTTCAGCCGCGAGCATTGTGATAAACAAATATTAGGGCGTAGATGCATCGTGGTCTAAGCTTTCCTATCTCAGGTACATAAAAAACTTTTTTTTTTCAAGTTTGTCGTAGAACTGATGAAAAACAATCCCCTCCGGCCACACCTCAGAGACGTTTAAACTCTCAAACAAATAAAAAGTCACAATCGAGATGAAAAGACGCAAAAGAGTTAAATATAGATTTTAGCTGTGTGAGGCTTAGAGGCCTGCCGCCAAGATAGGGCTATGGATCATAGCGGGCGCTGTGCAGCCCTCTCAAAACAAACAACCTAGTGCAGTTAATGAAATACCATCTATCGTGCCTGTAGCGGTTTTGAGAGGAAAGAAAATCATGCGCACAATCCCCGCCTCTATTTTGTACTTGTTTTTGGGACGCTTCGTAGCAGCGCTAGAATCGCTGCATCTGTTGGTGGGTTGGGCTCTAACGTTAGAAAAATTAATTTAAATAAAAAAACACATTTTTTCCGCGAATGTTCGTTTTTTTTTATTGTTCGTCTGGAAGAGGGTCGTGCCTGAAGGCACGTAAATGAACCGTGGGCCAAACCCGGCAACAATTTCAGTTAACATTGGCGAATGCGAAGTGCCGCAACAGGCTCCAAACGCAGAGCACACTACAAGCTTGCCGTTACGCGTGGTGGGGGATGAAGCCACCAGAGCCGTTTTTAGTGGCTTCTTTGCTGAATCCAAACATCCGTACGGTGATAATGCAATGAATGAAAAGGTGCAAGCGAACTCGACAAGAATAACGATAATAATAACAGGAAAGGGGGAACCGGGGGCCCAGAGGACAAACACAAATTCCAAACACAGCTTGGCGACTGGTGCACAAGTGAAAAATGTGCCTGGTCCTAGTATCGTACTTGAAACTTCTACTTTTTCAGTGGAACGCTCTACCAACTGAGATAACCAGAAGTTAGACGTCAGTGGAGCCAACGGATGTAACAGCTGCCACTAGTCCAGCACCAGTCATATAGCTGTGTTCGGAGAATTTGAGAAAATACGTTCTCACTCCCCTCCCCCAGCCTTCTTTACCCCGGCGAAGGAGTCGGCAGCGTTATTTTATGCACTCCCACCGTGCTCCTTCCTGGCTTATTGGAAAATGTCGCGTTCCTTTCTTTTACAAAGTTGAGTACCTGTTGCCTCTGTCTGTCGCTCAAGTCTGTCTGCTGAATACCCTCTTGACACCCACTTTGCTGCTCTGGTTTTCTTCTTCGGCACATGGGATCTCCTCCACGCTCTCAAAGATCCGGTCTTTAAAATTACCAGCCGAGGGACAGGGCGAGCGACAGGGACTGGAAGGGAATGCATCACGGGGTCCGTTCCCGCGAAGGAAGTCCATTGTGTGTGGATCACCAAGCCACCTTGCCAAATCATGCCCAGTGACCGAAAAACATTATGTAACGAGGGTTGAGAAGGTAGATGGAGGAGGTTTCAGCGGAACTTTAAAAGAAGCGAAATTGATAGAACTAGAGCTACTTGGAGAAAAACTGCCAGTCAGGCTAAATTCTGGAGCGGATATTACGGTTATCCGAAAATCATTGTTACTCGAGAGAGCAGATTAACCGAAGGGAAAATAAAACGAAGAGAGTTGATTTGGCAACAAATCGAGGCGGAGTTAATTCACATACCATGCCGCTTGGCGGACATAAGCAAAGTTGTTAATCAGCAACAGAAAATGGTATTACGTGCTCTAACAGATCAGCTCACGTGGGGCTTAACTGTACCACTAGCGCAAAGGGATTCCAAGGACCTTAAGCAGTGTGGCATGAAGAATTTGAGAGAAGATACTTGAGTACAGATAGGGAGCGAGGAGAGGAAAAGCTCTTAGAACGACTTTCTGGTACTCAATACGGAGGAAGTATCTAACATGGCCAAATGCGAAACACTGCACCGGATGCCTTCTGCGTTGATGGCGAGGGGCACAAATAAAGCGAAGCAGCAGAAACCGAGGACATCATAGACAAAACGGATAACAGTGAGGAGCAGACATTGCATGATGGTCGTCTACTTAGTCGAAGAGAATAACGACAAGATGAATCATTGCGTACGTTGCAGGAATACGCTAAAGCGCGTAGTCACTCACGGGTTCAGAGATCAAAAGCGTACTGTTTCACAAAGAAAAAAGAATAAACAGTTAACATGCGAACATGAACACAGAGCAAGTTGCGACAGAGGACTTGAAACACGAAAGAATAATAGACCCTTCCCCTGGCAAACGCCGAGCGCTCCGCGCTAGCGGTCATCGAGCGTTTGGCCTTCGTGAGCGATCGGTCACGTGATTCATCCCAGTGGCACGCCGGGCACGCGCTGCGGAGCAAATCGAGCGTAACGCTCCCAGCGCCACCGCTTCCAGAGCGTCTGCTCTCGCTTTTGAACAGTTGCGGTTCCCATTGCTATCTTGCTGAAAGCATGAAGTTCTGATCGGAACTTTATGCTTTGACAAAAAATTGTTCGTTTACTACTTTAATAACGGTGACCCCGACGTTAAGACACAATTTATTTTTCCTTACAGTTATATAAGCCCGATGAAGACAACTAGAAGTACTTGTACGAGACGTAGGATGCTATTAAGCAGTACCAAACACGTATTCCGTAAAGCGATCGTCATCTCCGAAGGTGACTTCCATCTGCGGAGTATTTGGCGTGTTGTCTTTTAATTATTGTAATTACATTACATAGACCATAAAACGAACAAAAGACATACCTAGCTCTTCATCTGAATAGGCGCGCACAACGCCTTTGACATAACGCGGTATCTTGGGCCTCTTCGCTAACCATCCAAACTACTCAGCAAACACTTCGCTGAGAACGGCTGCCTCGTCGTCACTCGAGCTGGAGCTAAGCGTTTTATTAGACCTCCTGAAATTAACTGCACCGATGTCATCGCCGCAGTATGCTCGGGCGAGTCGGTCATGACGAGGGGAACGAAAGCAAACTCACCAAATGATACCCACCTAGCAATCGAAGCAAAAAAGCCGCGGAACTCCTTCACTCCGCCGCGGGAATGTCGATAACGAAACTGAAACGTTGCGAGAGACGACTACAGATCGTACTCCTCCGAAACAGGCTGCGGGGAGAACTACTCCGGACTGCTCGACGCGCTCCGCCACTTTTCCACGGAGCGGTTGGAGCTGCTCGGCGAGCGTCCCACTGGCTCCAGATCTACAAGCGGCACACGGAGAGATTGCTCTCATCTCACGAGGGAAACAAGAATCCGCTCGGCGAGCGCGCGTCGAGCGCTCGCTATTTGCCAGCGGAAGGGGCTATAAAACAAAAAGGAAGGGGCACACACAGACAGGACAGCTCATTCAATTAGTAACCGACGTTTAAGATGCCTCCTCAATGGGTCAGCGCTTCTCTAACCCAACCCTCGAAAAAGAGGAAGAAAACCCGCGATAACGGAGAAGATAACGCCGTTGGAGAAAGGAAAAGTAAAAGAAAATGATACTCGAATTAAAATTACAAAAAAAGTTCCGATCTCCCCTTGAAAAAGAAAAAAACCCGCTGAAAAAACAAAAAGAAAAAAAAAAAGCGCAGAACCAATTTGAGCTTAGCGCTCCAACTCCTCTCTCAGAATCTCTACCTCTGCCTTGCTTAACCAAAGGGAAGGTGAGGCTGGATGCAGAGCCCAAAAAACCCGGAGCCTGGGATGGAGCAGGCTCGTCTTGAAAAAGAAACAGGCCACTTCATAACATTTTTCTTATGTCAAGCTCTAACGACTTGTGGGTGTGGCTTGGACGAAACAGACGAGGCTCGAAAAATGATTATGCGAACATGAACACAGCGCATGCTGACACAGAGGACTTGAAACACGAAAGAACAAAACACATAGGGACAGGCACACACAGACGGGACAGCTCTTTCAATTAGCAACCGGCGTTTTTGCCTCCACAATGGGTCAGAGCTTCCCTAACCAAACCCTCGAAAAAGAGGGGGGAAAACGCGATAACGGAAAGATAACGCCAATGGAAAAAGGGAAAGAAAACAAAAACACGTAAAATACTCAACATAAACGAAGAAAAAAATAAAAAATAAATCCTATCTCCTCTTGAAAAAGAAGTGGAGACCCCGCGGGAAAAAGAAAAAAAGAAAGCAAAGAACCAACTTGAGCTCACCGCTCCAACTCTTCTGTCAGAACCTCTATCTCTGCCTTGGTTAACCTAAGGGAAGCTGAGGCTGGATGCGGAGCCCAAGGAACCGGAGCCTGAGATGAAGCAGGTTCATCTTGAAAAAGGAACAGGCCACTTCAAAACATTTTTCCACGTTAAACTCTAACGTCTTGTGGGTGTGGCTTGGACGAAACATACGAGGCTCGAAAAATGATTATGCGAGTATGAACACAAAGCAGGTTGGCCCAGAGGACTTGAAACACGAAATACTAAAACACATAGGGACGGACACAACCAGACAGAACAGCTCTTTCAACTAGCAACCGACATTTATGATGCCTCGTTAATGGTTCAGCGCTTCTCTAACCCAACCCACAAAAAAGAGGGGGGAAAACCGCGATAACGGAGAATCTAACGCCGTTGGAAAAAGAAAAAGGAAAAGAAACAAGATACACAAACTAAAATTAAAAAAATAAATAAAAAAGAAACTCTATCTTACTAGAAAAAAGAAGAAACCCCGCCGGAAAAAGAAAAAAGCACAGAACAAACTTGAGCTCACCGCTACAGCTCCTCTTAGGAACTCTACCTCAGCCTTGGTTAACCTAAGGGAGGGTGAGACTGGATGCAGAGCCCAAGGGACCGAAGCCTGATACAAAGCAGGTTTATCTTGGAAAAGAAACAGGGCCGCTATAAAACATTTTTTCCATGCCAAACTCTAACGTCTTCTGGTTGTGGCTTGGACGAAACATACGAGGCTCGAAAAACAATTATGCAAACTTGAACAGAGCGCATGTTGGCACAGAGGACTTGAAACACGAAAGAACAAAACACATAGAGACGGGCACACACGTCTTGAGGGTGGCGCTTGAACGAAACATACGAGGCTAGAAATAAACAGTTAGTCATGCAAGTAGTTCCGCCAAAAGACAAACGTAGACAAACGTTGCAGGTGGCACATGACCTTCCGGTAGGGGGGCAGTTCTATTTGAAAATAAGTAAACAAAGAATAAAAAATTCCTTTTGTTGGCCGGGAATGGATGATGACTTACGAGAGTACTGTAGTACCTGTGAAAGCTGTCAACTGACATCAAAAGAGAGAACAAGTGATCGGGTGCCGATACAACCACTAATGAGACCACAGGCTCTTATACAGATGGTAGTAATGGACTGCGTGGGGCCCATTAATCTACCCTCAACTAAAGGAGTGTACAAATACCCGGTGTGTATTGTTGATGTGTATGCCCGGTGACCGGAGGTCATATGCATGCGATCTCTCAGAACTAATGCGACCTGCGATGCATTACTGGAAGTTTTTCTCGAATAGGTACCCCATAGGTTATTTCTTCTGACCAAGGTAGCAAATTTACAGCGAGGTTGACACGAGGACTGATGACTCGGCTTGGGGTTTCTCCAATGTTTTTGCACCTGGTCATCGACAGAGTAATGGTTTAGTAGAACGATGGAACCAAACGTTCAAGGGATCGTTGAGGCAGCTAATTGCAGATTAACGGAGGTAGCGGATTGAAAAGCGCAATTATGTTTTTCAATCCGTTTCCATCCGCGACAACGTTTAAAGCAAAAAATGCTTGTAACGGAAATGAAGGCTCCCGTCCGAATGGTATTTGGTAATTTATTCCATCCCGTCGATATACCAAGCCTTCGTCACCAACCCGGATCCAAAACAGCCCCTTCTACCCCTTCTTAAGGCCTATTTATCCGCATGTTTTATCCGTTATCAACACGTTAGACCTCGTGAGTCCTTGAGTTCGTTTCCAATAAACCCTGATGGCGCAACTGAAAGTCACGCACGACTAAGTGGGCTTGACAACGGAATACCCAATCCCAAAATTTTGTCCGAGTGTGGATTTTATGCTATATTTAGCGGGGAAATCGGCGTCACGTGATCTAATGTAGCTTGACCTATACACCAAGTGGAGAAATACTTCAATTCAGTTTCTCCGCTAAATTTAGCAAGAAAATTTAAGTTTTGCTATCTAATCACCGATTCAGTTTCCCCGCCAAAGGTAAAGAAGAAATCGGCATCATGTGACCTAAACACAAATCCAGTTTCCCCACTTAATTTTGCGAAGAAAATCGACGACACGTAACCTGGCGTAACTATACAAAAAGTCGGGTTCTTCCCTAAATTTTGCGGGGAGATATACGTCACATGATAAACATATTCGATCTTTCCAGGCCTCTCTTCTTTTTCCGCTCTTTCTCCCATCTAGCGTGTCAGCCTTCCTTCCACTTACCCCTCCTCCATCTTCACTTCCTCCCCAACTAACTCCAAGTCTCCACTTCCCCAATCGCCCCTTCGTTCCATTATTTCCCCGTTCGCTTAAGGTACTCTCCTTTCTCTTATTCTTTTTCCCTCCCTCTACCCTCCTTGATCATGCGACACCAATTCAGTTTCCCAGGTAAATTTACTAGGCAGGGAAATATACGTCACACATCAATTCCCACTCTCCATAATTCCCTCTTGCCCTTTCCCTTGTCCCACTCTCTTCCAATCTTCCCGTTCCCTCCCCCTCGTCATATGCCTGCTTTCCCCCCCTTTTTCCTAACCCTTTTTCTCGCATCCCGGCCTATCTTCTAAAGTGCCCTCCCTTCCCCCTTCCTTCCGACTTGGCTTCCTTTCCTCTCCTTCTTCCTGGGCACTTGGCACACGAATTCAGCTCTCGCAAAATAAATAAGAATATATAATTTCCAAAGCCGGTACGTCTGTTTAGTATACCTTTCACACAATTGAACCAATCGCTCCTCAATACTGAATTTCATGCATTCTAGGAATCTTAAGATAAATATCGCTGCAAACTTTTATTTATCTCTATCATCCACTGTCCTCCTGCACTCACAATTTTAACTTGTATTAAGGCCGGTGCCCCTCTTGGAAGTTCTCCGATTTTGGCGCTACTCCTGCTGGAGTGCCCCCACCCCCCTTTGTTTTTGCTCACCGGGGCGCTCCCGAGATGTTTTTTGGCGTTGTACTGTGGCTGCCTTGACCCGCTCTCTCACCAGCTTTTTTAGTAATTGCCTTCGTTTTGGCTTTCTTCTTGTATATTTAAAAAGCCTCTCTATCACCCCCCCTTCCCTCCCCCTAAAATGGCTACTAGATCCTTACACATTCATTCCCTTTCAGGCTGCTTAGATACTATGTTTTCGATCCCTCTGGATACTTTCTATACCTGTCTTTCATTCCGGGTCGATTTAACATCACATTCCTTAGCTTGTTCAGGTTCTGATGGGCCAAATCTAATCTTACTTCTCTTGTGGTCCCTTTTCATACTTTTTGAACATTCCTCATCTACTTCCGCACTCCCTACTCTGTTGTGAAGTTTTGTGGAATATTAGGCAGAAGCCAATTCTTAAGTGAGAATCGTTCCTTTCTCTCTTTATCTTCCTATCGAATATTACTTGGGCTTTGACCCTACTTCCTGGGAATCGCATAACTTTTGTAGCATTTTTCCCGTTGCATTCGTTAACTCGTTCAAATATTCTAAGGGTGCATTCATGTCTGCTATAACTATATTCCCATTAAGACCTATTTTCGACGCCCATTGAGGTACACTCTAAGTTTTGTGTTTTTTTTTTTTTGTTTTCCTCGAGCCATTTTTTGTTTTAGACACACCAGCACCAAAAACCTGTCGAAAGGCCTTAACTGCCTTTCAGTCATAAGTGTTCACTACAAATTTCCCTTTCTCTCTCTATGCCTTTTTACTACTTCAATCCTGTTAAAACCCATTGAAACGTAGCCTGGTATGTACAGTGGTTTCTCCTCATCCCTAAGCTGTACTTCTGCTACCCCATACACTGTAAAACGTTTTGCGTTCAATTGTTTCCTAAACTGTGCCCACTTCATCCCATTTCTACCCCCCTGCATGTTAATAAACTCTATATCTAGTTCCTTCTTTTTTTCTACTTCTGCTGGCTTCGTCCGGCCCTCCATGTTGTTCCTGTCTCCCTTAAGCCAAGGAGCTTCGTCTCAATCTTGCACAGTTTCATCTAGACCGGCGCCTTCATGCCGGTCTATCAGAGTGATACTACTTACTCATGAAAGGTGGGACAAGTACGTACAAGCGTTCGTCATGTAAAAGCGCAAGGGTGACGATGGCAATGCTCTGAACCCTGACACTTCGCGTCTCGAATCCGCGAGTGCCGAAGATCTACTTGACGGCAGCAATGAAGGTGACCTTCGCGAACCCATTCTGGTTCTTCTGAAAATGTTAACGAGCTTTCGGTAAACGTCAAGCCGTTAAAGGTCGATAACAATACCCTTCAAGTGCAGGTAGCGTAAACTGCCTTTTTGCAGAAATCTCTGCCCTACGTCCTTACGCAGCACGTAGCCATTTTACGAAGTCGTTCTCGTTAGGAATGCAACCGCATAATCTTCGAAAACGAGATACGAAGGCCACTGCATCGGTGCTACAGCAAAACAAGGAGAATGTATCGGGCTCTCGACTTGAAATCTTGTACCTGTTGACTTGTCGAGTGCAGAAAGTGAACGAAAAAAAATCGACACTGATTCTTCGTAAAAAAAAAAAAAAAAAAAAAAATAGTGAAAGCCCTCGACGCGTCGGGAAATCGGCTTATTGCACTAAACTCCGTTCCAAGTACGAGAGCGACGCATCTTTACACGTCTCCGTGGCAGTGCTTTGACTTAAATAACAAAACAAATTTGTTGCCGTCTTGGTGACTTTATCTGCTCTTCTTTGGAGCATCTCAATCTGAGCCGCCTGACACTTTATTCCTCAGACTGAATAGTTATTTGAACATGTCACTTTTTTACGAAAGTGTGACCATGTGCCATCAAAGGGTTCGCGGTCATCGTGCGAAATCAGATGTCTTTTGAGCTTACGTGAATGCAAATAATTGACCTTTATTGTCTGACTGGAGCGTCATTACACACAAAAGTTCCATCCCCTGAATATTTTGGTTAACACTATCATATATTTTCACAACAATGAATCTCAAGGACAAGAACGAAACGGTAGAGGAACAGTCAGCGCCTTGTTCGTCTACCTTCTCGTTCTTTTACGTGTTTTGCGCTGTTTTTTTTTTAAATTTTTACACATCAAATACTAGCGAGCCCAAACTTCTACGTTAGTAAGAAAATAGATGGTCAGCCATTTTATTGCCTATTTTCAAATCAAAGGACTCATATCTTAAAAATGATAGACCCGTTTCCATACTGACCACATTTTCTAAACTCTTTGAGAGCGTAGTAGTACTCTTTTCTAGTTATTTCAATCTCATATTAAATGGATCAGAACGATGTTTTCTTAATTTTGAGAGTGTTGTGCACAAGCTATCCAAATGCGGGGTTTGCGTACCGTTATGTTTGTGGTTTCAGTCGTATATTTCTGGGCGCATTAACAACGTTGGTGTTAACGATGTGTTAACGACATCGTATATATGACCATCTTGCGTTTCTCAGGGTTAAATTTAAAGACATTTGCTGCTTACGAGTTTCGCCAACGCTGACCTCTTCTGTGCAAACATTCAGTGTTCCTTCAGTTCGCTGATGATACTAAGATGATCAAACATATCAAATTGCATGATTATTTTTCGAGCTGCTACAGGAGGACGTAGCTGATATCTGTTTATGGTGTGATCAACAGAATACGCGTCTAAATGGTAGGAAAACGTTTATTATGCCTTCATCACGCAAATATCGTGCGCTTATAATTTTTTATAAACTGAACACTCAACTATTACGTCGCGAAAATTGCGAACCTGACTTCAAAGTTTATGTTGATTCATCCCTTAGCTCAATTAATCATGTCTCCAATTTGGTCAATTTATGCTTGCGACGTTAATGTTTGTTTTCGCGTGCACGCGTCTTTAAAAAAAAGCTGTCATGTTTAGTAAGATTTTACACTTTTATAGTGCGTTCAAACCGTCATGTCTCGTCAGGTTTTACGCCTTTATTGTGCGTTCAAAACTGGAAGTCGGCTCTGTAGTCCGGAATGCTGCATTCATAATGGTGTTCGAATCACAACCGGGAAGTGAAGCAACTCGTTTTCATCATAATATGCGCGTAAACGTGCGCTGAAATGTTTAGGCAGCCGCGTTCACAACCGCTTCCCGAATGCGGTTCAGCTGCGAGTGTTAGTGAGGCAGCACTGTTTGAAAGCAACTAGCTCTGTGAACTTAGAATGTGTGCTGAGAACGTTGGTATTCATTATGTACTATCGTTATTATGGCCGCCGATTCTTTTTTACCTACGAGTCAATGTTGATTGGGCTGTACTTACAAACACGGGTAGCTTGCCAGAGTTACCAGTATTGCCGAGATTATGCATTTTTAAAGAAGACTGTACGTAGCAGAATACCTTGCCCTATATTTTTTTTCCGTTTTCGCTATATAACTATTGCGTGAATTGTCACCGCAACACGTTCTACGCGAAAGACATGTGATCATTTTCCCCCGGTTTATGAATTGCGATTTTAATGCACTGAACCTCGTGTTGGCCAATTTTGGGTCTGAGAGGGATTTCGAAGTGCACTAGCCGTCCATATTTACTAACTCCAGTGTTCTGTTTTTCTCTGTGTTCTGTTATTTCGTGTGTGCGTTTTTTTTATAGATGTGGTCGTGTGTCTAAGATTATACAAATACCAAGGCATCGGTTGTTTTTTAACAAAAAAAGATCAAGTAATGCAAGTAAATTAAAAAATGAAATTCATACATAACTAAAAGTGTGGAACATTTCTTCAACATCATCATTGTTCGATGGATTTATTTAAATTTGGTTATCTTACTTTATTTCGAGGTGTTTTATTATCGATTTTCTCTTCATAATCTTCAAGCCCGAGCGCAACTGAAAAAAAAAAAAAAAAAAAAAAACGCTGTTTATTTAAGTTATGTCACCTTCAAACACTTTCAATAAGATATGAGACTAGCTACCTTCGGTCTTATATCAGAACGTGCATCACAGTAATTACCTCGGACATTTACACGCCAGCTATCCGAGCTTTCGTGTCAGAGGCCTTAGCAAACGCAATTTGGAAGAGTCGCAATCCCATTTGGTCCCCAATGGATTGTCCGATGTCCGCGGAGAACGGAGGTCTAAGACACTCGCTGTACTTCGGCGATTACTTCTGGATTGCTTCTTGTGCCCGAACAAACGCGGGATCCCTAGGCTTGTTCCTTTATGTTCTTTCCAAAGGAGTTATATTGGAAATGAAGTAGGAGTAGCTTCAGTTTCTCGATGTTCCTTTTCTTTCCCAATATGGTATTAGTGGAGGAGCGCTATATGGCTGCATGTGTTGCATGCAATAGAGATTTTTAAGTACCGGTTTGTTTCCACTTTATTTGTTTACGGAATGAGGAATATGGTGGTTCTCTGACTCAGAAGACTTACGCCTCTGATTGACCGCGCGGGATAGGGTCCCCTAGGGTCAGACGATGTCTTTTGTTTTCGATAAATGTCTTCGACTCACTCATTCTGACCCAGAACCCATCTCTCGACCAACAACAAAGAAACGCCATCGTGTCTGTTACTTTGTGAATCTCTAGGACAGCCAATGACCGTCACCTACGAAAATATAAAAATGAAACGTTCAGCACAAAAAAACAAACAAAAAAACTTCAACCAACCAATCTTAAATCGAGGTATAATGAAAATTGTCCTGGTGATTTTAGACTGGCACACCCCCTCTGTAGACTAACTTGATTATATCAAAGGGTAATCTGAGCTTTCATAACATTTCGTTATGCTTGAGTTTCTAAGCCTGGAGAAACGGAATGCGTCGCCTATTTAGTTTTTATTCTTTGGCCTACATACGGCGGCATTTGCTTACACGGCCGTGCGCTGTGGTCGTTTATGGCAGACCTGCAGTGGGCAGATTACACGTAATCGGATTATGGCTAAATATTATTTGAATAATTATGCGCTTTTTTGTAATTCATTTAGGATTAATCTAAAGGGTAATTTGGTTACAGTATACAAAAGAGCTGAGCCGGTACTTTTTTTTGTGGGTTGTTCTTTTTTATACCATTAAGCCGAAGACATCCGACGACTAAATCAAATAAATCAAGGACTATTCGCTGAACTGAGACCGACAGAATAGAAGATAAAACGCGCAGCGGCCAATGGGTTGTTCCTCGAAAATATGACGCCCGCCAGCCAATGAGACCTATCCATCAGATTTTGGCTTCACTGCTGCTCCATTGGGAGCTGAGAAACTAGGGGTCGTTGGGCTAGGCTTTTCGCGCGGCTTCAAACCTGGGAACTATCGGATCGCGGCTTCACTTGGCTCCAATGAGAGAAGGGAGTTTAGGTGCCGTTTGGCGAGACTTCAAAGCTGAAGATGTCAGCTTGTGCCATGGGACAGTTAACGATTTTGTATTAAGAACTTCATCCTTCACCGCAGTCACACAAAGCTCAATATATCTACATCAAATGCAAAAGTTGGCGACGAAACAAAACACCCCACGTGGATACCGACCGCACCGACGACCAACAGGAACGAAAATTGTGGAATGAAGAACTCAGTGGTTTAGGTAACTGAATATAGTTTATTGGAGTAAAAACTGATTAGACAAGGTAACATGTTTCTTTCCTCGTTCATTCTTTGAGCAAGAGTTCTCGCACAGACGGCACCCTCTGGGCCCTTGTCGCCGCCCGAATACGACGCCGACGAACATTATCTGGTTGCACTTCAATGGGTCCCCTCCCTCCTTCCGTGTCACGCTTGAGGCTTCTCCCTCCTTCCGGGGGCGCATTTACTTTTATTTTACAACACATCCCCCTCCCCCCAAATGACAACGCCATTTTCTCATCCTATTATGTTTGTGTCGTTGCAAGTGGTGTGAACGGGTCTTTAAGGCCCGTCCACACACTTGACACCGAGTACGACCGAGTGTGACAAAACCAGCTTTTAAGCCTCTTGCCACGGCGTAGGACCACATGGGCTGCTGCATATCAGGCTTAAAGGGACACTGACACCCCCCAAAAATTTTTTTTAATTTTTTGCCAGGCGCTTTATTATGGTGTCGGAGGACTACCCAATTAATGTTTTGCAACAGAGTAGCGTATTTTTTTAATAAAGCCAAAAGACGCAACTCCTCGAAACCGAAACCGAAACCCGACGGAGGTCGGAGAAGTGGAGAGAAGAGAGTGAGTGGCGGAAGTCACTAGGCTACACCCGACCGTGCGTTTTTTTTTTTTTTTTTTTCTCCTTCCCGTAGCAGACGACATGCGGCGTACCGGAACTGTTCACCGAGCGATTATTTAGCAGTTATGTATGTTCAGCTCGTTGTTCTGTACTCCAAGATGAGTTGTTTTGTACATTGAGGAGTTGGAGATGAGTAGTGAGTGCCCGTGGTGAATTTTGATCGGCTCCGAAAAGAATACACCCAAGATGTTGCGTGAAGACCTGGCTCACATGCCCTGCGTCCGAAACAGAAGTGGCATTGTGCGACAGAGTTTCCGAAAGATCAAAGGGATCGGGACCAATGGCTGGCTGCAATTCCTGTAGACCATTTACGGGCACCTCGGAAAGCGGACGCTACCTGATTTATATGCTCCTTGCATTTTGTGGAAAGTGATTACATTGAGTTCGCAGGTGTCAAAAAGGAAATCCCGTACCATTTAATTCAGCGACGTGTCGTCCACAACATTTGTTCCTTATTTTTTTGTTTCTTCAGTGATAATTGTTTAAAAAGAAAAAGAAATGTAGACATCAAAAAATATTTAAAAAAAAGAAAAAAAAAAAAAAACAGGTTTCACAGGGGATCGAACCCGGTCCTACCGGGTGTGAAGCGGACGTCTTTCCCACTAAGCTACTGGGGCATACCGAACCGAGTGAATCTCTTTCCTTAGTAATAATTCAGCCGATAAACTAAGTTGGAAAGTTTGCTGCCAATTTTCCTCTAGCAAAAGCACTCCCGGGTCGAAGTCGGGATGCACCGCGCATTGGCGATATTCTCACGTAGTACAGCAATCGTACGCGTGCATACTCAACTCGAAGTAGACACGTCGTGCTTGACGTTTGCGCGAGCGATGTCTTCAGCCACGAGAGGGGAGCGACGGCTCGGCGACGTCTTCGTGCAAATCGGCTTGGTGATCGGGCGTGTCGTACGGGATGAATACCAGTTCTTTTGATCAGTCCCAAATTTCTCTTTTAAAGGCAGACAAAATTCGCCGGTACCGCGAACGACAGTTCTGAAATAGAGGTCCCACGCCCGTCGTCCGCTGCCATCGCCGTCCCTGCGAGTCCCACGATACGCGAAACGACGCACGCACAGATTGCTTCCGGTTGTCTGTGGAACTTTTTTTTCAATCAACGTATTTACAGCTTTTTAGAAGCCACAAAAAATGGGTTTCATATTTTTTTCTATTTTTAATATCGAGTGTTTGCCTTCAGTGACCCACGACTTTGATTAAATTTGGTGGTCGCATCGATACCTTAGAAAACGGCCCGTGACCGCTGAAAAGAGAGTGAGCGAGACTCGAACCGGCCAGTTCTTGATCGGCGGTTTTCGGGCGGAAAGAAACCGAATTTCGAGCCGCAATTTCTGTTCTGGGTAGTTGAGCTCTCATATGTCACGTACAACTAAAAACCTCGGCGAGCATAAATACCCTGTCAGTGTCCCTTTAAGCCGTCACAAGAGACTGAAAAACCGGTCTCGTTTCAGCTGGTCCTACTCGGTAGAAAGTGTGTGAACGAGCTTTAATTGTGTTTGTCTCGTGAGCGTTGATCCTCGGGGAAATTTGAGCAGGCAAGATCGTGCCTTGCTATCTCTGCCCGGAAACACGTTCTGGATCCTAGCTAGTCTCCACTGCAGTCGAGGCTGCAGGCTCTCGCGGGAAAAAACCAGGTCGCGCACTGAAAGCGGTTTTTTCTAGCGTTTCCTTCGGTCTGGCACATTTCGCAGCTCCGCAAGGTACCTTCCACTTAATCGGCTCTAGAACGTTTTTGTAGTCAGCTGCCGATGAGTGCAAACACTGCCGATATCGATGGCAACACTGTAGACGTCTTTCCTCCCTATGCTTGGCAGCGTCGCCGTCACCTACACATAAAAAAAGAAGGGGCAGAGCGGCTCAGACTTTTGGTGCGTCGTTCACGTGCGTCAGCGGTCTGGAGTTCAACACCACCTCGATTGCCGTCGAGGTTGTTGCCAGCTCGTCAAAATGGAAACATCTGGAACCTAGCGCTTTCTTCAATGAGAGCTTCGTTAGTTATGCGAGGCGCTCGTAGAATCCGCCCCACCATGGGACCCGCTCGATGATGAGCCTCCAGTTGATCCGTGCGTTGGAGAAGTAACCGAGGACCTGGAGATCGCAGAGTGCGCTCCAAAGTTGTTGCATATCTTTGCTGTCTTTCATGGACGAGAGTGTCTTGGCGTTGTAAATTATCTGAGGGACACCTCTTCACAAGGTGGAACTTCTCAGCGCCATTAAGACGAATGACTGCATGGACATGTCTCTGACGAGCTCCAAGTGAACCGCTCTGTTGACTGCGCACTTCAACAACGTAAGGTAGGACTTGAGAACTGCGTTTTTCCCTTTCACGAGGAGTGGTACACCGAACTCATCTGCAGTCACAGGCTCAAAGAGTTGAGCCTGTGCTACTCGGTCGCGAGGAAGCGGGGCTTTCACCTCCGTGGCTGGGCGGGCGTTGAAATACTGGCACGTAATGCATTTCTTGATTATGCTCTTCTCCAGCTTCCGCGCGCTCGTGCCTCTCCGTGTAATACTTGTCGACGAGACTGACGAGCAGGAAGTTCACCCAAGCCATGTCGTCTCGTCCCTACGCAGAGATGTCGTTCGCTGTACGGCTTGCCGCTCTGTTGAAATATCCCGCTGGTACGGAGAATTTCGTATCAGCGGGATATTCAGCTCAACTACAGCCTGATACGGAGAATTACGTCGTTGTTCATATACCACTATGATGTCTCGTAGAGCGGAGTCCAACGCGAGTTGCTCCCCTCAATGACCGAATCCCAACTTCTTCATGCAAGTGCTCGTCCTCTACGTGTCGTATCCAGTACTTCTGACCCTGCTCCCATTCGAGGGCTGTTAGTTGACCGTGTTCTCTCATTAGATGCTGTAGTTTGTTGACATAGCGCATAATCCATGCTGTGTTTCGAAAGAGTCGAGAGGCGTCGCTGTAGCGTTCAACGTTCAACACCGCGGGAACTGCTGTGAAACTTGTTGTCTGCAGGACTTCCGCTGCTCGTCTCTCCTCCGATGGCGTCGGAGAAGAGTCGTCCACTCGCGGGAAGTGAGGCCAGACCAGGGTGTAAGATAGACAGGTGGGGAAACGAGAGCCAAATGAGCGACCGGATTGCGTCCCCTTCGGTTTTCTCTTTTTCTGTGGCGCCATCTATGTGGAGCACCGCGAACTCTCACTCCAGGTGAGCAACCGGTGGCGACCGGCTAAACTGACGGAGATGGTTTCTCGTAAATTTTCAATGGAGGACTGTCGTGCTCTCGGTTTATTTTGCGCACTCTCCCATAGAATTCCACGCAAATCCGATTCCGACTTTTTTTCCTCTCGCCGCAGCGCCATCTGTCGCAAATCGGGGGTACCCGCAAGCAGACGAATACACAATCCGGTCACGGCGCTGCGGTAGGCTTCTATGGGCCGCTTCCCAACCTATCTATCTTACACCCTGGGCCAGACGGTCTTCGGCTCCTTCATCCACGGTGTTCCTTGCCACCACAGAGAACTGAATAAATTGAAAGATTGGCTGGTTGGTACATCGTTTTGTAGAAGTATACAAAGCCGCATGGTCTTTGTCTGCTTGTTCGACTTTGTTTCTTAGGTGCTTCCGTCCAAAGTATGCTCATATGTTTTATATTGCAGATCTTAGACGCCAGTTTCCGGCTTGAACGGCGCCGCCGTCGGCGTTGGCGTAACCGCGCATTGCGTTATGAGACGTTTTCCCGCTAAATTTAGCAGGGAAAGTTTTGCGCTAAATTTAGAGGTTAGATTTTTTGGCTAAACTTAGGGAGATGTTTTGCCACTAAATATAGCAGGGAAAGTTTTCGGCGAAATTTAGCGGGCAAATGTTTCCGCTCAACTTAGCAGGGAAATTTTCTAGCTATATGGGGGGAGAAGAGCAGGAGAGGAGGAGGAGGAGAGGGTACGGAGGTGGAGGAGGGGCACACCCTCCCCTCCGTGCCCTACCCTCCTACTCCTCTAGAGCTACGCTCTAGTTCGGCGTTACAGAGCATTGTAAACGTCTTCAATTCCTTCGCTCTTCTCGCGGCTTTTGATGGCCGAATCAATTTCCGTAATCATTTTTGTCATCTGGGATCGCAGCGCAGCTCTCTTTCCTTTTTGCCGCTTCATGGCCTGAATCCCGTCGCTTCCCTTGGTAAATCCAAGACGGAACCAGCTTGTTCACGCTCGTTGTTGTCTTTTTTATCGTTGCACTTACGTCGTAATTTTCCTCATTCCAGGCTATCGGCACCAACTTTTAAATTTGTTAAATTAAAAAAAACTCAGTGATTTAGGAAACTTAATATAATTTATTGGTGTGAAATCTGATTAAACAAGTTAAGATGTTTCCTTCCTTGCTCGTCCTTCGAGCAAGAGATCCCGCACACACGGCACCCGCTGTGCCCTTTCACCGCTCTTGGGGGAAGGGTGTCGCTGCCCGAACGTGACACCGACGAACACCATCTACTTGCTCTTTGATGGGCCCTCTGCCTCCTTCTGTGGCGTGCTTGAGGGCTGTCCCTTGCTCGGTTGGCGCGTTCGATTCTATTTTAAGACAAAAGTTCCGGGATCGCAGCATGCAACCACGCTCAGTGGTTACCTTAAAAACTTTCGAAGTAAGTCGACAACTGCTAATAAAAGGCGATCAAAACCTGATATTCGTATGTTCTCAGGGCATCAAAATGTTGAATATCGCAATTTTGTTCCTACTAGGAGCAATACGAAGGGATTATATTGGATAAATTCATCAGCTGCCACAAGGTGTCGTCAGTGGTGGGCCTTCTCTTTTTCGTCCTTCGCTAGTTCTACCGTGTACTGTCTCCCATTTGGCGCCGATCTTCCGCAGGCGGCCTCTATGTCATATTAAATGCCTCATAAGCAAATTTCAAAGTCAATATTACGTTGGAATTTGCCGCCATATCCTTGGAAGATGTACGGCAGCCGCTGCCGATGCGCCGGCCGGGCCATCGAACGGGCAAAGCACAGAACATACATCGTCTTAACAGAAGGGGTTCGCGTGTTTGGGCGAGATAGTACATTAAAACTCGAACTTAAAACAACCTTATCTTTTTTTGCTTAATTATAATTGACACCGTGTGACTCACGGAAACTAAAAAAAGTTGTAATTGGGGTGAAATAAAGATAATGCCGGTTCAATTTGGCAGTGCGAAAAACTTCGGGGATCGTCTTGAATCAACCAGAACCATCGAAACCATCGAAACCATCGACTGAATTCGGCCCGGCTTAAATTCGCGTTCCTCGGATCGAGCGCAGATTCAAGTCGGAGCCACATGATTGACACCGACCGAGACCGTATCCAACATTGACGTGACATTTTCGCACGGCTGACGTCAAAAAAGGCTATGCCGCCCGATGTCAACTGTAAAGATCCAACGGCGCAGTATCGTTGTCGATAGAAAGAACCACGATAATCCATGGTGGCACGGGCACAGAGGCCATGAGAGATCAGACAGAACGTTTTCATCTAGCCTCAGAGTCAGTCACCAGCATCTCTTCCGTCCCTAACTTTGAACTTGCTACATCATCTTTCTCCACTCTCGTATTGTCGAGACAAATATATAAAAAAACCTATCCATGAACTAAAAAAAAAAAAAATGGGTCATAATTTTACAGATAGAGACAAGAGAAACCTAATCTGCTGCGTGGTTGCTGCGCTGGGTGTTTCAAGACCTTTTTTGTGTTCAGGGGTCACACTGCATATAATTTCTCCCACAGGTAATCAGTACTGAGGTATATTTATATTTATTCCGGTGCCGAGAAGACTGCCAATTGAATATTTATGTGGCAGTTTACTTACGTTGTAAATAATTAAGCTCCCAAAAGACTTCATCCGCTTGTGTCATAGGAGGCATCTCAACACAATGAAAGTGATGCAGCACTCCGCTACGCTTATATAAGACCCTCTGACGTCTCGTGCCCAGATGCAAAACGTTTCTGACTGTACAAACAAGGCTGTACTTCTAACGTTTTTTTTTCTTCTTTTCAAAATAACGGTTATAATGGAAACATTGTTAATACCGATCAAATGTGTCAAGAGGTAAAAAGAAAAAAGTCATCGATTCACCTAAGCCGGCAAATATATAACTGCCTGGTATAATAAATTCATTAAATATCCTCACATCGCATCACATACGAGTTGTCATTTTTTAAGGATATTAAACTTATATCTTACGAAAACGAATGATATAATTTTGAATCTTGAATTAGAGAAGAAATTTTCATTTACAGTAAAAAAGATTGGTAAAACTCCGGAAGCTTCCACAAAACACTCCATTGCCACAATGAGTTTTTCATTAAAAGATGTGTTTCTAAATATTACTGCAGGTCTACAGCATCCTTTGCGTCATCTCGCAGTACCAGCGATACAAGGAGGTTCGACTCACATCGGGGCAAGCACAATCCGGAGTGGTGAGCTGTGATACATCTCTCTTTGCCGGTTGCTCTATCGTATCGTGCCACCTGCCGGTACTGAGTTGTAGCACGGGTGCCTGGGTGCCTAACTGAACGCACTCACTTCAGACAGATTGCAATATTGTTTCTCAGATTTAGGATTCATATAAGTGATCGGTACTTAAAAGCACATCAATGTGTTTTTTTTCAAAACAACTTTGTTTTTTATCTTATACGCAGTGAACAGATTTTCGGTCTTTACAAGGGACATAAAAACATTCATTTAGTTGAAATATAAAAAAAAGGATTCGATGTAGAGAGTTTTAAAAATAAAAGCAAAGAAATTATAAATATTTTTGGCTTTGCTTCTAAATTTTATTTTAATAAACAAATTAACCCCCGTCCTAGTGTGATCATGATTATTCGTTCACGCAAAACTTGCCAATCTTAACTCGCTTCTAAAACAAACCCTTTGATTGTTTTAATTATTCATATTTGTAAACTCCCTCAATAAACATGGCAATTTGGTAAATTGAAAGGCGTCTTGCATTACATCCCTGGGAAGTTGTAATTTGCATTTTTTCGTGCATGAAAATTCTCGCTAGAAGTAAAGGTTGAATCCTACGTGCTAAATTGACAAAAAGATTTGACACGCTCCGGCAAAAGAAAAAAAGAACTAATTTTTAATGCATGTGGATTTTTCAAAGTGCAAACAAGATCTCAATTACGTAATCCCTTCTCTGCAATAAAACTGTAGCGAACTGCGGGCACATTAATCGAGATTCCTTCCCGTCGACTGGGAATCCGTAAGTCGGCGTTTTTTCAAGGGTTTATAGAAGCAGCAAAGTATATCTCGCAAAGCTAAGTGAAAGTAATTTTTGAAGAAACAAATTATGTACAGTTGGTTCTGAGCAAAGTCATCCTCTGGCGAGAGTAATTAGCGAGAATAATTATTTATATCTAGGCAGAGCAACATGTAATTGCAATTTCGCAGTAACGATGGCAAGTTTTACTTCTGCAATTCTACTTTGTATGAAATGCTGTAAGAGGCAATCAGTTGAAAAGACTTGTAAAGAGGGAAGATGTCAGCAATTCTTATTTAAACTGACGACAAATAAAAATTAGGAAAACATGTTTTCATTGCTTATGTTTGAGTTTCAAATAATTTTTAATATCGATGGTTTTTATGCACATCCAAAGTATTTCACCCAACGCATAAACAAAATGTTAAAATGAAACCAAGTGCGCATCGGCACTGCCATCCGCTGTAAATAACACTGGTGAAAATAGAATCATGTGCAAAATATATCTGTTTAAACACCAAGCCAATAATTCGGCCCTCAAATTGTTTGTTTATATCTGAGCACCTCGCGATGTTAAAGATGCACGGCGAATGCGTGCCGCCGTGAAAGTCTGTTTTCATGTTACTTGGACGAACAGGGAAGGTAACCTTAAATTGAGGTTCTCGTGTTACGTGTTCTTTGTTTGTACTTTCAGAGACATTGTGCCTACGAGTTGTCATTCTTTCTCATATATAAGTCCAGTTTACAGATGTATCACAGCACTGCATTATCTCATTTAATAGTAACGCGTTGAGTGCTGAGATTTGCTCCCCACAGATACCGCGAGGAATAGCTCGCTGCAGTGTGACAACTTTTTTAGATAATTTCGTTGGAAGCGATCTTTCTTCTGATCCTGGTTCCGTCTGCTGTCTGAGTGAGATAAGTTTGTTATGAGATTCAGTACGGGTGCAAGATATCAACGATGACATTTTTGCGCAGACTCCAGCACGTTGGGCTTAAATGAAAATCAGCTATATTGGCGCGAGCGCAGCTGACCAAGTAGGCAGCGCGCTCGCGGCCTACTTGGTTACAGCGCCTGCATTCCACGCACGAGGCCAGGGTTCGATTCCTGGCCGCGTCTACACATTTTTGTTGAGGCAGCAATGTGATGTTTTGGTTAATTCGAGAACCGTCTTGGGGGGCTAATTCGATGTTAGAATGTTCTACGCACCGAACCTTCTACGCCGAATGTTCCAGAAGCCCACGCGTGTACAAAAGGGGCTCCGCTCCGCCTGGCAAGCCAAGTTAGTCTCGCCCCAGCGCTCGATCCTGCGGTTTCGCCGACATCGACGCTCTGCAGTTTTCTTCTGTTCTCTTTTTTGGGGGGCGCACAAATTCGCCCCATTAAACGTTTAGTTTCTTCAGTTACATTCGCCTCATCAATCGTCATTCGTGACATTATGACACATCCTTGGAAGGCGTCAGGTGCAAAACATAACAAGGTGCCAAAGAAAGCTCTCACCCTTGCTACATCACTACTCTGCTACTAATTGCTGCTCAAACGCCAAAGTCAGCGATGTTCACAGAGCAATTTAAGGACATGTTTACGGCTGCAAAATAAGCCAAGAGGCGTTGCGCTCCAAAGCTTATACAAGAGGCAACCACGTGTGGCGCAGGATGGTGTAAAGATTATTCCCTGCTACTCGGCCGACTTTTCAATATTAGTATCCAAACTATTGGTGCAGTTGTGTTTAGAAAAACTAGGTAGTATTTTAAATACCGCATAAAATAAAGGAGAAAGTGTGACAATACGCTACCAACAACGTCACTCAAAACCGCCGCTCGCCAGCCAAATTAGCGGATTTACACCACGTTCACCTCGGTGTGACATAAATCCCGATAATAATAGGGAGTTTTCGTAGATCGCGTTTCCCCCTCCGCTAAGCCCTCCGCTACGAAGAAAACGCTACTGCGCCGGCGCGCCGATGGCCTTGACTGTAGAGTTTCGGCTAGCGTAGCTGGTTGCGGACAGCCCCCCCGTTGCGGGACAGCGGAAACGATCTGCAAAAACTCCCTATTAAAGGACGGTGTTGACGTGAGGTCGTCAGCGTAGTGCGTGTCGCCTGACACCATTGAGGTACGTAATACCGGGACGCCATGAGACGTATTAGCGCGCCACATGACACCTTGACTTGACACTGGAAGATAACGTGACACCATTGCTCCATGTAACATCGTAATGTCACATCATGTGACATGGTTAAGTGACGGGTAGTGGTGTAACGTGGAAGCGGAATATATTTCGAGTTCTTCATTTTTGGGTAAAACCCGATAATGTCCGATTTTCGCACCCCAAACAGTTTTTATGAAAAAAGGGTTCTACCCGATTTCTTCCCGAATACCGGTCTTGGAATCAGCTGGATTTAGGAAAAATAAGAACTATTCTGGGTCTTTTTCAGAACTGCTTCCTCGGTCACTTGTATGGGGGTAACAAACGTTTTCGCTTTGAGTTAGCTCTGCATATATTCACCTCGGAATGTGTCAGAAGGCGGAAATCTACTGTAAGATCGAGCACCATTGCTATGTCATATACGTTGCTGACTTTTGTTTGTGTAAATAGCACCCATTTCAGGAACTTTCCATTCATAAATAAGACCCGAAAAAAACCTGATTTTTTAATGGCTTCAGAAAGGCCGGATTTCTCCCCGATTGTCAGCCTGAAAAATAGCGCCCGATTTTTACCCCCCAATTTGTGAAAAATATAAAAACCGAAAAACGAAGAACCCTAGATAGGTTGCACCACATTCGATTTACGTTAAACTAGATATCCTCAACACTCGCTTAAAGGTGTCCCCCGACCTCATGTGTTAGATTACAATGCTCTATTTTTAGAACGCTGCACTTAGGTGCCCGTTTCCGGGCTGAGCGGCGTCGGCGTAACCGCGCATTGCATTATGGGGCGTTTCCTATAATAACGCCACACGTGACGTCCCGTGACGTCACACGTGAATTTTCACGGCACGTGGCATGTGACATCACGTGACGTCACACTTCAATTGAACGGGAAAATGTCGCCTCTACGTTTAGCGAGAAAATTTTCTGATAAATTTAGCGGGAAAATTTACTCCCTAAGTTTAGCGGGGAACTGTTACCGCTACATTTGGCGAGAAGTTTTACCACTAAATCTAGCGAAAACGATTCCCCGCTAAGTTTTGCAAGGAAATTTAGGGGAGATAGTTTCGCTAAATTTAGCAGGAAATTTATCGAACATTTTTCGCTAAATTGGAATGGCCAGGAGAGAAGGATGGGAGGATACGGGGGGAGGAGAGGCGTAATCTTCCCTCCGTACCCTCCCCTCCTCCTCATAAGATGCACTCCAATTCGGCATTACAGAGAAGTGTAGACGTTTTTAATTTGTTTGCCTTTCTTTTTTTAATAACCCATTTGCGTCGACCAATTCGAACAATTGTCGCAGAGCACGACGGTGAAGTACTACCCTTCGCCGACCGACCTGGTCAACGGGTCCTCAAAGTCCGGCCTGCTTCAGCAGCAACCCAAGGTGGTCATCGAGGTGAGCACCACCACCACCACCATGTCCAGCTGTCCGCAGACGCACTTCCTGGGCTCCACGACGCCATCTGGGACGTCCAGTAGCGTCTCCAGGTACGCCTCGTAATCACGCTCAATCTTTGCGCGATTGTCTACGAAGATACTCTGCTCACCCCTCAGCTGACAGAGCGGTGTGTGCTGAGTGCTCTCCGGACAGACCAATTTCCTCCTTTTGATCACCTGGCCCTTCTTTTTTGTGTGTGGTCATGTGACGGACCATGATTACTCTGTGAAAGATTAGGAAGATTTCGTAGGCTGTATTTCCCTCTCCGCTACTCTCTCCCCCATAAAGACGCTGTCACAGCGCGTGCACGCCTCTAGTCTTGTCTGCAGAGTTCCGGTACTTGTAGATGTTTACAGAGCGTGTTGCGAAACGACGTAAGTTATGTTCGAAAACTCCCTATTGACGTATTGCTTGTCAATGTGTTTTGTTCAGAAGCAAAAAACGCCCGTTTCATTCAGCAACGGTTTTTTATAAACAATTCGATGCAAACTAAAAAATAAAAGAAAAAAGAAGAAAAAAAAAGCTCGAGGCACATTTGAGAACTTCTTATGAGTTGTGAATGCGAAAGCATGCACGTCATCCTTCCGCTCCCTTATTTCGCCTGCGGCTTGTTTGCGTCGACGGCAGAGCGCGCCTTTTCCCCGCCACTCTGACCTCGGGCATTTCGTGTTATCGGCGCACCGACAAACACGCAGCGTCATGACGTGGCGGCCGTTGAAACTGACGCGCAGCGGCCAATGGGAGCCTCCCAGCCAATGGGACCGAAGCCAAAATCCATCAGCTTTACTTGGATCCTTTGGGATCGTGGAAACTAGGTGCCGTTTGGCTAGGCTTTTCGCATGGTTTTATAGCTAGAAACTGGCTTCACTTGGAGGTAGAATTTAAGGTGCCGTTTGGTGCGGCTTCAGAGCTGATGACGTCGGTTCGCTATATATGATAGTTAATGCTCCCCCATTAAAAAGCCTCGAGCGCCCTATTTTTATTATACCAGAGCGGCGAGGAACCGCCATAGGGTGAAGCGCGAGAGACATGCTCGTTCAAACTCTCCGACCCAACGTGCGAACTGACTGAACGACGGTCGGAGTCGAGAGGTTTCGTCGCACCGGAGCGTCGGATTCCGGCACCGGGGCGTCCGGCTCTGGCATGCTGCGACCAACTTGCTAGATACTCGCCGCACCGTTCTCCGACTGTTGAAGGGCCGCAGCCAATGGCAGCACGGATGACGCGAGCGTTATGCTGTCACCTGAAGATAGGCCGGATCGGGAGAAGAGGACCGGGGAAGCGGATGTAAGCGGTGCGTCACGCGAGTCCTTCGTGGTGAAATGAAGGCAACGGACGCCATGGAGTTTTCACGCGCCCACAAAACGAGCTGCCGATTTCGCACGTCCATAGCAGGCCGGCCGTCTGGGACCGATCCAGACCGTTCGAGACGCAAATACACTCCGTTTTTAGAGCGCAGCTCTTAGGCGCCCGTTTCCGTCTTGAGCGGCGTCGCCGTCGCCGTCGGCGTAACCGCGCGGTGCATTAGGGGTAAATTTCACCACTAAATCTAGCGGAAAACTCCCCGCTAAATCTAGCGGAAAATGTCCGCGCTAAATCTAGCGGAAAAATTTCCGCGCTAAATCTAGCGGAAAAATGTCCCCGCTAAATCTAGCGGAAAAATTGCTCTGGGGGGTCACATGACACCCCCCCCCCCTTCCCGAAGTCAGGACACGAAGGTCACGTGACCTCAGGGGGTCACGTGACCCCACCCCCAGGTCACGTGACCCCCCATCCCGGAGAGCACGTGACCAGTGTTGTACGGAACGGCGTTCCTGGAACGCGTTTTTTTTTAGGAGGAACGAAGGAACGCCGCCGTTCCATTTTTAATTGGTGGAACTGGAACGGGAACTCGTTACATTTTTACTGGAACGGAAAGAGGAACGGCGTTCCTTTTTCTTTTTTTGTCGAGTGGGGTAATTTTTATTTTATAGACGGAAATTATAGAAGTACAAAAAAAATATCTTTATGAAGAGCAGGATCTCGTTAAATGTTTTGTTACTTAGGGTTTACTTTGTGTGGCCCTCGCTTGGCAACAGTCGGGTGCAGGAGAGCTAGCGAACACCGATTCTTCTTACAGTGCCCGAGACTGCGGTACAAAAAGCAAAACGTTTAGTCGAAGGAAAAGACACAGAAGGAGAGACATTTCAAACTCAGCTACTTCCTCTGCTTCCACGAAACCTCTTACACCCAGAAATTAAAGGACGACTAGAGCCGTTACTGAACTTCCACAAAGAGACCTACAGCTACGACAAAACTACAGGTTACCAGACATCGACCGCAACCTTGTATGCTCTATCGGTTAGATCATCGCCAGTAGGCAACTTGGCAGTACACTGTGATAGGTCCGGTTGCACACCCATTCTTGCTAAAATGAGTATATTAAGACGACAAAGTCAACAGATGACTAGAGAAAGTTTAGACGCATTTTATATTTCGAAGCAAAAGGTGCATCAGATCGCCTTCCATCGTAATATTTGACAAAGATTGGCATTATTGAGTAAATTTGACACGTGCGGGGGAGGGGGAGGGGCGGTGATTCGATGTGCTTTTATGATCCGTGATGCTTGTCAATTTGTGTTTTCTTACAATTAGTGAGTTGAGAGTCAGCACTCGCTTGTACACTTCGTCTTCTTGTGCTCCGTTGGTTTGGCGCTGTTTTACTTTAACATCGGTCACTTAAAAGATACAAAAAAATTTACCTTTATTATCTCCAACTCACTCCCCCCCCCCCCCCCCCCCCCCCCCCCCCGCCTTCGAATTGGACAACGAATCCGAACTTCACGAAGAAGAACTAGTAGTTTTCAAGACTGACCTTCCAAAAGCCCTACCTTTCCTTCACTTGCTCGCCTTGCGGACAGGACCTTCGAGAAGCAACTGTTGTGAGGTTCGAACAAGGAACTTTGTTAGATTGAGACGTGTGAGGATGTTGTATAACGCTCGTGCAATTTGGGGTAACAGTAAGTTTGGCTCGTCTGAGTCGCCCACCAGAAATGTGAAATATACCAGCAAATGAAACTCTGCTTCAGCTTGTTTTCTTCTCCTGGTGCCCTTCCATCAGAGCGTTCAAATTCGTAAGTTGTCATTTAATGGGATAGATTAAAAAAAATAAAAAACTTCGCTAGATTTAATTAAATATTGAAATTAGCACAATACAGAAGTAACGTATATGCAACGATACGTTCCATTTTTTACTGTAACGGGAACGACTTCCTTTTTTGCGTAGAGAACTTGTAACGGGAACGCGTTCCAAAAAGCAGAAGGAACGAGGAACGAGCTGTCGTTCCTTTTCTTAAGGAACGTGTACTACACTGCACGTGACCCTCAGTACCCTTCCCTCCTCCGCCTCAAGAGCTGCGCCCTAATTCGGCATTACAGGGAGTTGTAAAGGGCTTTCATTTTTTTTTTCACCTTACGATGGCCAGCAGCGGACGCTTTGAGCCTTCCCAATGCCGTGGAAGTGTCACGTGTAGTTCGGGATAAACACAGTAATGCGCGGGGTGCGAGGCACGTACTCACTTTACTGGGATAGATCCTAAGGACCGCTGCGGTCCATCGTGATTAAGTGAGTTTGAGCAAAAAAAGCAACCTCGCGTGAAATCTTCACAAATGCACACTTTAATGGAATATAATAAAACAAATATTGTGTTTGTCAGGTGTAGGAGCTGGATTGAGAGCAACCAGTACAGACAGCGGTAGGATTCGAACTGCTTTTTTATGTGCCCGCGACGCGCAAGCCCCGACTCTTCTTCATTTTCTTTTGTAGACCGCCTTGTGCTGATCGTGAGGGTCACTATAGGGCTCCCCCCTGTAGAGCGATGGGTGCCCGAGGAGCCCAAGTGACGCTCTGGGGTCTAGGTGCAGACGCCGAAGGTGGCGATGGGGTGGTGATGGCAGAGGCGGGCGTAGGCAGGGCAGTGTCCAGGTAGGCCGGTTTGACGCGGTCTGTAGCTACAACGTCATGATGACCGTTGATGTCGAGAGTGTAGGTCTTGACCTGGCGATCGAGCAGTCTGAAAGGTCTATCGTAGGCTGGTGTAAGAGGTCGACGAGTACGATCGCACCGTAAGAAGACGTGGGTGCACGACTCAAGGTCTTGGCTCATGAAAATGTGTTAAGGACTCCTCTGAGCGGGAAGAAGTGGTCGCAGCTCACGAATGGTTTGTCGAAGGTCTGCGACATAGCTGCTTGGTTCGTGCTGAGAGTCGGGAGAGGTTGGAGAGAAAAAGTCTCCAGGGAGGCGCAATGAGGAACCATATACAAGCTCAGCTGTCGTACAGCCGAGGTCTGCCTTGAGCGCCGAGCGAAGGCCCAGGAGGACGAGGGGGAGATGGTCGGCCCAACTTTCGCGCGGCTCGTAGGTGGCGAGGGCTGCCTTCAACTGCCTGTGGAGTCGTTCCACCATGCCATTAGCTGATGGATGATAGGCGGTGGTGTGAATGTGTCGTACGCCCAGGATGGAGACAAAAGCCGCGAAAAGGGCGGACTGGAGCTGTCGTCCTCTGTCGGTAGTTACGACTGTAGGACAGCCGAAACGGGACACCCAGCCGTCGAGGAAGGCTTTCGCGACTGTCTCTGCTGTCATGTCGGGGACAGGGATTGCCTCGGGCCACCGAGTGAACCGGTCCACGCAAGTCAGCAGATAACAGGCACCTTGGGATGAAGGAAGAGGTCCAACCAAGTCGAGGTGGACATGAGCGAACCTCGAGTCTGGCAGGCGATATGGTGAGATCGGGGTGATGGTGTGTCGGATGATCTTGACGCGCTGGCATTTAAGGCAATTCTGAGACCAGCGGCGGACATCCGCATTCATGTTCGGCCAAAAGAAGCGAGCGGTAATCAGTTTTTGTGAAGCACGGATTTCCGGTTGGCTTTTGTTGTGCAAGTGGACGAACAGAGTCCGACGAAACGTTGGTGGTACAAACGGGCGTGAAACACCGGTTGACGTCTCGCAAGTGACGGTTGTTGGAGAGAGAGGTAGTGGAATGTCAGCGAACTTGAGAGATGCAGAAGAGTCACGAAGGCATTGTAGCTCGGGGTCCTCGTCTTGAGCGGCTGCTAGCTCTTCAAAATCCACTGGATGTTGAACTGAAGTAATGTTTGCTACGCGAGAGAGTGCGTCAGCAGCAGTGTTTTCCTGGCCGCTGACATGTCCGAGATCGACGGTAAACTCTGAGATAAAGCAGAGGTGCCGTATCTCACGCGCGGTGTAGTCGGTGTGGTTTCGATAGAACACAAATGTCAGGGGCTTATGATCGGTCAGAACGTAAAAGTCCCGGCCCTCGATGAAGTGGCGAAAGTGTTTGATGGATAGATACACTGCTAGAAGTTCCCGTGCAAAGGTACTATACCTCTGTTCAGCGTCTTCGAGTTTGTGTGAAAAAAAATCCGAGCGGCTGCCATCCAGAAACGTTCTGTTGAAGATCAGCGCCGACAGCTACCCTTGATGCGTCTGTGAGGAGTCGGAGTGGTGCGTCTGCGGCAGGATGGGTGAGCATTGCGGCGTCAACAAGTGCCTGTTTCGCTAACGAAAAGGCAGACGCTGCACTTTCGCTCCAATTCAGAGACGCCGAGGCTTCCTTTTTGGTGGCGAGCAGGTCAGTTAGAGGTTTAGTAACTCAGCACACTTCGGCAGGAACCGACGATGGAAGTTTAGTGGGCCCAAGAATTCACGCAACTTTTTTAAAGACGTTGGTTGAGGAAAATCACGAATGGCGGTGACTTTGGTTTGTAAAGTCTTGATGCCTTGTGGGGTGACGAGGAGGCGCAGGAATTCGATGTTGGCTACGCCGAAAAGACATTTGTTGGGGTTGATGACCAAACCGTAGTCGTCAAACCGGGTGAAAAGGGCGCTCAGATGTTCCTTATGTTCTGTCTTTTATGCGCTGGCGACCAAAATATCGTCTAGGTAACCGAATACAAAATCTAGGCCGCGCGTCACCTCGTCGAATGGTGCGTTGAAAAGTCTGGGTGGCATTCCGCAAGCCAAATTTCATTCTCACATATTCAAAGAGGCCAAAAGGTGTAACGATGGCGGTCTTTGGGATGTCAGCAGGCTCCACCGGAATCTAATTGTATGCCTTCACCAAGTCGATCTTGGAGAAAATCTGGCATCCAGCCAGATTCCCGGTGAAGTCTTGTATGTGAGGCAGTGGGTATCTGTCAGGTTGAGTATTGGCGTTCAAGGCGCGATAATCACCGCATGGTCTCCAGTCGCCTGCATCTTTCTTGGCGACCGTAAAAAAGAGGTGATGCCCAGTTACTCGACGATGGACGAACGATTCCAAGTTCGAGCATGTGCTCGAACTCGCGACGAGCGATGGCCAGGCGTTCTCCAGACAGTCGTCGAGGACGAGCAAAAACGGGAGGGCCAGAGGTAGCGATGTGGTGAGTGATGGTGTGTTTCACCGGCGACTCTCTTTGTGCGGTCTCGTGATGTTTGGGAAATTCGCAAGAATTTTCTCGTAGCCTGACGACGGCGAAAACGCGCGAATGGCTGTCGTCGTGGTGGTTGAGAGCACGCCATTGACAGAGAGGTGTGTGGTCAAGTCAACGATGCGCCGTGAATGAATGTCTACGGCAAGGTTGTAAAAGCTGAGAAAGTCAGCGCCCAGGATAGCTTGCTTGATATCGGCGACAATGAATAGCCACCGAAATGTGCGGCGCAGTCCGATGTTGAGTGTGACGGACCGCTGACCGTAGGTGGCAATAGGTGAGTTGTTGATCGCCTAAAGCGGGGAGGTCTTTTGCTTGCGTTGTCGGTCCAAAGAAGAGGCCGGTAGTACGCTGACCTCGGCTCCAGTGTCGATAAGGAAGCGATGGCCAGCTACCCTGTCTACGACGTAAAAGAGGCGGCTTTCCTGTTGACCGGTGCTGCAATTGCCGCCGCCAGTGCCCGGTCATCTAGTTTCCCGCCCTAGAGCAAAGTGGGGTGCACTTGCGGGCAGCGTTTCCGAAGGCACGATGGTACCACCAAACACCCGATGTAGTGTCATCCCCACCTGTGTTGGAGGAAGTGCGCTCCAGGGAACGGGAGCGAGAGCCCGAGCGTCGACGGGAGCGGAACCGTGGTTGGCGATGCCGCGTCAAAGGTGCAAGGGTAGCGAGTTGACAGCTTAGAGCATCAATGCGGTCTTCGATACGAGAAAATCTTGAGTCTTCCGTTGTTGTTGGTGACAGAGGAGTAACGGTGCTGATGCTAGGGGACCTCGAATAGTCTGCGACTCGGTCAGCAAGCTCGGCAAGCTTGTCTAGTGAAATGTCTTCCGCGGCCGCTAGCTCCAGAACCATGTTCTGCGGAAGACGTTGGAGAAACAACTCACGCAGGAGATGGTTGTTGGGGTCCTGGTTTTGGTCTCCCAGCAGCTGGCGCATTCGGTGGAGGAGTTGCGATGGGCGTCTGTCAGCAAGTTCCTTTGTGATTCGGACTTCCGGTCAAGGATGGCTGCCTTCAAATTATCGAAGGGGTTGACCGGATCCGGTGTGGAGAGAATGTCGGCCAGTTTCTCGGCTACTTCGGCTGACAAGGAGGAGACGGTGTGAAGGTATCTCGTCTCTTGGCTGGTGATGTGCCGGAGACGAAATTGTGCCTCTGCTTATATGAGCCATACTCGGGGATTTTTGGACCAAAAAGCGGAAGCCGAATGTTCTGGATCGTCGCCGTGAGGAGGGCGTCGCTGTGAGGAACGTTTGATGGGCCGGCGTGAGCCATGGAAACAGCAGCAGGGTGGAAGGCGTGAGTCCGATACCGGGTCACCAAATCTGTAGGAGCTGGATTGAGAGCAACCATTACAGACAGCGGTAGGATTCGAACTGCTTTTTTATGTGCCCGCGACGCGCAAGCCCCGCCTCTTCTTCATTTTCTTTTGTAGACCGCCTTGTGCTGATCGTGAGGGTCGCTATACAGGAAAACCAGGAAAGGCGAGGGGAATATTTTACGTTTCTAGGCTAGGTGGCGCAAGCTACCGCCCGTTATAAATACAGCCATTAGCATCCATCCATCCATCCGGTAGAAGGATACTCGAAAGTGCAGGCGGAGCTGAACGGAACGACGCGTCGGATGCGTGTGTCTCGAACTGTCGTGTGTGGCGAGTCGGAGCAGCCATCTTTCCGACAATCCGTACGTCGGATCAGATATCTTTGTCGCGCATACGCCTCGCACTTGACAATACATCTTCTCTAAGCACAAAAAGAATCTTCCAAAACAAAATTTCTTTTACTGAAACAAACAATCGGTCATTAATTCCAAGTCTTTTCGGAGTTTTAATTACGCGACGGAAGCGAGATCGTCGCTCCTGGTGAGACAGAGTCGTTGCGATTGGTAATGTACGCATGTGATCCGAACCCCTCCTCGATGAACGCGTGCCAGATGACCTCGTGGACAAATGATGAGCTCCTATTTTTTCTCAAGCCTTATTGGTCAGGTACATGCGTGTCATGATAATTTGTGACGGATTGTTAAAAGGCACCCAGGCCTGGTAACGCCAGGGAACATCGGCAAAAACACGTTAGCGCGCACCCCCGAGTGACATCAGCCGATCGTCCGCTGCAGAGTAAGAAGTAGTAAGTCTATCCGGTGGTTAGGAGCTAGCGCAAAACTAACCGAAGTGTTAGGAAAGTGCCCAAAGTGCGAGCAAGTTAATGTTGAGTTTCGCGAGCCTGTGCTGCAGACGCCCCCGCCCGAAGTTCCTTAGTAGGATATGGGTGGTGACTTGTTTGTACGAGTTGATTACTATTCCAGGTAATCCGAGATTTCTCTATTGGATTCCGTTGAAACATCAGTAAGAGTCATGAATTGCGTGAAAAGCTTGTGAGATTTGCCAGCTGAACGAATGAGGAAATATACAACGAAGGAGGAAAAATAAAATGAATAACCTACCAGCTTCTGTGCGAGTCATTGGGTATCAGAAATCGTTAAGTCTGACAACAGTCATTAGTTTTTCTCCTTGGCGTTCCAAAAATTTTCGACAACCTACGGTACTGAACACGTAACGAGCAATTTCCGGCACCCGTAGCCCGATAGGGGGAAAGAGCGCGCGGTAAAAGCGCCTAAAACTTTACAAACGAATGTGAACACTCCTTATCTCGTCTTTTGAATTACCAAACAACTTCGTCCCTTCTAGGATACAGTTCAATCCAGTTGTTGATGGGTGAACATTCACGCGGTAACGTATCCTGCCTCTCAAAATTGTCGGAGCTCCTAACGGTGGACCACGCGAATTGGAGACAGCGTGATGAAAGATGTCGAATGCGATAGAAATTAATTTTGACGAACGTTACGCCGCAAGGCCCCTCCCTAGTTCCTCTGCAGGTCGGTGAATCTAGCTCCAAGGAACAAGCTCCGTAGTCAGGGTTTACCAGACGTCTTCGAGAACAAGATTTTACTAAGCTGAGGAAAGTGGTAACAATCTGCGCAGGAACGAACGGCAGCTACTTGTGGTATTGGGTCCAACACCAAAGCAGAACGTCTCCGAACAATTCGGCCCCGGTAGATTGCCACCTTGTGATGAGATCCGGGGCATCCCTTCAGTGACATCGGAAGGCAAAGCCCACACAGATCATTGTTTCATGGTTTCATGTAACAATAAAATAAGAAAAAAAATGCCATTCACGGACGGCCGATTTGCACATTTAATGTGCAAATCGGCTGTGCGTGAATGTCATTTTTTTTGTGATAAAAGTTCTCGACACTTATCTTTGGCGTAGAACCACAGATGGCGCTACCAAACCTTGCTGAATATGGTCGAACGACAGACAGCGCTTGTCAGCCACTCGCGATCGATTGGTTCCCGTGTGGACGAGCGGGAGTGGTCGGCCGCTGGTCCATTTGAGAACCCATCGCTTGCGAGTGGCTAAAACTTGCCGTGTGTCGTTCGGCCATATTCAGCAAGGCTCGGTAGCACCATCTGTTATTCTGCGCCAACGGAAAGTGTCGAGAACTTTAATCACCTTTTTTTTTTTTTTTAATATGCAAGTCGGCCGCGCTAGATTGCAATTTCGGGTTTATTAGAACGCTTCGAGCTCGTAGACTGAGTTATAATCATAAACCGAAGATCTAAAAACGCACTTTAGTGAGCCTTTAAAGCCCGACCTTCAAAATGTTTTTTAATCAGGCTGAAAATAGTCCTCGCCACCCTTCCCATTTCCCCTTTCAATACTGCAATCTTGACAGCGGGGGGACTCCTTTTGTTGCTGTATCTTGGGGCTGGATGAGCCAGGATAAGCTCCCGGCTTTTGCAGCCTCAAGAGCCAGCGACAAACGGAGTCTCCCCGCCGTCAAGATAGCAGTGGGACAGGGGGAAATGGGAAAGGTTGTAAAGAAAATTTTCAATCTAGTTGAAAATTACTTTGCAGGTCTGCCCTTAAAGACTTTTGCAGCAATTTCTAGGCGCTCTTTGGTAACTCCAGTAACAAACACATTCGAATTTTCTGCGTACATCATGAGCTGGAGAAAATCTACTATCATAGTAATATTCACGTACAATTGAAGTGATAAAGCCCCTAAGATAAATGCCTGAGGGTCACCATGCGGTGTTTTAGTTATATTAGATATGATGCGGTTAAAAAAACGTACTGATAACGATCTAATAAATAATTTCAATTAGTTTTAGCGCCACAGCTCTTACGCGTTAGTTCTCTGGATTTGCTTATTAAGATGCCAAGTTGAACAGTGTCGAACGCATGTTTTTGAATCTAGAAACAAGCCGATCGTGAGAAAGTGCTTGCTCCGAGGATTTATGCTTCTGGAAACCGTATTGCGCGGTAGTTATTCTATTTGGCTATATATGTTAAGGCCCTTGGCACGTAGGCTACTGCCCTTCACTTCCCTGATGGGTGATCCTGAATGAGGACCGCGATGATGCGATGAT
The DNA here is from genome assembly GCF_016920785.2 of Ixodes scapularis. Lineage (NCBI taxonomy): Eukaryota > Metazoa > Arthropoda > Arachnida > Ixodida > Ixodidae > Ixodes > Ixodes scapularis. Next base: position 69,259,061 of record NW_024609839.1, on the reverse strand, counting down.
TCCATATATACAATCATCTGTCAATACAACGGTTGAATAGCTTGGGCTGTATACTTGCTAAGACGATGTCAGAGCGGAGCGCTTCTTGGAACGTGTTGAACGCTTCTTCCCCTGTCTTGCCCCAAACGAACCTTGGGTTCTTCTGTAGAAGTTCGAGCAGAGACCTGTATGATACTGAGGCTTGTGAATGAAACCTTTTCAAGAGATTTATTTTGCGCAAGAGTTCTCTGACCTGTCACGTGTTTATTGGTTGAGGCAAGTTTTTTTAAGGCGCGCACCTTCTCTGGTCGCGGTAGATGCCTTTTTTTTTTTTTTTTTGTCGCAAACCATGTCCAGGAACGGAGTTGTTGTGACAGCTAACTTGCTCTTGTCTCGGTTCAGTGTGACTCGCACAGCCTCAAGGACCGCCGCCGGGTGTTGGTCTTGCTTGTTTTTGTCTCCCACATAGACCAATGTGTCGTCTATCTCATTCTGGACACCCGGAAATCCGTTAAGAAGTTCCGAAAATTTTCCGTAAGATATATTTGGTGCTTAGGCGATTCTAAACCGGTGCCTCTTCTAGCAGTGATGACCAAACAGTTTTACGAATCTCGTTAGTTCTCGACATTAGTCGGAGAAACTCGCTTGGTATAACCCGGATATTGGGTCCAGCTTAGAGTATACGTTTGCGGCCTCCAGGCAGCTCATGACCATCGGCAGCACGAGTTGTTCTCGCCGGACCGACTTTTCCAGGTGCGTCAGGTCAACACAGATGCTGACCGCTACAGAGGTTTTCTGAACAGTCACTATCGGTGCGCTCCACGCGGTAGGCACGGTCACTTTTCAGGTGATGTCCTCTACTCGAACACATTCTAGTTCCTTATTGACAGCTTGTCTCATGGGAATTTGTATAATCCACGGCGTTGCAACACTCACGGGGACAGCGTCGGGAACCAACCCGATTGCGTGTCCACAAGAGATCGAACCTATGCGCGAAAACAGCGTATGATACTTTGCAGCATATTTGGTTTCTGGAACGGCCACATCGTCCATGTAATGAACGAAGTTGTGCTTCGATCACTGGCAACCGTACAAGCGGTGTTCAGCGGTTTTGAATGACGTAAATCACGTCATCGCGTGACCTTCTTTCGCAAGGGATTTTCGCCTAGAACTTCCTTCAAGATCCTCGAGAACTCGTTGAGTGGGCCTGGAAGATGCTCTGCTTAGTAAAGATGCCTTGATCGGCCAGAAAAAAAAAAAAGAAAATCGCTGACAACGGTTACGTCAGCACCCGTATCTGCTTTGCTCGCAATCTGTGCCTTTTTTTTTTTTTTTGATCAATGAATGGGGTTTATTTGCGTGCCTGCAAAGAGCTAAGTAGCCTGAGCACCAGTGCCACTGTCCTGTACACATATACATAAAAGTATGGGATAAAAACACAATCAGGCGAAAATGTCTGTACCTGGAGCTCGACAACGCGATCGGGTGACTTTGCTTTTTTAAAGCTTGAAATGGTTTTAATGCACCCCAATCCAGACATTCTTTTCATACGTGCCTTTTTCGCCTAGTTTAGCAGGGAAAGTGGCGTCACGTGACATGTACACCTTGAGAAAATTGACGGCACGTGACCTCTGCGTGAACTCAGTTCCCGTGCTCAATTCTGTGGGAAATTTCACGCCGTCTGGCCAAAACATCAATTCCATTTCCCCACTAAATTTAGCGGGAAATTGACGTCACGTAACATTACGCCACTTGGCCCATGCAACACATCATTTTCCTCGCAAAAGTTTACTTAAAATATACGTGACGTGACACACCACTTCCATATGATGCATTTCATGCATTAAAGGATATTGAAGGTAGAGTTCGCTGCCAATATTTTTTAGTCGATAATTCAATGCAATTAACTTACCTTTGTCCGAGGCTTCCATCTAGTTTATTGGAATTTTGTTTTTGCTTCGGCATACTTTTTTTTTTAATGCTTGATTTTGCGGCAAAGCTCTAATCTTTCGTGAAGTTTTAAACAGCTGCTTCTTTGGTGCGATGAATAGCCATAATACCCACGAAATCACTGACGTGAACTTTCCTTTTGCGAAACCTTCTTCATTTGGCCATCCAGAATCATGGATATCAAAATTATAATTCAGATTGAGCCTCTTAGTAATCCCAACATCACTTTCAAAATAGTGCTGAAATACCTCCTTAATGGCGCGTTCAGTGGGAGGAGGAAGTCGTGGCGTAATATACAGAGGCTTTAACGCAAGCCTTCCTTGAGCAGTCATACACAGTGCACGCGTTCCCTGACAAGCGGCACGCACAATACACTTGGAAGCTCTGGGTATGACGTCACAGCCAAGAGGTGGGTTTATCGCTGTTTGTCTCGTGTATTGATAAGTTCGGGTAAAATGCTTGTGATATTCATATTCACGGGATAAAAATACGCACAAATTCACCTCTAACTTTTTTTTTAATAAACACTTTAGTCGTTTTTTTTTAAGTGATTCTGAAGCGAAATGTCGATTTCGCAAAATAAGGCCCTAGGAGCGTTGAACGGGACGTCATAAACTCCAAAACACCAGTCATACATCGATATATCAAACGGATGGCCGTATTTTTTTTGAAAAGAAGGGCGCGATCAAGCAAGAACTCTGACTTCACGATTCTTCTGGAACAGGGAAGCGGCCTCGCTTCTCCAGCTCGCTTCGATTCACCAGCTCCACGGGACGAAGCGAAGGGGAAAGGGAATGATAATCATAACGTCACATGGCTCCTCGGCCTCGTCGACCCTGTTCAATCGCCGTACTTCTTTTCCAAAAAAAAAAACAAAAAAAAACGGCCAGTTAGAGATATCGCAGTATGAGTGATGATTTTGGGCTTTGCAGCGTTCCGCCTATCGCCCCAGCCTTGTTTTGTGAGCTTGAAATTTCGGTTCAGTATCCCTATAACTTCGCTCTGTGCTTGACGTTAGAGAAACGCTCGTTGCTTTTTTTACTGTTTTGCTAGGTCTTGCCTTTTCAAAGGCTTTAACTACTGTTAAGGTTGGGCTCACTTGCAACGAATTCGACAAGTGTTGGTCTAAGAGCCCTACAATTAAGCGGTCATGAATAAGTCTGCCCTTCACACCACTGAACTCACACCTCTCGTCTAGCTCATTCAGTTTAGTAATGAACGGATCCGCGATTTCTCCCAGATATGTTAATACGGGAGCTTTTGTAGTCCACGTTTTTCGTGTGGTCCCTGAAGTTTTGGCTTTGCAAGAGAATACTCTGCAATAACCTCATCATTTACGTTGAACGACCTCAAGATTTTACTTTCCTTTCTCTTTATTGTCAAACCTTTGCCTGGGTTTCATCGTCCTTTGTGTTCAGGTCGGTGGAGAACCTGAAGTCTTGGAAATTTTTTTAATTCACGCCTTTCAGTCGCACACGTTACCGAGATTGAAGGGTTTCGGCGGCTTGAATCAGGCCATGGCGTCTCTTGCTTCGATACGTCCCACGAGCTCGGTGCTGTGCTTTTATTTTCGTTCGCAAGCCGCCAACGCCTCACTCTAAACAAAAAAAAACAAAAAAAAAAACACAGCTTTGGCCGTCCGATCTCGATGATAATGGAGCGTCGAGGCACGGCCGCAGGATGACACCACATAAAGAGCAGGCTTAGTGGCCGGTCACCTTTTACCAATGTGTAAATGCCGGTAGAATGTTATCGCAGTAATATAATGAGGTTAGTGCTATAGCCAGCCGGCAATAGCCGGGCGGCGCCGGCAAAGTGACAGCCCACAGTTATACCCTGTTTCGTTGTAAGTTGACAAAGGGCGAACGATAAGACAACACCGCGTGCCGACGGCTTCAATATGCGCTATGCATACGAGCGCGACGCGCATATTTTGTAACATGATGCAGCGAAAAGCCTGATACTTGTTCGCAGTTAGTGCTCACTTGGGGATTCGTAGTCACGTTTCGATTGGCCCGCCAGGGCCGCAGCTTCCGCCGTACTGGTATGTTATGCAATCAGGGCGTCCTGGCACACCCAGTATTTATTGCTTCAGACACTAGGCTAGGCGGCGCCACCAGAGTAATTCATAGCTCACTTTTGAAGAAACCAGCCGCCACTCCCAGGCATACCCAATGTATCTTGCTTCAGTCGCTAGAGAGCGCCAAAACAAACAGCATTGCAGGGTACCTATACCCGCTTCCACTAAAAATTTGGACTCTAGGAGGACTGGATAAATATTAAAAAAAACAAATTATTAATGCGAAAGCAATAACTGTCCCGTGGAGCGAAGCCCGGCGTTGTCTGTAGCAGCGAAAATGCACCTAAATTCCCACTGGCTGCGACGCGTCATGTGACTCCATACTATAGGAACGGCATCATCGTTGCTTAGGAGCCAACAGAACTAGTTCGCGCAGCGAGAGGGGGGGACGCCGGTATGCGCTGGCCTGAAATTAGGCATAACGTTAGGCCTAACGTTAGGCCTATCGTTAAGCTTTGAGGTTTGACGTGGTGAGCCGGTCTTCGCAGTTGCTTGACGTAAACGGGGACGCGGGTTTGCGTTCGTTTGACGCAACGTTACTAGAACTCTCAGTGGGGAAACTCGCCGTTGAAACCTGGGCCGCTGGCGTCCACCGAGACCGAGCTAAATTAACGCCCCTGAATAAGAAAGGTAGCGCCATCTTCTCCCTCGTCCTCTGACGCGCACCTCTTTTATCTTTATGTTTTGCTTTTTACACCCACGAACCGACTATAGTGCCGCCTGGATCGGGCCAGGATAGCAGACGGCCTTCCTATACTTGAATCAAAGCGCAGTCAAAGGCTGAAAGACACGCGCAAATACATACACTCGGGCTAAAAGCGCACTGTCACGGTCTACCAGCCTCGAAGGATAGGCTCAAAGAAAGACGATGAAAGCCGTGCCGTTGCACAGTCGACGTTATTTGATTGGCGGCATGAGCTCATAGCATGCACTGCACTCCGACAGCATAGGGATTCTGCTATACATTATTAGAGACGTTAATAGTGCTCTTTAATCTATGTACAAGTATTTACACGAGATGTGCTCTTGGTACAGACCGGGCATCGGCAGGTAGTTAGGGTAGGCCATCAGTGCCATGATGGCTCGCGCGTTGTTCTCGAGGCTGTCTGTGGGTTGTCGTCGTCGTTAGTGCGACATCAGACGCACACGCGGGAACCAGATGATGTCTAAGATGCAGCATTCCTCCCTTCTTAAGGTGAATATCGGTCAACAGGTTTCTTGGGT